>NW_022900930.1:50869219-50965234 GCF_012274545.1 Fukomys damarensis | reverse complement strand
CCGCGGTGCTGAGAGGTGAGGGGACTTCCGGCCCCGCGCCGGAGTGCGTGGCGGGCCCGAACTCCGCGAGGGAGCGGGCGGAACGTTCTAACCCCGAGGCCGCCCGTTCCGGGTTTCCCAGCCCGGAAGAGCCTCCTAGACCGCGAGGTTTTAGAAGCCTCAGCCCAGAGGGCCTACTCGCTGCTCCAGGCGGGGCCGGGCCGGGCCGGTCTGCAGCCTGTTGTTGTAGGGCCAGAGAGCTAAGAGTGCCGTTTCCACTGTTAAAGAAGTTGAAGACCGACAAGCTCAACTTCGGTCCAACTTCTCCGTAAAGTTTTACTACAACATAACTGTGCTGGCTCGTTCACTTACTGCCTCTGGCTGCGCTTTTTGCCCTGCCTGTGAAGTTGGCTGATCTAGCCCGTGAAGCCTGAACTATTTATTGTCCCTTTATAGAAAGTCTGCACTGGAATAAACTTTGTGTAGTATATTAGGGAAGGGTATTAAGTGTTAGGATTATAAACCAGGATGCGTGTGAGTAAGTAAAGTTGTTCTTTGTTTAAAATTTTATGTACCATGAATAGCAGTGGTGCGCTTTTGAATAAGTTTTTATTAGAAATATTATATTTATTTTTTAATATGAACAGAACGAGAGAAAAACCCTTTGGGCAAGGGATGCTGGGATTACGCGTGTGTATTTCATGCTAATATCCTGTTTTCAGATGTAGTGGCCTATGTTGAAGTGTGGTCTTCCAATGGGACAGAAAATTATTCAAAGACATTTACAAACCAGCTTATGGATATGGGGGCAAAGGTAAGAAATTCCTTTTAATATTGGTACATAGGACAGTCTTCTGGTACGTAGAGAGATACATTTCTGTCTTCTTTTGGGAGGCATTATTAATTAGAAAAAGAAGGGCGTGGTCTTGGGTAAGGAAGTGGTGGGAAATAAAACTCAAGTCTGAAGAATTGAGAGCTGTGGTACTTACAGAGCGGTTGGTCTTGTAGGAATTGGGTGAGAGGAAGAATCTAGGATGAAAACCAGATTCTGTCCAATTATGTAGCCAGCTCTTAATTACATCAAGGAGCCCAGAGGCAGGTTTCTAAGGGAAAGGCTCTGTGGGTGTGTTGGAAACGCCTGGACTTTTGGGTAGACAAATCTGGAACCCGAGGTGGTCAGGGCTGGACTATTAGATGTGGGGTCAGGACTTTGGCTCAGAGGAGACTGTGAATATCCATCCCTCTTGGTCCCTGCTGGGCGCTTAGCAGGAAGACTGATAGACGAAGCCTATTAAGGATTGAGGGCAAGGATGGGACCAGGGAGCCGACAACGGAGATAGGGAAAAATGTCAGGAGTGAAAAGCAAGTGTAGAAGAACGTTGTGTCTGGTTTGAGTGTTTGTCTTGCCAGGCAGACAGCAGAACCACTGAGCTAAATCCCTGGCCCTGCCTGGTTTGATTGTTATTTCTCATTATTTGGCCTTGGCTCATTACCTCCACTTCCTACCACTTTAGTATTTTTTAAATTCTGGTCATACTGAAGCTTCATGGTGACAGGCTTGGTGTGGCACTGTTTGCATGCTCGTGCTGGGCCCTTGGTGGGTGGGAGGGTTAATTCAGAACGCATGTCCTTTAGTTTGAGAAAGTTTTCTGTAATCATTTCTCTTGCAGTTCTTGTTCATTTTCCCTGTTCCTGCATTCCTTCAGCCCTGTTCCTCAGCTGCTGGTCTGAGTTTCTGTGTCCCATGTTTTCCCTTTCTTCCTTCCCATTTGTGCTCCAGGCCAGGGAGATTTTCTCAACTTCATTGTCTGACATTTCTGTAGATTTTGTTTTTCACTTACGTCGTATTTTAATTTCCAGCAGCTGTTTAGATTTCTGATCCTTTTGAAAATCATCTGATCATATCACCACAGCACCTTTTTTTGTTTGTTTGTTTGTTTGTTTGTTTTTTGTGAGACAGGGTCTTGATGTGTAGTCCAGACTGGCCTTGAGTTCCCTGTGTAGGCTAGGCTGGCCTCAAATTCACCAAGATCCCTCCTGCTTCAGTTGAGTCTGCTGAGTGCTGCGGTTACAGGCATGCACTACCATGCTCATTTTAAGCACTTTTATTTATTTGTTTTGTTTTTTGATTTTTTGAGACAGGGTCTCACTATGTTGTTGAGACGGACCTGGAACTCACTGTGTAGCCCAGGCTGGTCTCGAACTCACAGTGATCCTCCTGCCTCAGCCTCCCAAGTGCTGGGATTACAGGCATGTGCTGCCACGCCCCACCTTAAGCACTTTTAACAAGCTATGTGTTTCCTTTGTTGTCTGTTTCCTTGGGGTTTTGTGTTCTCGGAGTGGAGAGCTTTGCTTAAGTATCTTTAGTTGTCTGACTTGCTCCTTCTCTTTCCAGCTGCTAAACATGTGGCTCCTCTTGTCCACTTTTCTTCTGTTCTCTTTTTCCTCATGGGGCTGGTACCTGGGATTGAACTTGGGACCTTGTGCTTGCAAGGCAGGTGGCAGCACCACTGACCTAAATCCCCAGCCCGTGATTCTGTTCTTTTCATCCCACTTTGAGCTTTTCCAGGAAGAGTGGAAGTAAGAACGAGGCACAATACCCCTGACCAAACTGGAGCAGGTCCAGGATGAATGTAATTATTATAGATAACAAACATACACTCATAAAACAAAGAAACAAAAACGGGAGAAACTGGCGCAGAAATGTTTTTAGCAGTGTTACACATTTGCCAGAGTATTTCTTTGATGGATTCTGAGACATGGAATGCTGGGTTAGGGATTTTAAACATTTGGTGTGACATATATATACCGAATGAAGGATCCCTTTTTTTGACCAATTATATGTAAGAATCTAATGTAAGAATCTATGCGTAAATATTAATGTATATTTTGTTTTCTACAGGTTTCAAAAACTTTTAACAAACAAGTCACTCACGTTGTCTTCAAAGATGGATACCAGAGCACTTGGGACAAGGCCCAGAAAAGGGGGACAAAGCTTGTTTCAGTGCTCTGGGTTGAAAAGTAAGTAGCTGTCTTATTTTTTCCTGGAGTTACTTAGTAATGGTAAAAATCTAGTATTGATATTTTGCATTGATCATAGAACCAGAAAAGGCTTGATGTCCATCTTTTCTCTTCCTCTTATTGGGCAAGTAATTTAAAGTCTCCTGGGCTTAGTGTGTGCCGTTGAGAAGTAGATGTAATACAGTACCTGATTCGGCCCAGATGGCAGATGACATGGACTGGGGCCTGGGTGTGTGCAGGAGATAGTAAGAGTGCACAGGTCAGCTCCTGCTGTCGTACACTGGGCCCAGGATTGGGGCCGACAGCAGGAATCCACAGTGAACCCGGTTTCTCCTGAGACTGTCCCTCGGCTGTCCTCAGAGGGTCCTCCCTCTGTTTGTGTCCTAATCTCCTCTTCAGATAAAGATGTTGATTCTGATGGATTAGGGCCCACACCAGTGACTTCATTTTGCCTCACTTATCTCTCCAAATACAGTTACACTCTGAGGTCCTGGGGGTTAAGACCTGTGAGTTTAGGAATTTTGCAGACACAATCTAAGTGTCAAAAGAAGGCCTAGGGAAAGTTTAGGTGGAGAATGAGGTCAGGCTGCCGTGGAGGCAGTGTCCGTGAAGCAGTACCTTGTGGAGAGCGGGCCAAGGGCAGAGGCCGCAATGGTGGGGAGCAATTGGATGTCAGGTTGGACCAGGCTGGAGGCCATGCAGTGGAGGGGATTGGTCAGGTCAGGTCAGGCTGTGGTTTTGAAAGTGATGTCAGACCAGATTCCCCAAGGGTTTAAGGAAGCAGGGGGTGATTTTCCCGGGAACTGAGACTGGGAAGCTTCCTGCAGACTGGGCTGGGGGAACTCACTTCTGCTCGTACATACCGAATGTCAAGGGGAGGCCGGCAGGGCGTAGATGTTGGAGTTAGAAATGTGGGGATTGCCAAGCACAGATTTATTTAAAGGCAGAAAGCAGATATGATGCTTCCTACTGACTGTATGTGGAGGCATACAGGGGTTTTGGAACTGAGCACTCCTGGGTTTTAAGTTGTGGAAGAGACTGAGGAACAGCAGCAGACTGCTGACGGTGAGGGCTACTGTTAGTTTTCTGAAGTTAGTAGACTTTCTATAATGGGAAAATGCTGATCTCTATACTCCAGCATTCTGATACTAGATATGTGGATTTTTCCCAGCCAGGCAAATCTTCAGCTTGCTGTACCACAGCTTGCTGCCCCACAGTTCGGTCCCATTTTGATAGACTGCAAGTCCAGGCCTCTGCCACATCTGCCCCAGCTGAAAGTTAGTTCCTCAGGCCCCTCCTTGGGTCTGGTCATCTGCTGGAAAAGGGAAACGCTTTCCTTCCCTTTGGATGGCGTTGTGAAGGGCGTCTCCTGCAGCCCCCACATGGATGAGGTGCAAGATGGGGAGTGGTGTGTATGAAGCTCTGTGCCCTCCTGGTTCCTGTGTGCGCTCAGCAGCCTGGATGCGCTGCCTCCCCTCCCCCTGCTGGAGGCGCAGGGGTGGGTGGGAGTCCCACCTGATCCTCAGGAGGCCTCTCCACAACAGGCTTTTGGAGGAACGCTGAGCCCTTCCATGGTGGCTGTGCCAGTGGCGTCCCAGCAGTGATGCGCGTGGGATCTCACTGCTCAGCATCCTCCCCAACCCTTGTTAGGGCTCGTTTTGACTAAAGCCTTCATAATCAGTGTGCAGTGGGGTCTTGCTGTAGTTCTCATTTGTATTTCCCTAATGACTAATGATGTTGAGCAGCTTTGAATTGTTTTCTTGGCTATTTGTGTATTTTCTTTGCTGAAACATCTGGTCAGATATATTGGTCTATCTTAAAGATGGGTTACTTCTTGGTGTGGTTATGAAAGTTCTTTGTATACTCTATATAAGACTTTTGGTGCACATATTACTTGCAAACATTTTTCCTGGTGAGTTACCTTTTCACTTTCTTGATACCATTCTTTGAAGTACAGAAGTTTTTACTTTGTTGTTGTTGTTGTTTGTTTGTTTATTTGTTAGTTTGTGGGGTTTTTTTTTTGAGACAGGGTCTCACTATGTAGTTGAGACTGACCTGGAACTCACTATGTAGCCCAGGCTGGTCTCGAACTCACAGCAATCCTCCTACCTCAGCCTCCTGAGTGCTGGGATTACCGGCATGCGCCACCATGTCCAGCTAGTTTTTACTTTTAATTAAATCCAAGTCATCTGTCTTTTTGTTGCTTGAGCTTTAAATGTCATTCTGAAGAAATTTCATCTGGGGCACAAAGATTTATACCTGGGTTCTCTCATCAGACTTCACAGACTTCTCTCTCACATTTAGGCCTATGGCCCCTTTGCGTAGACCTTGGTGTGTAGGCCAGGGCCCGCCATGGCTGGTTTGCTTGTGGCCAGCTGGTTGTCCCAGCACTGCATGCTGCAAAGATTGTAGTCTATTCTCATCTGGGGTCTTGGTGCTTCAGTTGGACATTGCTTGGCCACAGGTGTGCCCAGTTATGTTTGGACTCTAGGTTCTTTGTTTACCCTTGTTTGTTTTTTTTTAAAGAAAGGAACAGGTTTATCCTAAAATTCACAATGCTAAGCCATCTTGCAAAAGAAAAACGAGGTTGCAGGATTCATGTCCCAAACTCAAAACCTCCTGCAGAGTTCCTCTAATCCAGAGGGTGGTGGTCACAAGGGTACCTGGGATTGAACGCAGGGCCTTTGTACTGAGCTATATCCCATCCCTTTATTATTTTTGAGTCAAGGTCTCATGAAATTGCCCAGGCTGGGCTCAAACTTGTAATCCTCCTGACTCAGCCTCCCACAGTGGTCGGATTGTAGGCATATGTCAGCACTCTGGGCTTGTTCATACACTCTTTGGTTATTTGTGTACCTTCTTTTGCCAGTATTTTCATGTACATTCCATCTGTGTTCATAAGAGATACTGGTCTAGTTTTTCTTTGATGACTTTGTCTGATTTGGTATTGGGGGCAGTGTTCTCATTACCGAGATGTGTTCTTCAGTTTTTGAAGAGTTGGAAAGGATTGCTGTATTATTTTTTGCTTTGAACATTTGGTAGAATTCACCAGTGGTGCCATCTCCTCCTGGCTTTCTTTTGTGTTCTTATTGTTAGTTCCATCCACTTTTAAGGTCTGTTTAGATGTCTCACTTCCTCTGGAACCTCAGTTGGGTTCAGTGTTTGCGTCTAAGTTTGTGAGGGCATCTAGGGTGTCTGTTGGCCTGCACTCAGTCATAGCTCTCTCTACTGGTTACTTCTGTGAGGTCAGTAGAATTCTTGCCTGACTTTAGTCACCCTTTTCCCTCTGGCTTGGTCAGCCTAGCTAAAGACTTGTCAGTTTTGATCATTTGAAGACCCTTTTATTGATTTTTATCGATTTCTACTATTTAATCTCTATTATGACTTTCTTCCGCTTGCTTTGGGGTCAGTTTGCACTTTGGTTTCTGAAGGTGGAAGATTAGACTATTGATTGTTTTTTTGTTTTTTTAATAGAAGACATATTTCTCTTACGGGAAGTGTTTGAGATCAGAAGTTTGTGTTTTGGAACATTTGCATGTACGTAATGAGTTGCCATAGGTACTCTATTCAGCTACTCAATTCTCTTGTGGTGTGAAGGGAGCCACAGAAAATAAATAAAAATGTGAGTGTGGCTATGTTGTAATAAACCTTGCTAACTAATTGTAGTGGTAGGCCAGGCCAGGCCAGGCAGCTCACTGGTCCCGCATGTGTAATGTACCTTTTGGGGATTTGATTTGTCTCAATGCTGTGTCACATCGGAGCCCGTGCTCCAGCCCCATGCTGGGCATGAACCCCAGAGAGCTATACCTCCAACCTTTCCTTTCACTCTATAGATTCTGGGTTCCTCTGTGCTTGTGGAGTGTGGCTGTTCTTGTTTTAGCAGGCAGTTAACTGTCTTTGGGATCCCAGGTCAGAGGGCACTAGGTTGTTCCTTGTGCCTCACTTGAGGCCAGTGTTTGGCTCATGCATGTGTAGTTCAGGATCAGCAAGTGTTCTGGGCTTTTAGAGGGCACCTTGTGGTGCTTCCTCTGTTTCTCCATTCCTTGAGTTCTGCCCTCCTCTGGTGGCCCTGGGTGTCCAGCTCCTTCCCTGGCCTCTCCTGGGGCCCTGAGCTGCCCAGTAGCCCACTGCCATAAGGATGCTGCTGTTGGGGGTGGTGAGGAGCAGATTGCCCCCCATGCCCACATGACACAACTTCTGCAGCTGAGGTGATTGCTACTGGTCTCCTCATACTTCCGGTGTATTTGTGTGAGCTGGCTTGGTGGGAGTTAATAGAGGTGGAACCTGGAGAATGAGTCTGATTCTTTCCCCTTACCTGTTATTTGTCCTCTTTGCCTCAGGACTCTAGATTTTTTTCCTTAAAAGTCAGACAGAGCCAATCATGTTGGTGAACACTTTGAAGGCTGAGGCAGGAAGATCAGGAGTGCCTTCCAGCATGGCTACATAGTGAGTTCAAGGCCAGCCTGAACTACATAGTAAGACCCTGTCTCAAAAAGCCAAAATAAATAAAGTTGAATGGGTTTATTATAATGTGGTATGGTTGTTTGTACTGGGGATTGATCCCAGGGCTGGTGTAATGCTAGGCAAGTGCTCTGCTACTGAGGTACACCCTCAGCCCTTTTTATTTTGAGACATGGTCTTCTTAAGTTGCCCATACTGGCCTTGAACTTGAGATCCTCTTGCATCTACCTCCTGAGTCACTGGGATTATAAGCATGTGCTACTTCACCGTGTGTTTTTGGTACCTTTCAAAGTTTGGTTCTGCCTGCTATACTACTGCTCTTATTTGGGGGTTAGGATTAGTGGGAAGGAAATATGGCTTATTTATAATAAGCTCAATTGATTGGGAAAGTGGTCAGACTCTCTCCAAATGCCATCTCAAAGAAATCGGTGTACAAAAGGTTTTTTTGTTTTTGTTTTTGTTTTTTGGTACCACAGATTGAACTCAGGTCCTTGTGCTTGTGAGGCAGGAGGTGGAACCACTGAGCTAATTCCCTGGCCCTATAAAAGGATTTCATGAGGAAGAAAATAGGGTAATGGTTAATTCTCATAAAGCCTGCTGGTGGCTCACATCAGCCACTCGATAGCCATCTTTGTCATCAGGGCTGTTTTCTTTTCTCTTAAGTTCAGACATTGCTGCAGTTACAAATGCCTTCTCTCCTGGGCTCTGTCTTGTGACCCTTTGAAGAGACACCTTGACCTGAGGCTTACACATTCCTCTCCTAGTCAGAGGACAGGATTAGCACCTCACCCTGTGTTCTATGGATGGATGTTATATGAGGACCACCCTGTTTTCCAGGGATTCTGAAAAACCAAGAGCTTGCTGATAAGAGGTCCTAGGACCAGTGCCTTTTCCTCCTTACGTCTTTTATAAGTTAGAATACTGGTCAAGGAAAAAGCAAAGAATGACCTGTTTTTTTTTTTGGTATCAGGGATTGAACTGTGGTCCTTGCCCTTGCAAGGCAGGCGACAGAATTACTGAGCTAAATCCGCAGCCCAAGAATGACTTTTCAAGGGGAAGTTTTGACAAGTAAAGCGAACTAAACATAACATCGTACAAAACAAAATGATTGGCACTGTGTTTGGGTTTGGGCTGGTTATGCCAACTCTGGCTGGCCACTTGGAGAAGTTCATTATAATTTTAAGAATTTCTTTACTTCATTGTCTTGTTTTACTTTTCTGGGGTTCCAGTTATATGTATGTTGGGCTTCCTTACCTACCTTTTATTTAAGCCATTTTGATGCTGTTCCTTTCTTTTTTCCTTTTCCTTTCTTGAGTTTAATGTCAATAACTTTCTTTTTGTTCTGAATTTTTATTATTCAACAACTGTATCATTTCTATATTTATCCACAAATACTCATTTGACAGTGTCTTAGTTACTTTTCTCATTTTTGAGACAAAATACCCAACACCCAAAGTTGAAGGAGGAAAGGTTTATTTGGCTCAGTTTGTAGTGGTTTCTGTTCATACTTGGCTGGTTCCAAGGCAGGATGGCATGGCAGAAGGGCATCACAGAGGAGAAACAGTTCATGGCAGGCAGAAGATAGCAAAGCAGCGAGCCAAAAGCAGGGACCTCTTTCTGTCCCATGTATCCTCTCCAGCTTACTCACAGCACTCACACCTTAATCCTAGCATGGCACCATGAATGAATCCCAGCATCACATCCTTGAGCCCAGCATGATATACCCTAGATCCAGCCACTGCCAAAAAACCTCACTTATGACTGCACAAGGCTTTAGGGGACATCTAGACACAAGCCATAACAGACAGTATTTAACTCCTGTGTGAGAGTTGTGTTAATGCTCTTCTTTAGCTTTCTGTTTGTTTTTATTTGGGGGCGTTTTTATAAAACAAAATGAATAACTTGTAGCTATTCATCCATGCGTCCATCTTCTTCCCTTCTCCTTTCTTTCCTTTTCCCTTCCCTTTCTTCCTCTTCTCCTCCCCCCTTCCTTCCTTCCTTCCTTCATTTGTTCATTTATTATTTTGTTCTTTCAGTCTTTCTTCCTTTTGTGGTACTAGGTGTTGAACCCGGGGCCTTTGCTCTGAGCTGCATCCCCAGCCCTTTACTTTTTAAGATAGGGTCTTGCTAAGTTGCCCAGCCATGCTTGAACTTGGGATCCTCAAGCCTCAGAATACTGGGATTACAGGCATGCACCAGTGGGTATGGTCTGCCTTGTTCTATTCCATTTGCTTTCTGGACTAGCTGACAGGCTCTAGTCCTGCCTCACGAGGCCCCTTCTTGGAACAGAGCTGTCAGGTGTCTGGGACATCCTGTGAGACTACCACTTTTGACAGACTATCTCACTATTCTGCCCAGTGATCCTCCTGCCTCAGCCTTCCTAGACTATGGGACTACAGGTCCTTGCCACTGTGCCTGGCGCTAGACCCCTCTGCTCTTTCTGGAGTCTTCAGCCTGTTATCCCTGCATTGTGTACCCACAGACTTGCAGATGCAATGGAATCTGGATTATTTCTGTGCTCAGAGTTCATTGAATGTGTCCCATGGCATAGTTCACACATGTCCATTAAGTGCCCTTTCCATTTTCTGTTTTCCTGAGGTGGGTGTGGGGGCAATGCAGACCAGGCATCTGTCATTCTTCCTCTTCGTGTGTCTGCCATGGTGGTCTGTTTGTTTCCCCTCCAGGTGGACATCTCCTTCACCTCCTCCTGGCTGGTCACAGTCTTGGTCCAGATGGCTGCCAGTCTCGCCTCTGTTACTGTAGCAAGTGCCTCCTGTCCTACTTAGCCTTATTTCTTCTGTATCAGTGTTTGTGGCCCTTGGGAAACAGACAAACTTCAGCTTTGTCAGAACTTCTTGCTAAGGTACAATGACTTAGAGTCAAATCTGGCCACTGTCAGTCATCCTGCACTCTCCCCTGCCCTCCGCCCTATGGAAATGTTTTTTAGGGTTGTCACAGAAATCTAAAGTGACTTATTTCATGACTTATGTTAAATTATAAGAATTAAAATTTCAGTGTGCATAACCAGTCTCACTGGAACACAGTTTTGCTGGTTGATTAGCCATGGCCAGTAGCGGGTTTTGTATTCTAACTGGCAAAACAAAGATCTATTAGTTATTTTCTCATTGCTGGGACACAGTACCCAACAGTCACAAATTAAGGAGTAAAGGTTTACTTTGGCTCACAGTTTGTAGACGTTTCAGTCTGTAGTCAGCTGGCTTCAAGACAGGGCAGCATGGCAGAGGAGAAACAGTCCACTCCGGGGCAAACAGGAAGCAGTGGCCCTCCTTCTTTCCCTGTTTATTGCATCCAGACTACAAGCCTATTGCTTAGATCCATCATCCACACCAGACACCAAACCAACCAGTACACTCAACTAGGGTCACACACACCATGATCCATTTACCTCCCAGAAGCCCCACCTATGAGTGCATGAGGCTTCGGGGGGGGCGTCTGGATACAGTGGAGGAAAATGTGAAACGGACTGTTAGGCATTTCTGCACCTCAGGGAGGCCTCTCACCTAATCCTGATTTTGGGAATTCTTGCTAACATTTTTTTTCTCTTGAGTCCTGACTTCTTGCTTTTACTTGCTGGTTTTACCCTAATCTCTCATTCTTCTCATTTCCTTTTTCTCAGTTTCTGCCCCTTTCCAAGCGACTGTTTCTCAAGTGCTCTTGGAAATTTCAAGGTACTTGTAACTATATTATTCAATATCAAACTTTTAAGGTCCCTTTAAAGTGCATTTTGTCCCCTAACATGTGTAATACACATTATTTTCTTGTTCGTTATGGTTCATTTTAATCACAGGTTTATACATTTAATTACTGGTTATTAGATCTCCTTTGCTATCTGTAAACTGCCATAAACGTTGAAACGAGCATAGTGGCGTATACCTGCAACCCCAGGTACTCTGGAGACTGAAGCCGAAAGATTGCAAACTTGAGGTCACCCAGGGCAACTTAGCAAGACCCCATTTCAAACTAAATTTTATAGAAAGCTGAGGATGTAGCTCGTTAGGACTGCAAAAAAAAAGAAAGAAAAAAGCCTAAACTTTCTTTTTGAGTTATGGGTATTTTTAAAAGTATATTTTTAAGTGAGAATTCTTCACCTAATCTACCTCTGCCTGGTCTTTCTTTCCCTACACTAAGAGAAACCCACTGAACTGTGGAGAATTTAGGGTATATAGTTTCAGACTTTTACTAAGCATTAAAAGGTGTAGAAGTGTATACAGATATATTTGTAGGTTCGTGTTTCATATAGTCCATATAAAGAACTTGTGTTTCACTTTTTTAGTAAAACACATGTGCCTTCAGTTAACTGTATATTAGCACATCTTTCCATGTATGTCCCACTGATTTTAATGTGTGTCTGTGTGTATATTTATCTATCTATCTATCTATATATATATATATACACACAAACATATATGTCGGTCTTTTATATTAGATGACCAGTAATTAATGCAGTTGATCTGTCAGTATAAAAAAGTATAAAGTTTTTTTTTTTATTTGTTTTTCCTTTTTATCCCACTCAAAAGTAGTATGGTGTGAAGCCAGGTATGGTGGTGCATGCCTGTAATCCCAGCACTGGGGAGGCTGAGGCAGGAGGATCACCGTGAGTTGGAGACCAGCCTAGGCTACATAGTGAGTTCCAGGTCAGTTTCAACTACATAGTGAGACCCTGTCTCAAAAAAAACAAAAAAAGTAATATGGTGTTGTGCCTCTGCAAACACTGCTCCTCTGCATGTGTTAGCCTTTCCGTAGCTTTAAATTTCAGACATGGATTTTCTACTTCACAGGGTTTTCATACTCAAGTGTATGATAAATGCTGCCAGATGACTCTTAGAAAGAACCTGCTAGTTTGCCCTCTTTAAAGCAGTATAAAGGGACACCTGTTCTAGTATCTTTCTTTCCTCATTTGTAGGTGTAAAGTAATAGTTTTTATTTGTATTTCTCTGATTCATGGTGAGCTTGAACTTCCTCCCTCAGAACATGCAGTAAGAGCCCAGCTCACTTTCCTGTGTCTAGTCCTGCGCTGTCACTTGCCCCGTGTAACTCCTCCTCCCCGGTTTCCACACCGTGAGTACTAAGAGTGTGTGGTCACTAGGTGTCAGTGGCATCCCGCTTTGCTGGGTTTGTTCTGGGAGAAAGAGCCAGTTGTATAACAGCCACTGGTGAAATTCTGACATTTCCTATGGATAGTAAGAATTTTTATATTGGATTAAAACAAAATAAAGGTGAAGGATCTAAAGGCCAACTTGGCTGTCACCTCCACGTTCTCTTGAAGAAGTTGATCTCAAAGTTAAGCTTTGTCAGCAGTCACTACACCTTAAGAAGCGGTTCCTGGTTTCTGACCGTGCTGGGCGCTGGCCTGAGCAACCCCGGCCAGAGGGCAGCCCTCAGCTCACTGGGAAATGTTTAAACCCAAGCAGATAGACTTTAGGGAGTGTATCTCTGTGCATCTTTCTATCTCAGTGAGGCCCCTGACTGAGCTGGGCCCCAGGTGGCCAGGGAGCAGGTGACTGGAGGGTGGGGTGGGGATCGGACCCAGTCAACCTCCGTGCCCAGTGCTCCTGCGGGGCTGCCCTGGCTCTGAGGTGGGTGAAGCCCGGCAGAGAGGACGAGGCTGAGGGCGAAGGGACGGATCCTGTGCACGGGCTGCACGGCCCCACACTGCTGTTGATGAAGTGAGTGGGAAACACCGTTCCAGCCCCTGCCCTCTGCTCGCTTCTCCACAGGAGTGCAGCGTTTGCAGCTTTTGGGAAATGCAAGAGGCTAATCCTTCCTCCCGCACCCCTACAGTCCTCCGTGCGTCTCTGTAGGAGGTTCATACACTGCAAGCTGAGCAGACTGGGCTGGAGCTCTGGCAGAGGAGGGAGAAAGCGGAGGGACTGGTCCTGAGCCTGAGGACCACAGGTGGCTGCAGAGCGCATCAGGGCACCAACGGGGAGGGTTGTCCCTCTGCTCTCCTTGGGCGGAGAAGGAGCGGCGAGCGGCGGCTGGAAGATGCACGGCATCCTCGTAGCACTTCCGCTTTTGACCACTAGATGGAGGGCTGATGTTATTTTACATTCTGAGGAAAAATCTAATAGGGAGCTTTTTTATCTCTTCAGTACATTTTGATTGGGCACCTTTTAAATGTGTTTTCACATAGCAGTTTCAGTGCTGTATCGTGGAAGGCAGTGTGCAAGTTGTTAACGTACAGCGGCGCTACAGTGCCAGCGCACTTCTCACTGGGAAATGTTTAAACCCAAGCAGATAGACTTTAGGGAGTGTATCTCTGTGCATCTTTCTATCCTCCCACTCAGAGAGGTGAATTGTTGGGAAGCTTCTTCTCCAGGGAACAGACATATCTTACACCTGAGTCACTTTTGCCAGGCACAGTTTTGTGGGTTGTACTGAGCCTTTCCTGAAACTCACTGTGAAGCAGGGCTTCCTGTAAGTCAGTTGTCATGATTTGGCAAATGATCCGTTAGCTGCACTTTGTTATGAAACAGAAAAAGGTAGTGCTGTCCACACGGGTGGGTGACACTTCTCACAAACCAGCTGCGCTCCATCGTGGCGGTGAGTATGTCTTCAGTACGATGCTGTGACAGAGCCACCACCCAGACTCTGCTTGTCACATTATCTGTGCAGCCGCTGTCCAGCCACCCTCTTCCTCTTGCTGTTTTGTTACTGATGCAAGTGGTGTGCAGGCAATGTTCTGCTGAAATGAGGAGGAGCTTGTAGAAACTGTCCAGGGCTGAAACTCCATGGTCTTCGTGTGTGGAAGCAGGCCCCCCTGGAAGCTCCTCCCTCCTGGTGGTCTGGCACGCTTCCTGCTGGTTTCCTGTCTCCCTCAGTAGGGCCAGTGTTCTGCTCACCTCTAGACTCTGCACTTCCTACAGGCTCAGGTGCTTGGTTTGTTTCTTACACTCAGCCTTGTAGATAGAAGATTTGCATAAAATCTACCCATCCAAATGTACAGATCACTGAGTTTGACAAACTTATTCATCTCGCCACTACCACAGCCACATTACAGATCTCTGTCACGCCGAAGCCCCCTCTATCCCACTGCATCTGTATCCCTCCTGCCCCAGCCCCTGCCCTGGGCCATACCCTGGTCTGGCTTCTATGGCCACAGAGGAGCCTGACATTCTGGGCTCTCGTACTGTGGAATCCTCCAGCATGTGCTGTTTTCTGGCTGGCTTCGCTCACCTAGTATGATTTTTTCTTCTTGAGATTTTTACCCATGTTGCATACAATGATAGTTTTATTTCCTTTTTATAGCAAAGTAGTATTCTGTTGCATGCATGTACCACAACTGGTCATGCATTCACCACAGATGGAAAGTTTGGATAGTTCTCCTTTTATTGGTCATTATGGGTAAGGTTGCTATGGCACCCATGTTTGTGTCGGCGTTCCCATCTCTTGGTGCATTATCCATTCTTGGCTTTGGGGTGGGCGGTTTCACATTCCCACCCGTAGTGTTTGTGTGCTCCATTTCCGCCACCACTTCAGCAACACTTGGTGTTTATCCATGTATTGAATTTGAGCCTTAGGAGTGAGGATGTAGGGGTGTCTTGTGTTTTCTCTTTTTCTAAGCATTTTAAGATCTAATTGCACACCATGCCATTTTCCCACTTAAAGTAGGAGATTCCTGGTTTTAAACCTATTCATAAGAGTTATGCAGCCATCTCTGCAACTTTACAAAAGTTTCATCACCTCAGAGCCTTGTACACTTCAGCTGTCACCCCATGTTCCCAGGCCAGGACTGCTGCCTCTGGATTTTCCTCTTCTGGACATTGCCTACAAATAGAGTTGGATGCTATGTGGTGCCTTTTTACAGGTTTCTTAGCGAGGGCCATTCGTGTTGTCACATGACCAGAGCTTCCTGCCTTCCTCTGGTCAAATACCGTGCCAGCCTGTGGGCTGCCTGCACACACCCTAAGGAGCACAGACTGCAAGGCTGCAGTGAAGACCACTGTCTGGCAGCCAGAGGTGCCTGGCACAGCTCTGGCGGTGTGCTGCTGGCAGATGAGGGGCTCCGTGCCTTCACGTCCTGTGCTTCTCCACACCTGAGCATCCCCGTCCAGGCTGGAGGCCCTGGCCTGGGGCTCCCTGTGGACTCTTCCTTGTGTCCCAGCTGCACTCGGGTTTCCTTTTTATTTGTTTGCTTTCAGTTCCCAGATAGCTCTTATCTAGTCCTTACTTTTATTGGTTTATGTCGTTTTGTTGTCCTTCACCATCATTTTATTGGGGATTTGAGGGACAAGAGAAAAATCATATGCTTATTCTACCACATTTAACCAGAGGTCAAGGACTTTCCATTTTTATTACCTAAATATTGTCCAGTCCCCTCCACCCCACAGCCCTGCTGAACTCTTGGTTCTCCACCAGTCATGCAGGGCCCAGGACAGTCTCCTGACTTGGCCTGTCCTACCGCCCCTCACACCTTTCCTGGCTGGGGTCTCCCAGGGGTCCTGCTCATCACTGGGCCTGGCATAACCCCTCAGGAAGTCCTGTTGTTTGCTGTTCCTTCATTCAGTCATTCGGGCATGATTCGTACAGCACCGCAATTCGGGTCAGGGTGCTCTCCCTCTGCCTAGTGCTGTCCTGTGCCCCTAGACCCTGTCTGCCAGAGCCAAGGCACCACTGGTCCGAGGTGCTCTAGGGCCTGCCCCTGCCTGGTTACCTTTCTCCTGCTGCAGTTGCTGCTGTTTGACTGCAGGTTTGCACATTTCTTCTGTGCTGCTTTCCTGGGTGACAGTTGCATGGTCACACCTGCCTCTTCCTGCAGGTTGTTAGGGTAGCTCATACCTCTTGGTTTCCATAAACATTGTGTGTGCCCTTAGAAAGGGAAAAGAATGGATTTGTCTTGCTATGAAAATAGCTTTGGTGTTGTACAACCTCGGAGGGGTGGCAGGGATACCAGAGCTCTTCTGAGCACTGTAGATTCATCCCGACGATGCCTACTGTTGTCAGTAACCAGGCATCATAGACCATGCTGGATCATACATGTGTGTTTCCGAAATGTCCTTTTTGTCCTTTACACGTCTTAGAGACCTTTCAGTATTGGTAGGAATTTTCGTTGCACTGTGTTCTGATTTTGTCAAATCTGTGTTTGCATATTAGATGTGCAGTGGTAGGGTTATGAAAGGTAGTGGGAAATGTAGTTAGAGTCCATATCATGAAAACAGCTTATGTGTGAGTTCCTTCTGTGCGAAGTCGTGGGAGCGATAGAAGGGTTTTGACATGTGGGGAGAAGTGAATAAAATGTTCTGAGAGTAAAGTAATGTATGAGCAGAATGGAAGAGTTGAAACCAGAGGCGGGGGATCATGTTGAAAATGAGTGCATCGTTCAGATTTGAGTGGCTGAATGCTTAATAAGAGGTAATCATGGGGAAGCCCCAAGGCTGGAGGACGAGGAGTGCAAGGAGAGAGGACACAGGTGTGGAGAGGCGGGGCGGTCACCTGATGGAGGCAAAGCCAAGCCCGACTTTAGTCCAGCTGTAATTTCACTAGGTCCCCCTGGCTCTGACTCACTGGCCTGTTTACTCTCACCTTATATATTTGACAGCACATGGTTTTACCTTTGTGAGTAGCATACACTGGTAATTTTGAGGTACAAATTAAAGTCATCGCATAAAAATGGTTCTCCCCTACCTGTCTGTCTCTCTCTGTTCTGCTCCTATACTTAAAAGCTCCACATGGGAAAGAGTTGGGAAAGTTTACGTTGACTTTTGCATTTGGCATCAAATACATGGATTTTAAAGAAATATCTGTTAAAATTATTTACTCGGGGATTTCCTAAAGTACTGCCTGGTGGATGTGCAGATCTGACTCGGTGAGTTTGTTTGAGACAGAAGCTTACCAGGCTCTTCACCTTGCTTACACAGGTGCAGGACAGCTAGCGTGCATGCTGATGAATCCTTATTCCCGGCAGCTAATCCCAGCGAGCACACACTGAACTTGCCAAGAAAACGGGTAAGTATGCAGCCTCAATGTGGACAGTGGCCATTATTTATTAACTTTTTTTTTCTTAGAAAATCATTTTAAAATGTTTTTCAAGAATTGTTTTATAAGGGGGTGAAGGGAGGGCAGGGACAAGGGGAAAAAATGAGAACCGAGACCTGTCATGTAAAGGTACAAGATCCCAACGATGAGTGTAACTGTACTGGATCCCTAAAATGTACCAATAAACTCAATTAAAGCTGAAACAAAAAAGAATTGTTTTATAAGGGGGTGAAGGGAGGGCAGGGACAAGGGGAAAAAATGAGAACCGAGACCTGTCATGTAAAGGTACAAGATCCCAACGATGAGTGTAACTGTACTGGATCCCTAAAATGTACCAATAAACTCAATTAAAGCTGAAACAAAAAAGAATTGTTTTATATATACCAATTATCATATAATTATTTTCAGGTATTTTTAGGTAACTAAAAATTCCTTTAGTCCAGTGGTGGTGAAGCTATGGCACGTATGCCACAGTGTTACCACTGAAATCTCTGAAAGGTTCGCCATCCCTGCATTGATGTCATTTGTAAAACATAGAAGAGACTGGTTGGCCTTCAGCTGCTTTTGTGTTTACTTTAAGATTCAGTGTGTTGGGTCATAGTAAAGCTAGAGGGCAAGCTGCACAATGGCCAGGCTCCAGACGAAGTTGCAGGAGGAAGGCCTGTCACATGAGAATATTTGTCAGCCTGAGAGGGAAGAGGGAGGGAGGAAGGCGGGCCTGATGTTCTGAGTCAAGAACAGAAGCCTGGGCATAGTCAGAAAGGGCAAAGAGAAGTGCTGTCATTAAGAAGTTAGACTGGCACCCGGATGAGCAGGTTGGGCTGTCGCTTCAGCCTCAACCCAGAGCGCATGCAGCAGAACGGACTTCCTTAGGGTGCCTGCCAGGAGTACACTGTAGAGTTAGTGTGCATGGTGCTGCCAGCCAGCGAAGGGAAGCAGACTGATGGCTCTGGAGAGAGTGAGTGTCTTGGCAGAGTGGCTCTGTCCCTGCTCTGAGCACGGTCCCGTTAGACATGTGACCAGGACTGCACGGGCATGGCCCAGGTGGCAGGGGCTTTGAGCAATTACAGGTGTGAGCTGAGTGGAGCTGCCGTGACTTAAAGACAAGAGGGTGATTAACAATGCTTCTTTTCTTTGGTAATTGTAAGATAATTGCTTTTGTATTTTATTACTAAAGTCATAATTTTGGAGGGCAGATGATATGAGAATAGCCAAAAATGGTAAAAAGGCTAGTTCTGAGATCTTTTGTAGAGACTAAGGATGTTGGCACAGTGAAAATGTCTTAGAAAACAGTTACTTAGGACACAGCCTTTTATATAATCTGTCCAATTCCACTTTTTAAAAAATGGCACAAAAAGAAATGCTACCAGTTCATAAATAGTGCAAAAAACACCTCTTTATTATTGTTATAAAAGTATCAGAAATGTATACAGAAGGGTTTTTTATTGCAGTGCAGCTTTATTAATTTTTACATCCTTTCTGCACAGCGTAAATGCATGCAACCCAAAGATTTTATTCCTAAAACGCCAGAAAATGACAAAAGACTTCAAAGGAAATTTGAGAAAATGACTGAAGAGCTACAGAGACAAAAGACAGCCCTAGGTAAGGGTGGAAGCACACTGGTCCTTTGTGCTTGTGATCACATCGTCCTCAGTGGGCCCGGGGCTGTGGTCCAGATGGTGAAGGAAGGTGGCCTGGCTTAGGCAGGAAGGAGAACAGAGTGGAGCTGGGCACAGGGACCCAAGGAGGCCTGTGCAGCTGCACAGGCAAGTACATTCAAACAGTCTTGGTCTTATTGTTTTGTCACCTGAAATAGACAAATCGTAGGTAGTGTGGTCTTTGAGGATGCGGGAAAATGCCTGGCCCCCTCATGCAGGGGGTCTGGCTTAAGTGGTGGGTGGGGTGAGCTGACACCCAAGTTACTGTCACATCGAGGCAACACATCGTGTCCTGGCTGTGCCACTTCCTGCTGTAACTTCGTCTGGCGTCTTCACTGGCGCTTGGTGTGGCGATGAGTTGGGTCAGGTGAGATGACTCAGCGAGTGTGGGGCAGGGGCATCACAGCTCTTAGGTGGCCAAGGCGTGGAGGTGGCGGCAGGGGTGGTGGCGGAAGGCCATGGCTGGGCGTCCCTGAGGGAAGTCATGCTGAGAGACTCGAAAACGTTTTTTTGAGCCTGAAGTTGAATTTTTGTCTGTTTTTAGATGACAGCGTGCCTGTTTTCTTATTTGAATCTCATGGCTCATTGACGACTAGTGCCTCAGTTAAAATTAGAAGTCACCGCCATACAATGGAGCAGAGGTTACAGGAGATGAAGGAGAAAAGGGAACAGCTTTCCCCTACCTGTGAGTGATCAGTTTGTAAAATGAAAATTATGCAAACATGTGAAGAAATAATAGTGGAAAGTTTTTTTTCTTTTCCTAGATATTTTTATTGTTTCCTGACATTTCAATGAAGACTTCTCCAGTATTTCTTCTAGAAAATTTTACACTTCATTAAGATTTTTTATACTGGATATGTAGTGTTCTGTGGGTCTAAATTCCTCCTGTCAGAGCTCCTTTTCATTTTTAATATCTCTGGAATATTTGGATCGAACTCAGGTCCTTGTGCTTGCAAGGCAAAGGCCGGAACCACTGAGCTAAATCCCTGGCCCCTTCTTTCTCTTTTGAAAGAAGTTACTCTGGATTAAATGTATCCAGTGTATCGGTTCATGAGTTATTTATTTTAATGTTTTTAACTACTTAACTAATAATTAGACATCTAACAGTATAACTAATAGTAAAGTTCTTCTTGGTTCCCACAGCAGTACTTTTCCTTTGCTGGAGTGGGTGGGGGTGTCCTCTGTTTTAACTTGTTCTCCAGATCTTTTGCAGAGTATCATGTCACCTTGTGTACATGGAAATGGTAGAGATTGGGTTTCTCTGTGGAGCTGCATTTTTTTTTTACTTACATTGGACCGTGGAGTTTGCATTTTTATTTAATCTTTTCCCACTTCTTACTGTTACTACTCTTATGTGCCTCTGCCATACATCCTATTATTTCTTTGTACCTCATGTGTTTAAGTATTAATTCGTAATGACATCTTGATGTTTTGATGTACAAATTACCCTTCATCGATGCCCTCCATAGATGCCCTTCATTGATTGTTTATAAAAATCCCAGTTTCTCCATACTTGGAAAACTTGGTGCCATTAGCCTTGAATCTTTTTTCAGTTTGGAAGACATCTGAATATTGAAAAACTATATTTAATTTGTTTCAATTATTAGTGAAGTTGAATATCTTTTCATGTGATTGACTGTGAGTTGCTGATATTATCAACATTTGTCTCTGTGAATTTTATATCTTTGTCCATCTGCCTGTTATGTTTTTCATTTCTTTGTGATTTGCAAGAGCTTTTTTTAAGGCAGCATAATCTATCTTGCGTTTATATTTTATATGATACAAACGCACACTGTGTCAGTTGTTAGTCTCGGCTGCGTGTACTCAATAGAAGAACTGGTGAATTAACTTAGGCAAGATTGCACTTCTCTGTATGTCAAGTCCAGAAGTGGCAGCCAGGCCCAGGCTGGCTGTTCAAGGTGTTCTTAAGAATCTAGGCCCTAGGCCCGGGGATTTAGCTCGTTCCTGCGACTGCCTCACAAGTGCAAAGACCCAAGTTCAATCTCTGGTACCAAAACAAAGAATCTAGGCCCCATCTTTGTGCTTTACTTGGGGCCTGGCTTCCTTTCCCAAGCGTGCGTGCCTGCTGCCCAGCCCGCCCCTCTAACAGTCTTCTGACTCCCTGTCCTGTGTTCTGCCCTCAGTCCAGGCCCAGGCCTAGTCACAAGCCTCCTGGTCACCAGCAGGGCTAAATGCACTCTGAGTGCTGTTAAGAGATAGCTGAGAGTGGGTCTCGGAGAAACCAGCCTTGTCCCAGCTGGAATCACGACTGTTTTGACATTGTGCTGCATGTGAACTGGTGTACCTTCAACTCATGATCCCATTGCTTCCCACTTAACTGCATTCGGCACAGTTAAAAACTCAGCAGCCTGTGCTTGCCCTCTTTACCTACATTTATTTTGCTTTTACAGTGGTTTGATCAAGTCTTCTCAGAAAGGTTTCCTTCTGAGTCTCTTTTAAAAAATACCTTTGGGTATACAATCACAAAAAATGTCTTTTGTTTCCTGTGTGTTGCACACATCACATTTAAAGATAACATTTGCAGCCCTACTTGTTAACATTATCGCTAAATATTACTGGATATTTTCTGTGAGACCACTAGGGTTTCTCACCCTCAGCGCTATTGGCATTTGGGCTGGATAAGTCCTTCTTGTGGGGACTCTGTTTCAATACCATGCCTCACCATCTGTTCCTTTGTGACATCCAGAAATGTCTCCAGACGTGACCAGATACCTGCTGGGGTGCACGTTGCCCTCGGTGGGGCACCGCTGCTCTGGCTACAGAGGTGACTAGTAGGTGCTTCCTTGAAGAAAAAGAGCCAGGTTATCAAGCAGGAGGACAAGCAGAAAACATGTGTTTACCTTTGTTAAGCTTTGACTAGATTCAGGCAAGTTAGGTTTTCAAGATCCCACACAACTTCTGTGCATCTATCATTTAATGCTTTTTGAGTAATATGATTGATAGAGGTATTTTATGATTTTGTATGTAATAGATTGCCCTAAAATCTTTCTTTATTCTTATTCTTTCATGTTCAGTCTGTGATATGCAGCCGAAAGAAGAAGTAAGTTAATGTGTATATGTTGTGTAAGACCAGGGAAATCCTGTCTCCAAATAAGCAGTTAAAAGGAGCTGGGGATAAAGTTCATGAGAACGCCCTGGGTCCCATCCTGTACTGTTATGTCACCCTCTAGAACACACTGAGGCCTGTAAGATGTTCTGATTCTCTTGTCAGCTTCCCAGAGGACTGAGCAGGCTCATGAAAACCCCGACGACTCTCTGTGTGCGGCGTCTTTGGACATTTCCCGGAATGCTTTGTGTGCAGGTAAAATTACTGTTTTCCTTGTGTTATATTTAAGATACAAGAATCGAATGATTATTTTACCTAGAATTTCATGTTATTTCTGATGATTTGAACAACTGGGTAAAACTACAATGCAGACATATTCTTCTGAAACCTGGTACTGTAATAGAATGACACATTTCTGAGCTCAGTCTCCCCTTCGTCCCATGTTTCTTCTCTCTCGCATTTGCTCTCTCGCTGTGGAATTAGTTGCTCACTTTTGAGAATTCCTGTGATCTCACCTGAACCCCTGTGTGCACTTTACGCAGCAGAGCAGGGAGCAGCCAGGACTAAGAAAATGTGGCTGTGCACAGCGTATGAAGAACAGACCTCCGGGTGTTACTGAGGGCTCAGGGTACACATGCATGTGTGCTTTGGATTCCTAGATTGACGTGCGGTGGGAAGTTCTGAGAGTTATCACTTGCCTTTGGTTATTTCGGGTCCCTGTCCATTTTCTGAGTCAGCAGTGGTGAGAGAGAACTGTGTTCACAGGTACTGGGGTGCGGGATACCTTGTCAGGAAAGCAGCACCAGCGATAACACGCAGGGTCTCCATGGCAGAAGTTAAACCCAGGCTTCCTCTCAGTGCAATGTTGAGTCTGTTTCATTTTCTTTTATTGAGAAAGGGTCTTGCTCTAGAATCCAGACTAGACGTGAATTCTTGCTGTGTATTCCAGGCTGACCTTAAACTTGGGCTCTTCCTGGCTCAGCCTTCAAAGTGCTCAAATCACAGGCATGTGCTGCCATGCCTGGCTTATTCATTGTTTATTCTTGCTATTTCTTTTGGGCATGTTTGAGTTATTTACCCATTTAACTAATCTTTTTCATACTCGTACACTTAACAGTGGTGCCTCAGTTCACAAGTGCTTATTTGTAAACAATTTGGTTCACAAACAGATGTGTTTGGCAGAATTTTGTTTTTGTTTCCGAACTGTATCAAGGGACAAACAGGAGTATGGCCATCTTCTCCAAAACTGTAGAACAAATCAAGTTCGTAAACCAGGGTCCTACTGTGTTTCCCTTAGGCTGGAAGCAAATGATAACCGCTAATTCTGGCTTCTTCACTGTTACTACGTGCAGGCTCTGGTCTGCGAGTCCTCCTTACTGTGCCCACTCAGTTCTCTCATTAGCCCAATGAGTGGGGTGCCATCAACATCCCCATTTGCCAGAGAAAAAGTCAGGACCCAAGGAGGACCCAGCTTGCACGGGGTCACAGGCTTATGAGTGCCAAGTGCAGGGGTTCAACCTCATCAGGATGTGTCACTGTGTGTGTATCTTCCTGAAGTATGATGAACGTTCAGCTGCCAGAATGGAGACCTGGACCCTGAAGATGCATTGGCAGGGGCACCACATGCCCTGCTGCTGGGCCTCCCTGCGCATGCAGAACACAGCTGCGAGGGAAGGGCTTCTGTGATTGCTCTGTTCTCCCTTGGTAAAGGGAGAAGTTCAGTAAGTTCAAAGTGATCGCTCCTGTATTGCCTCCAATTGTATGGCTTCTCAAAGGAGGGCCCATCCCGGATCAGCTGTCCTAGGAAGAGGAAAGGTAGCATCTGTCCTCCAGCAAGATGACCCCGCCTGCGGGGCTCCTGTCCCCCTGTGCTAGGGTGGGTGTTGCTGACACACAGGGCACTGGCATCCAAGCGGTGTTGGAGGGTGAACAGAGGCAGACAAGAATGGTCATTTCCAGAACGGGGCAGCAGCTTGGCGTTGCTCTCAAGGAAAGTGTAAGCAGCATGGCAGGGCAGAAAGTTAAGTTTCCCTCATGACTTACTTTTTAATATAAATGTAGTATAGGGATTTAATCAGAGGATTGGGGAGGTAAAAATGAGCTGTACTAATTAGGGGAATGTTTTGTGCAAGACTAGAGCTCAACCTAGATCATAAGGCAGTAGAACTTACATCTTACATACCTGACCTCCTGGAGAGTTTGGTGAAAAGCTATAGGAAAAAGCGCACATGCGTATGAAGATACGCTTAAAGCTTTTAGAGCTTCTCCATGCTGTGTAGAGGCCCAGATTCCCTAGTGGAAACTACTGGCCTTAACGATGGCCCTAAAAGGAAACGAGAAGAACCAGAATTGAATCAGTACTCTTCTTTTTATTTTTAATTTTAGATAAACATATTGATCACATTCATCATAGGGAATTTGGACCTGTACATGATGTATCTTGATTCCTCTTTTTTTTTTTTCACCCATTCCTTTCTTCTCCTTTCAACCCCTCTTCCACTCCCTATTTACAAAGGCCCTGTTTCCATTTTTTTCTTCTTTTCTCATCCCCCCCCCCAGTTCCCCTTTCCTTTTGAACAGTTTTCCTCTTTTGGTCCCTATTTACCCGTTGTTGCTTAAACTAGAGAGACAGTAACATTTACACTTGTCCAATTTATTTCACTTTTTAGTGTAGCTTCAGGGTGTATCGTTTAGCTATAAATTTCTCAAGTTTATCCTTTATGGCTGGGTAGTACTCCATTGTGTAGAAAAACCACATCTTTTTTGTTTGTTTGGATTTTTTGTTGTTGTTTTGTTTTTTGGCACTGGGGATTGAACTGGGACCTTGTGCTTGTGAGGTAGGTGGCAGAACTGCTGAGCTAAATCCCTGGCACTACATCTTTTTTTTAATCCATCCATTGGTTGATGGACATTATGGTTATTTCTAAGATTTAGCTAACATGGGTGGGCATATGTCCCTGTGGTATAATGCTTTTGATTTTTGGGGGACGATACCCAGAATAGGAATAGCTGAGTCAAATGGGACCTGTAATCCTAGTTTTTGAGGAATCTCCATACTGATTTTCACAATGATTACACCAGTCTGCACTCCCACCAACAGTGAAGAATGATTCCCTTTTCCCCACAACCCTGCCATCATTTGTTGGTTGATTTCTTGATAACAGCTCTGGAATGAGATGGAATCTCAGCTTTGTTTTAATTTGCATCTCTTGAATGACAAGTGATGTTGAACATTTTTTTCATATATCTATTTGCCATTTGTACTTCTTCATCTCAGAAGTGTCTGTTCATTTCAGAAGCCCATTTTTGAATTGAGTCTTTAAATTTTGGGGGATGTCTCTCTTTTTTTTTTTTTTCAATTCTTTGTATGTTCTAGATATTAGTCCTTTGTCTGAGGGACTGCTGGGTAGAATTTTTTACCACTCTGTAGGTTGTCTCTTTACTCTGTTGATTTGCTGTGCAAAAGCTTTTTAGTAGGATGAGATCCCAGTTGATAATTCTTTGTACAGTTTTCTGTGTGATCAGAGTTCTGTTCATGAAGTCTTTGCGTGCACCTGAGTCTTCAGTGATTTCTACCTATTCTCTCTTCCAGCAGATTTAGTGTTTCAGTTTTAATATTTAAATCTTCGATCTGTTTCAATTTTAATTTATTGCATGGTGAGACACATGGGTCTAATTTTAGTCTTCATTATGCATGTGGAAAGCCAGGTTTTTCAGCACCACTTATTGAAGAGGCTATCTTTTTTTTTCAAGTGAATGTGTTTGGCCCCTTTGTCAAAGATAAGGTAGCTGAATGTGTTTGGTGTTGTTTTTGCCTCTTTTAGTTTGTTCCATTGATCCTCAGGTCTATTTGTTTTTTGTTTTGTTTTGTTTTTTGCCAGTACCATGCTGTTTTTAATCACAGTGGCTCTGTAGTAAAATTTCAAGTCAGGGATTGTGAGGCCTCTGTCATGTCTTTGCTGCCCAGGATTGCCTTTGCTATTCTAAATTTCTTTTGGTTACAAATGAATTTTAGGATTGTTCTTTCTAATTCTGTGAGATACACTTGAAATTTTGATGGGGATTGCATTAAATCTATATAACAATTTTGGAAGTATAGTAACAATTTCACTATATTGGTTCTTCCTACCCAAGAACAAGAGATATCTTTACATTCTCTGACAGCTTCTTTTATCTTCTTTTCAGATTACTGTAGTTTTCAATGTAGAGTTCTTTTACTTACTTCATTAGATTGATTCCTAGGTTTGTTTTTTGGTTTTGTTTTATTTTGTTTTTTTGGATGCTATTGTGAAAGGTGTTGCTTCCCTAATTTCTTTCTCAGTGAGTTTGTTATTTGTGTATGGGAATGCTGTTGATTTTGGGGTGTTGACTTGGTATCCAGCAATGCTACTGAATTTGGTTATTAAATCTACAAGAAGTCTTTTAGTGGAGTTTTTTGGGTCTTCTGTGTAGAGTATCTTGTTACCTGCAAATAATGATAATTTAACTTCTTCCTTTTTTTTCTTTTTCTTGTCTTGCTAATGTTTCCAGAACTGTATAGAATAAGAGAGGTGACAGTGAATATCCTGCTGCTGTTCCTGATTTTAGAGTGAAAGCTTTCATTTTTTTGTCCATTTAGTATAATGTTGGCTGTTGGTTTGTTGTAGATGGCTTTTATCAGATTGAGGTAAAGACCATCTATTCCAGTTTTCTGTAGGATTTTTTTTTTTTTACCATGAATGGATATTAGACTTTGTCAAATACATTCTCTGCATTTATTGAGGTGATCATGTGTTTTTTTTTCCTTTGCTCTGTTAATATAGTGTATTACATGTATTGATTTCCATATGTTGAACCATCCCTGCATCCCTGGGATGAATCCTATGTGGCCATGATGTATAATCCTCTTGATGATTTGCTGCATTCGGTTTGCCAGTATCTCATTAAGGATTTTTGCATCTGTGTTCATTAGGGAGATTTGCCTGTAGTACTCTCTTTTAGTTGGGTCCTTCTGTGCTTGAAAGTTTTATTTTATCAGTCATCTGAAAATTCTATTTATAATTTAAACCATTTTAAAGTTAATGCTTTATTAATATTTCCAGATGAATCCTTTGCTGGTGGTTTGTACTCATCTTTGGGTGATCTCTGTGGAAAACCAGGATGTGGAAATCAGGACGGGAAATTGGGAGAATTTGTTAAGGAAATTGAAAGTGATATGTGCACTTTCTCACCTGTGCTGAAAACAAGTAATACTCATTCACTGGCATCATCCAGCCGCCTCGGTGAGTTAAGTCCCCAGACATGTATACGTGATCTTCCAAAGGCAGAAGTCAGTCATCTGAGAGACCCAGGTGGTGAAACTATCACGCCAGATGGAGCACAGGCCCAAAGGGTGTCTGACACGTGTGAGGAGAAAAGCAGTCCTGTGACATCTGCAACCAGAGGGTGTCTCTGGCTGCATTCAGTGCCCAGGAGCTCCTCAGCAAAGATAAAAAGGTCATCAGTGGATCCATGTTCACCTCCAAGGTCAACTCTGAAGAGGAGGAAGAGCTGCTGGAGGTCCACTGTGCCCTGGGAGCAGCTGCTCAGATCCAGCCCAAGCCTGCAGTTCCCATCCTCAGCTACTGTGGGGACTCCTGACCATGAAGCGTCCTCTTATGAGGATTACTTCTCCCCTGAGAACCTCCAGGAGAGGACCTCAACAAGCTGTCCTCCTGAGTATAGGCCGTCGGCAGATCCTGCTCACTTCAACTGCAGAAGTCTTTCCAAGAGGGAGAGAGTGAGCATCCTGGAAATGTCTGACCTCTCCTGCATTGGGGAAAAACCCAGATCTGCCAGCATCACCAATTTGACAGCAAAACCTACCTCCATCCTCCAGAGTCCTGCCTGCCTGGCTGCGGAGGACACATCTGCTGCTGAAGAAAACCCGGAGTGCTGCAGGCAGGCTGGGCGTCCCCAGGGAGAGGATGCAAGGCCCACGGAAAGTCACCATCCCCATGACACCCACAGCCTGGCAGGGCCAGAACAGGAGGGCAGCTGTGCCCCTGTGGAGGGCAGTAGAGCAGAAAGAGAACCAGTTGGCAGGAGAAGCGCCCCGAAAGAGGGCCCTGACGCTGCAGGGCCAAGCACACCTGCAAGGCACACACAGGAGTGCAGGCTGTACTTTGGAGGTGACCCTCATGGGGAGCGATCTGCAGAGGAAGAAAAGGAAAACATAGTCCTGGGATACAGTGGAAGTACATCAGTCTCCTTTCCCCTGTGTCTCTGTTAGCCCAACACATCCTAGTGATTGATCCACCTTTTAAATGCATCACAACTTCTTCATAATGTATTTATTCCTCCCCTTAACACTTTTTTTTTAATGTGCATTTGACATTTCCCGATGATAAATTCTTTAGGGTAGATAGCTTGTCGCCTGGGAGATTTGTTGGGCTTGTTGCTGTAGGCTTGTTGGTCAGGGATACATTTCCCCCTTGCCTCAATGTTTAGATCAGAAGGGTCCACAGTACCCTCCGGACAGCGGCACAGAGCGAGTGCTTTTCCTGGCCAGCCAGTCCCGCGTGAGTGTGACGTGGCCGGGTGGGGAGCCACTGGTGGGACTCGTCAGACCTGGCATTACACTAGTGTGATTGCATATTTAGAGAGAAATGAAGATAGCATAAGCCTTCAATTATTTCTAGAAAGAGCCGCTATGAAAAATAAATCTTGAAATTTTGACATATTTTATCAATAATTTTTTAAGAAACTTGGGGTAATGTTGAATATGAGAAAATATTTTTAAAGCATTTTCCTCCAGTAGAAAGTTCATTTATGACAGTACTTGTTTGACTTCTATTACTTTGCTTTAGGCATATAATTTAATTGGTTCTATTCCAATCTTTAATTATGCATATTATAGTGACTTATTTATTGAAGATATAATAATGAACTATATAATTTTAGTAATTGTAGCAAAAGTAGCAATAATAAAAACATCTTGCACTTAGGTTCTAGCAAAGTTAAAGGAATATTGAGCTGTGACCATGTTTATCTGAAGATTTGGTTAAAATTTTAATAAAAGCTGGGTGTTGTTGCACTTGCCTATAATCTCAGCACTCTGGAGGCCGAGGCAGGAAAAGCAAAGGTTTGAGCCCTGCCTTAGTGATTTAGTGAGACCTTGTCTCTAAGAAAAAAAAATATTGTAAATAATTTTTTGGGGGGGTACCAGGGATTGAACTTGGGACCTTGCACTTATGAGGCAAGTGGCAGCACCACTGAGCTACATCCCCAGCCCCATGTAAATAATTTTTAAAAGGGCTGGGGATGTAGCTCAGGTTCAATACCAAGTATTGCTGAAACAAACCAGAACATGAAAAGGACCAACTCTCTACTCTTCAAATGATTTTAACCACCATTTTCAAGATAGGGAAGTCATACGGTTAAAATAACCGCAGATGTATTACATATATTTTCCTTGAGCATAAGCTCCTTGAGCATAATTATGTCACACAAAGAAAACAATTTTTTATATTTTAAGTCTACTTTATATATTAGTTTTCTGAACATATTAAAATCTATGAGAAACTATGTTACATTAGGCTTAATGTGTTTTAAAATATAAAGTCATGTTGACTCTCAAGTATTACACAGCATGTATGTTGGCTTGTTTTTATAGTCCAGAATACCCTGTTTTTAAAGCTCACGTTCTCAGTTTTCTCCAGTGTGTATTTTCAAGCTTGTGATGGCATGAACATCAAGTAGGGAAGGAAGCCTGCCGTCCCCTAGTGCGGCACATCTTGGTCCTGGTGTCCTCTGGAGTGTGATGGTCCCTGAAGGCAGCCACACTTCCGTTCCAGGGCCGTGCCCTCTGTGTCCACAGCCCAAGCCTCTGGCTAAATGGAAGAGGAAGCAGGGCAGCAGTGTAGGCTCCTGGGACCTGGAGGAGATGAAAGCTTTTGGAGATCCTGTGGCGGAGCCGTCTGGGTGCTGGGGGAACGCCCTGGTGTGACTTGGCACGACTCGGATGGAACCTCGGTTCGCCCTGACACAGGGCATCTTCTGCAGGCATCTGCCTTTGTCCCCACGAGACAGAAATTCACTGGACCCCAGTGCAAGAGCAGACTTTCACGTTGCCTAGCCTAGATATAAACCCTTCCATTGATGTTTGAAACTGTCCCCAGGACTCAGCAAATCCACCATAGATAAAACTAGAAAGCCTTAAGTTCACATGGACACTCCCTACCTACCAGAACTGAGGAGCACGGAAGACTGCTCTGTATGTCCAGCTAGACCTTCACTCTTTACTGTTGGAATAAAAGTCTCCCGATTTCTGTTGTCTGTGTACTTGGAGTTGTTGTTGTTGCCAAGATAGTGTGTAATAAAGGTTTCCAGAAAAGATTCAGTATTAAACATTAACAACAGGAATGGAGGAAGACTTAATTTCTTAAAATAATCTTTAAATATATATTTTTTATTTTTTACATTTTTATTCCCAATTTTATAAGCAGTACTCAGGTACATGCCTCTTGTAACAAAGACTTAAAAAGATGACATTTTCCTCATCATATTCCCCACTGCCTTCTTTCCTTTAGTTAACAGCTGTGAAGGGGTACACATGTCCCATCTTGGCGTCCTTCTGGTCTGTGGGGCGGTTGCCGGGAAGCAGCACCCTTCACACTGCCCCCTTTCCCAGTGGTGCATTCCTGGGGCAGGCAGGGAGAAAACGCTCACATCAGGTGGTCAGCTGGGGAGCAGCAACTATGCGAGGACAAAGGCAAAGGAAGGAGGTGACATTGTGGAGGGGCCTGTGACCACTGCTGAAATCACACTTCAGCTCGAGGTTAGGCAAGTACAGGTGTCCTGAAGTAAGACAGAAGCCCGCAGCAACAAGAAGGCCAGTGCAGTGACATGCCTGGGCGGGGAAGGAGGGCAGGAGAAGATAGTGGAGAGGTAGCGGGAGTGCCTCCTCAGTGCCTCTTGTCCCCGCTGAGGCATATCTGTTTTTAAATTGGTTTCCAGTTTGTTCAGAAACTACTTGGAATTTTGAACAGGGAGACCAAATGAGATTTGTTGTTAAGTGTAACCCTGGATACTTCGGAGAACAGACTTATGTTTCTGTCCAGACATCTGTGCTGGTGGACACACAGGTGCAACCAGGTAGTTTACAGGATGCTTGTGAGCACATGGAATTACATTACCTTAGTGCCGTAACATTTGTTACTATTTCTGATGTATTTGTATCTGTAGATTTCTATTTTTCAGTGTAGCCTATTTCTATAATGGGCCTGACAGTAAATATTTGAGTTTGTGGGCCAAATCAAGGTACTTGTGTAGATAATTAAGTGATAGGAGAAAGACCCTTTCACAAAATATATATTGATGCAACTCAAAATTGAGTAAATTTTTTGTAATACAGGTCTAGCACTGATAGTAGAATTCTTGTATTGGAGGAAAGGGAAAACTGCATTTCATTTAATTAGGGCTCAAACTGAGTGTTCTTGTCACCAAAATTAATTTGATGAAGGCTGATGAATAAGATTTTTTTGGTAAGATTTTATGTATTTCCCTCTGTAAGTGCCTTTTCACATATTTAATGTCACATCCTGGTATCAGTCCATAGGCAGAGGTTCCTCGTACTCATTGTATAGAAGGTATTAATGGAATTTTGTTGGATTTGAGGTGCCTTTTAGTGTACAGGTTAGTCATTGCAATTGGGAGCTAAATGGAAGCTCTTCAGTTTTGCAAATTGGGATTGTAAATTACAAAACTCCCTTTTCTCTTGCATCAGCCTTGGAGATGCTGCTGGAAACAGTTTGAACTCAGGAAAAATGTCCACAGCAAATGTGCATGGAAATGGAGACCTCATCTTTGTGGCTTTCAACAGCATTAAAGCAGTTTGTTGTTAGTTACTTTATTAAAATGACCTCTGTCTGATTCCAACACTGCTGACTGCAGCTCTTAGTCCACCTGGTGTCAGTTTGAACCACCACATAGATAAAACCAGCTATCATCTTGAGATGGCTGGGGACCTAGTTGCCTTTCACTAATAAAGAGGAAAACAGGGTTTCCCGAGACCCATGTGATCACCAGTGGAAACAGGACCTTTCACACTCCACTATATCAGCCACTGGTTTAATATATTCCTACCAAGTTGATCCACCAGTGGTGTGTGCACATGGAATTACATTTCCTTAGCGCCTTAATATTTGTTACTATTTCTGATATATTTGTTTCTGTAGATTTCCATTTTTCAGTGTAGCCTATTTCTGTACCACTATAGCGTATTTCTGGTACCACTGTGGTATGAACAGATCTAATCACTTTTATTTGTCTTTTTACTAGTAAAATTAATAAGAAGCTGCCCAGTGGGACAGTCACGTATGTACCACTGGTGATACAAGTCACCCAGCAGTGAGACATAACAAATTACAGCCCCATTGTGAACATGTTAATGCAGATTTTCTTCAGGGCTGTGTGGTGAGATTTTACATGTCAGCATTTTACACATAGGTGTTTGCTTCTTTCAGCAGTGTGGACGTGTCCAAACCATGTGACCATTAATCATGAGATTTATCAACTTGATTGGATTAAGAAATGCCTAGCAGATTAGTAAAAGTATGCTTTTGAGTATGTTTTGGTGGTTATGGAGGCATCACCTTGTGTGCTGTGTCTGGTTCTTCGTCCCATCACCTTTTTGGTGCTCTTTCCTTCCTGTGTTTCTGAACTAAATACCTGTGCTCTACCATGTTCTTCTGCCATGACGTTTTTCCTTGGAAGCAGTTTACCATGGACTGAATCCCATGAAACCGCGAGCCAAATTAAACCTTTTAAGTTGTGGATATTGGGTATTTTTAGTGATGGGAAAGCTAACATGCAAACCATTAGGTTCTTTTTCAAAGACAGTTGTCACTAACTACTGGATGTGGAAGATAGCTGTTCTACCAACACTGTCTACTAGATCTTCGTGGGGGCAAGTTTCAGACAGCCGTTCATTGAACATTTCTTGGCAAGCAGATAGAAAACAGTTCACCAAAGCAGCAGATACTGGAGCCCCAGTCTCTGTCCCCTAGTTTTCTACCTTTTATGAAAAGTTCCAATGGCAGGCAGACAGTATTCTCGGGGCAAGTTTCTGTAAACTTGCTAGCCGCAGGCTACTAGATATCCTTTAACCTTGCATTTTATCATATAGCCATTGGATGTCAACCCCTGGGATATTAGCTTCTGCCCATTCTAGGTTTGTATGCCTCGCTTATGTGTGGGTAGGGGATATCTCTATAGTGTGTACGTGAATCCATCTTTCTTGAGTTTGTAAATAGTGTATGAGTATAACGAATGAGATACTGACATGCTGATGACCCAGCTGATGATGTTCCTCGTTTCAGCGTATTTCTCACCCATTTCAGCAGCAAAGCCTTCATTGCTGGGCCTACAGATTGGAATTGGTTCTGGAGTATGGTGTCTGGTAACTTGGTAGTTAGTTGATCACTCCTGGAATGTTTTCGGTGGGGATGAGCTAACGTTTACTTCATATCCCATAATCAGCCCAAACCTCTAAACTATAGCACAGCGATTATCACAAAAAGTTTCATCATAGTGCACCAATCGCCTCTGCAGACTCAGACTGCCATGGTCACTGCCTGTGTCTCTGAGGTTGGAAGGCCAATGAGGCCCAGGAGGAAGAATACTGTGATGAATTAGTGTCTGTGTAGGGGGGTGACTGGGTTCGAGGTGGGGCTCACTTAGATGATCACTCCAGTGCAGAATGATAGGCAAAATGCCATAATTGTAAAAGACATATTCATAATCCTAAAGTAAGTACTTTTAATTTTAAATTGGATTAGTAACCATATGAATTTGCAGCTGTTTTGTGTCATTGAAAGCAGCATGAGGAATCAGTTAAAAATGTTATGTGTGAGTTTAATAAGAACTGAACTTAGGCAATCATGGGTATTTCATATTGTTTGATATGTGATATTTTGCATATCCTGAGTATTATTCAAGTGGGACTGTAAATTATGATAGCAACAGGTACCTTAAGTATTCCTTGTTGTTTTTGTTTGTTTGTTTTTGTTTTTTGTGGTACCAAGAATCAAACTCAGGTCCTTGCGTTTGTGAGGCAGGCACTGGAACCATTGAGCTAAATCCCCGGCCCCCTCAAGTATTTTAAATTGAAGAGTAATTATTGTACTTTCGGGCAGTTCACATAATCCACAAATATATTCACAAATGTGTTCAGCTGCTCTCCCGGAAAGATTCCATCCCACTCACCGGGTGTTAGGACTGCAGACGAGCTTCCCAGCTCAGCGTGGGCTGTGCAACCTGAACAGGAAGGCTGGCCTCAGGGAGAGAAAACTGCTGGGTCTCAGCTGATTGGTCCATTCACTCCAGTAATGCACTTTGAACAAGGGTCCACACAGACTCATCAGTATGATGTTAATATCAGACAAGTAGGGAAGATATGGTCAAAATAAGCAATATAAAAGTATCAAAGAAAAGATACAAATAACTCCCATGGTTAATTATATAATTTTAAAAGTTTTGTATATAGGAAACATTTATTTGTTCCTCCAGTAATTATAAGGGGAAAACTTACACATTAGTTAAAGAGCATTATTCTATTTGCCTTTTCCCCAAGTTAACAAAGTGAACTTGTTATTCTGACAGATGAGTGAGTAGGAGTAGGACCTCAGCTGAGGTTCACTTGTGCAGAACCACTGTGTGTCTTGCCTGTACCCCAGAGGTAAATATGGAAAGGAGTTTTTCTAGGTATCTTTTAAGGTTCTTTCCACAGTCTTAAGATTTTGCACTCTGTGTTGTTAAGTAATTCAGAATTTTGGAGCTCAGAAGAAATTTCATATTACAGTACTATTATATACTTTTTTGGGGAGAGGGGGACCAGGGATCGAACTCAGGACCTTGTCCTTGCAAAGCAGGAGGTAGAAACACTAAGCTAGATCCCCGGTCCTCCTATTACATACTTGTTACATATTAAAACGTTGGATTCTAAAGTCAGCTTTAGAAGCCTTCTTAGTCCTTGACTTTGGCACAGAACCTGATACCTACAAATATCTGTTTCTGTGGGTGGTTTGAACTATAGACATGCATACCCTAGCTGGCAGGTCTGGACCAGGGACAGGGAGTTAAAACTTTGGATAATGGTGGTTTTATGCAAAGCAGTCAAGTAAGAGGAGATCTGGTGACAGCAGTAGCACTTCAAGATGTGAAGTGTCACCCGGGGCTGGCAGAGTTGGAGATGGGACGTGGACTGTGTCCTCTCCAGTAGCACGAAGCAGTCGGCCTACTCAACACTAGGCTTGCAGAACCGCCTCGCTTCTCAGCTGCTTAGGGTTTCCTGTTACATCCTTAAGGAAAACCTATCACTACACTAGCAGAATTTGCAAAATGTCTTAGTAATAAAGAAACCATTTAATTCCATTATTTTGTGACTGCATGCTTTGTGAAATCCTGAAGAATATCTTTGGCAGCATCTGTCTTTCTTAAGTTTTAGAAGTTTATCATGCATTTCCTAGAGTTTTTTGTTTATAGAATGCTTTTCAACCTGTTTTATTGGTAGCAAGAACTGAGGCAAGTGACTATTATAGAATCTTGAATACACTGTAAACTGCAAACTTATTCATGGTTAAATAACAAGAAAACGTTTCATCCCCAAGTTGTTTTTAGTTCAGTTTGTTTTAATTTGATATACTCTATTTGTGTTTTAAAAGGCAAAGACATAGTGGATACAGTTAATACTAATTCTAAACATCTAATTACTTTTCATCTTAGATCTTAAAGATAAGAAATAAGTTTTGTTCATCTCCTACCAGTGAGGTTAGGAGTTCTGAGTATTTAAAAAAAAAGATCATTGAAAGTTGTAGAAAGTAATACATAAATGACAGATAATCTTTCCTTCAAAGAACCAAGTTTAGCTAGACCTTAGAGTAAGATGCAAGCTGCATTACATGCTGTGCATGGCCTCCTGGCCCTCCTGCTCCATCAGAGCCTGTACTAAGCTGGTTGAGGTCACTGTGGCCTCGACCCTGGGCGTTAGCAGGGCTAGGATGGCGTGACTGACCGGAGACTGGAGGGGGGGGGAACTCCATGTGTGATTGGTTTGTCTCCAGAGGAATGTTTGGAGAATATAGGCAAAGAATGTTGGTTTCTGGCCCAGAACCCAACCTTAAAATGTTTTTGAGGCCCAGTTTGCAAACGACAACTAGCTTGAATTTAGGAAAACACTTAAACATGGTTGTCTGTACTTTTCACTTAGCTAGAACTCTGATTTTGAAAACAGTAAAAGTTTTCCTGTCATGCTCTCAAACTTAGTTATATCTGGTTTTATCATACTGTCCAGCAGATATGAGGTAGAAGTGTAGGGGAACGTAATCAGTAATCATTTGTAGACTGAATCCTAATACTATGTACTGGAGACTATTTCCTGAGGTTGAATTATTTATTGCCTCTGACACAAAACTGCCTTCTCTCAGGAGCTGGTTTTTACCCTTATCCTTTTTTGGGGGTGGCGGGGGATCAGGGATCGAATTTGAGTCCTTGTGCTTGTGAGGCAGGCAGTGGAACCACTGAGCTAAATCCCTGGCCCATACCCTTATCTTAAAATCTAAGAATTGAAGGTTGAATAATGCATAAGGAACAAGCATACATTTTCTTGCATTATCAAATGGAGTGATGTGATACTATTCAAATTTTAACCAAATAGGTGAAATGGTGTCTGACCATTGGGCTAAATGAATCACTTGGGATACTTACATAGATTAAACTGAACAGTCTAAATAGACCTTAAAGCACCAGGCAAAGTGGAATTTACTTAAGGGTCCTATATTTTCCTGTTAACCATTTGCATAAATAAGTATAATTTTTAATTTTTATTTTGCTTAAGTTGCATTAGCAATCAGACCACCTAAACTAGCTAACCTTTAGTCTGTTGGGTTTTAGATGTTACAAATGGACCAACAAGGCATGACGCTTCATATGGCTCAGGGGAAGGTGTTCAGGACCTCATCAGACCTCACGAGGAGTCAGAGGAAAATGGGAAAAGCAAAAAGGTCAGTGTGTGCAATATTTCAAACTTTTTAATGCTGCTACATGAGAATTTCTACTTCAGGTTACAAAGCAAACTAGGCTGGGCCACTGTGTTTATTTTTTAAACATGGGTAAATGTTGGGAAAGTCTGACTATAAAACCGAGTGCTGCTGTCAGTCGGGACAGAGCTAGTATTGGCAGTTTTAGCTCTCACACTGCCTGTGCATATCTGGCTTGTGAAAATGACCACAGCTTCTCTCCAAAGAGCGTGTGGGCTGCACCAGCATTTGTTGTCTTTCAGATCTAAATAAGTATTTACTAGATAGGAGTACAGACTAGTAAATCTTTGACTTCTGACCTAGGCGTGATTTAACCTAAAACCCTCACAGCCTTATTATCATAAACAATGATTCAGGTCAGTAGGGGGCACTAGACAGACTAGCAACAGATGCAGAGGACAGCAGCAAGGGCACTCTCCTTGTGGGGTGAGTGTTAAGAAGTGCAGATTTAGATAGCAAGATACATAGACCTTGGCTTATCTTCTTAGAGGCTAGCAGGAAGAATGATCCAGCTTTCTTCATATGCATTTTTAAAGGCACAGCCTCGCAGTACTTTGAGGTCTTTAAATGTGGAGAGGGGAGAGGTGTTTATGTTGACATCTTACGTTGTAATGAGTCAACAACACTGAATTTAGTTTTCTGGTATTAAAAGTCTAGGACAGAACTCTAGAAGGATTGAATTGGTGAATTCAGTTCTTGACCTGTATCTTACATATATGTCAGTAATTCTATTTTCCTGAGATTTTTACCTGCTTGTTTTTGTTACTGTTAGGTTTCAAGATAATCAGTGTTAAACTGAAATCTGAGACTTTTTAACACAATTGCTTTTTATGTATAAGTACAATGGTATCTCAGTTCACAAATGCTTCTGTTCGTGAACAGTGCAGTTCACAAACTGAAGTGTTTGGCAAATTCTGTCGTTTCATGAACTCCACATCAGGTGATGAACAGTACCTCAGCCATTTTCCCCAGAATTGTGGAACAAATTAATTTTGTGAATTGAGATACCACTGTATATACTAAGGAATTGAATTCTATTAAACAAACAATTGCTAGTTTTTTAAAAATCTTATATAATTGATTTAATGTTGCAAACAAGCAAGTTTGTAGGAAGTCTTTCTTCATCAGCTGATTGCTGAAGGACATGTCTGTTGAAATGGAGAGTGGATGTCTGGGGTATGGGATGGGAGTTTCCGTGTTTTCATAGGAGAGCTGGCTTTCATGCTGTTCTGTAGTTACAAAAAAGCTTTCGAAGTCTGATGCGTTTTGACAGTCCCAGTAAACATTTCTCCTTCCTTCTTTTTTTTTCTTTTTGATACTGGGGATTGAATCTTCACTTTTAAATTGTTTATTTTCAAACAGAGTCTGACAAAACTACTGAATTGCCCCGGTTGGGCTCAAACTTGGGATCCTCCTATCTCAGCTTTCCCGAGTGCTACGATTGCACCAGTGTGTCACATGCCTGGCTCTATGATCCTTTTTTCTTCTATCTTAAACTTGAAGTAGCACATAGAAGCAGCATGTCTCAGCAGCCCCAAGGAGCAGGCTGGATGTGTTTAACCCTGAATTCTGTGCACCGTGAAGACAGAGGTCTAAAAGGTAGGAAGGGCAGGAGGACTGGAAATCCTGGAGCCTGGACACAGCAGCTCAACTGGAGAACGGTGGCCTGGGGGTAGTCGACAGAACCTGCCCAGAGATGCTGCTCAGCCTGGGAGTTCTGTGCGCAGTTGTTCTCCTCTTCGGTTTTGTGGCTTCACTGAGGTTGTCGGACCCGTACCATAGTGGTGTTTTGTTCTTAGCCTTCTTCTGGGTCACAGCTTTCTGTCTTTGATCTGTTCTGGAAAAGTCTCTGCAGCTGTTTCTTCTGCCTGTTTTCCATTGTCTCCACTGCTGGGGATGCAGTCAGTGGTGTTATTCTGAAGCCCACACCTCAGGATTTCCTGTATCTTGGTGTCTTATAGCTCTCATTTCTTCCTGAGGTTTTATTTTTAATTTTTATTTTTACATTCCATCTTTCACTCTTTGTAAGTCAATTATGATGCTAAATGTACATGGTTAGTTTTAACATCTTGTACTTTTTAGCTTATGTAATCTGTACTTGCAGTACTCTAACAAAATCATTAATCTTATGTGGGGTTTGTTTTTTGTTGTTGGTTTTTTTTTTGAGTGCATGAAGTGTATTTAGTTTGAAATGTATACCTGTTAAGTTTGACATTTTCTGACTTATTTTCTATTCGTGTCTGTTTTTATTGTCTGTTGTTTCTCTTGTGTTCTACACCTATAAGCCTGCTTACTTTTGGCTTATCTTCCTGTCAGGAATTGAGACAATTTGAAGCTGGGCTTCTGTCTGCACAATGCAAAATGTACCTAGGGAAAAGAGCTGCAGAGGCCGTGTCACCCCTGAGGGCTTCTGCCTGACCTCACTCTCTGTGAGCTGGCAGTGTCTTCCAGTAGCTGGTGCTTGCTTATTTGCACCTTGTCTAGCTTTTCCAGTCTATCACAGTGAAAAGGTTGTTCCAAACTACTTAGTCCTCTGTTACTGGAAGTAACGGGTGAATTTTAATAGCCCTTTTAAAAAAAGAAGACTTTTATAAATAGTATTTTGATATAGATCCTTCTAAAAAAGCAATGAAACACTGAGTGAAGAGAAGGAATTTTTATTTATTCAAACGTGGAACCTTGTGCTTTCAAGGCAGGTGGCAGTACCACTAAGCTAAATCCCCGGCCCTAGAACAGATTTTTAAAATGAACTCTCTAGTCATACTTTTGCAAAAGACACATTAAACAAACATCTGGAATGACCTTAGCTCAGTTTGTATTAAGGAACAGAAGTAAATGTGAGTCAATAAAAAAGTAGGAATCTCAGAGTTGCAACTTGCATTAGAATATTTTTGTCTTAGTACCTGCTTTTAATGGAAAAAGTCGTGTATAAATTAGTGAGGAAATCAGTTGTCTTTTTTTTTTTTCTGGATTTTTGAGAAAGGGTCATACTATGTAGTTTGGTCTGGTCTCAAACTCACTGCCTTACACTCACAATGATCCTCCTGCCTCAACCTCGTGAGTGCTGGGATTACAGGCACATGCCACCACACCTGGCATAGACTTATTTTAAGCACATATTTATAAATTTGGGAGCCTTTCTGAGTTTGACAGTCAAACAACTTTGTACGAATGTACTCTGAGCCTACAGTATGCATGCCTTTGCAGCCTTTTCAGAGGAAGAAATGTAAGATGTGATCACAAACTTTAACCTGTTTCTTACTTGTTGGATGTGGTCAAACAGAGACCCTGAAGAAACAAAATGTAGATTTAACGCTAAGTACTCTCCAAAGGTACATGAATGTTTTTCCTCCAAGGTTTCTTGTTTATTCTACTACTTCTGGGCTTGTTGTTATTGTTGTTTAAAGGGGTATTATCTTCAGCAAAATTTTTAACCTCAGTTTGGATAGCTTTTCTTAAGTGGCTGAGTTATGAAATCTCATTTTGAAGCTGTCTCTACCAATCCCAACTGTTCTGAGAGAGGGCAGGCTGTGGGTCAGAGCCCAGAAATGCTTGCAGATGGATTTCATAAGCTTGGAGGCCTGGGGAGAATCAGAGGACCAAATGCAATGCACTTATTGTGACGGTGGTTAAAGAAAAAAGAACTACACATCAGATAGAATGCTTACATTTGTTAAATAGGCTAGGAAACAAATGAATAATAGTTCGCGTATGTTTTGGTAATTGCTTATTTTTACATTTTTGCTAAAATCTGAAGCCATAAGGACATAGACTGTGTCCTGTACATCTGTTAGTACTCAGCATAATACAGTAGCACACACAAAATATTTTCTGAGCAAATAGGGATGCATTAACTTCCTTTTTACTTTCTGAGTGAAAATGCTAATCATTTCTAGTACTCCTAACAGTCATTCAGTAGTGTTGTAATCGGCATCATGTACTTGTGCTTATTCCTCACCTTGGGAGTGGTTTTATGTCAGGTGAGTGTGTATTCTCAGTGAGCTGTGGTGCAGCACACCTGAAATCCCAGCACTGTGGAAGACTGAGCAAGAGGACCACCAAGTTCGAGCCCAAAGAGAGAGAGAGAGAGAGAGAGAGAGAGAGAGGAGGGGAGGTGGAATGGGGGGATGAAGGAGAGAGAGACAGAGAGACAGACTTGGGGACGTAGCTCAGTGGGAAGGCCCTGGGTTCAGTCTCAGCACTGCCCTCAACCCATCCGTCAGTAGGGTGCCATCTCTTAGAGCCCAAGGTTGAGTGTTGTAGGCGTTCTTGTTGAAGTTTTGACTCCTGGGTTTGTTCCTGCTGTTTCTCTGATCTAAGAACGATGACTTGGAATGAGTATTTCATTGCTGTCATGGAGGTAATAATACTTTATGAATGTGATTTTCCAGTTTGCAGTAATTCCAGGACCTTGGCTGCGTGCCATTAGATAGTGTACTTGGCTGGAAGCATGTACGTTTGTGAGTGGTTTTGATTTTAAATTTAACTTTCAAGTTGAAATAACAGTGACTCATTAAAATGACAGGTGATATTTATTTATTTTAAAAATTCAGTCCGAATATTTTATTATTAAACATTTAGGGGAATTGCAGCACTTCCTCAAGGATGACATGCTTTTAAAATGTCCATGTAAATAATTTCCCATTGTTCATGCCTGCTGGACATGGTGAGATAGGCCTCTCTGGAGGGTCCACCTGTCTTCCCAGTTAGACTGATGGAGCCCAGAAGTGTCCCTGGTTCCTAGCGCAGGTGTCCAGCGATCTGCACTTCCTGCGATAACCCTCTCTTGGCAGTAAAGCAGCGTGGGCGGGCGGGATGTGCTCATTGTGACAGGTGTAGGGCCTGTCCTCCCACAGTTGTGACTCCTGGAGATTATACAGATTTTCCTGAGTCGCTCACAGGTCCCATTCATAATATTTTTATTATGTTTGAGAGAAAATATTTCTATAACAAACATGAAATAGAATCTCCAAAGCACTCTGTCTTTTCTTTAATGTGCTTTCCTGTTCGATGCAGGATGGCTTTGAAGTGCATGCATGACGAAGCGCCGAGTCCAGAAATCATCAAACATGCTTGGCCGAGGGGTGGTAGAGGTGAGGGCCAGCACAGAGGGTCACCCGGGGCCCATAAGAAGCTGGCGGCCAAGGTCACAGGGGCCACCTCCCACGGAGAGGCCTGTCGGGTGCGACACGGGGCCGTGTGAGGGGAGCTGCTGGAGGTCTGCTGGGAGGCAGAGGTGCCTAGGCAGAGGAGAGGATGCAGGCCTGCTTAAAGACTTGCAGGTGTTGGTTTCCAAGGTCTGTCTTAAAGTGATCCACTTAAGCAGATGCTATAATCCATGTTAATTTGCCTTAATCAGTTGTTTTGTTTTGTTTTTGAGACTTTGGGGAACATGTTATTTATGTTTAGTACATTTTTTTGTTTTATCCCATTCCCGCCTCAAGCCCTCTTCCCTCTCTATGTACAAAAGCTTTGTTTCCATTTTTTCCTTCTATTTTCGCTTTTTTCTTGCCCCTTCCTTAATCAGTTTTGAGATAAACAAAAATGGTAACGTGCTAAAGTAACAAACTTTAATCCTCATGTTTAAAGAAATAAAATAAAAAGGTTTGTTTGGGTGTGCAGGACTGTGTGTAAGTAAACCTGTACTTGGTTCTGGTCTTCGTGCAGACGGAGGCCTGTGTCAGTGAGCGGCCCTGGCCGGGGCGCTGTTCATACTTCAGTGCTGCTGTGTCTCCCCAGAGGCCACTCTGCCCAGGCGGCTCAACTCAGCTAATCATGGTCATTCTATTCTCTGACCGTAATTAGTAGGCGAATATGACTCACTCCTGTCCAATAGGATGTGAAAGGAAGTCTTCCTGGGAGGTTTCTGGAAAAGCGCTGTCTCATTGCAGACAGCCCTGGGAAGAAATGGCTGGATGGATCCCCTGGAACACTATAGCCAGAGGTCAGAGCCAAAGGAGTGAACCGGAGAAGGAAGGAGCAGAGGCCGGAGGGCAGGAGGGCTGCAAATCTTACGGCTTCCTTCTTTCCACTGACCTCAGAGGGGTGTTCTCATCGGGCCACTGCTTCGTGTGTGTGTGTGCCTCCGACATGAGGCTGCGGCAGATCCAGAGATGCGTAGCAGTGCCTCTGTCCAAAGGCCAGGCCTCACCTCCAGCACAGAGATTTTCCCAGGCAGGTTTTAGGTTCTTCTTTGGAGGAACACGATTTCCTCCCTGATTGTAAGGTTTTTATTACTTTACCTTCCCTTAGGTCTGTGTAGTACTTTACTTTTCTAAAAAGTTATTGCTTTCTAATTATTTAGGAATATAAATTATTGGCTAGAAATCTAGGATAACTTTGATTTTTTTAAAAATAATAAAATCAGGATTATTCAAAAGGAAAGAGATTAAATAGAAGTGACAGATTAAAATCACAATTTAAAATCAGTGAAGCATTATTATAGTGTGGTAAAAAATAAAATATGAATAGATTTTTGGCAATGCTCTTGTGACTTTTGGCTGTGAGTTAAGATTCAGTTCATATATCAATGGTGTCTCCATATAAGAAAATAATACCAAGTTCAGAGGCTAGGAGAGCAGAGAAGTTTGGTATGAAGCACTTATTTTGTCTTCATTGTCAGTGCTTTTTAGTTTCAAATATGTTATGCTTTTGAAGTTATGCCTTTTTATTTTTCTGCATAATTTTCTATTTTTATTTTTTAAAGATATTTGCTCTCATGATCTAATTCTGTTCTTTAGAAAAGACGCTAAAACCTGTCTTGGTTAAAGTTGTATCTTTTTCTTTTCTTCTTTGGTCTTTTTAACTGATTTGTTCCTCTTCCTCAGGTGAATTTTAACAAGGAGGATGAAGCACAGATAGGAAACTCAGAAGTAGTGTAAGGGTGGGCTTTGAGGCACAGTCCTGGAGGAGTTTGCAGGTGGGGATTTCTGCCTCTCTCCCCGAAACAGCTCTGCTAGCCAGGAGCTCCCAGGGCCTTGCTGTCCCCCACCTGCTTTGGTGAGTTGGGGTGTGGAGAGGGTTGGCAGAAGCAGTTTCTGCCCTGAACTTGAGCAAGACTCTTGAGGGCCACACCTCCAGATCTGAAACACAGATGCCGTGCCCACAGCCATCCCCTTCTGTGATGCCAGAGACCGACTCCTAGGCCTTGCTCCCCACCTGGTCCCCACTCCTCAGCCCCTCTTCCTGTGCCACTGCCCTCAGAGCTCCAGGCCTTCTCCATTCCCGAGGACAGTCACCCATTACTGACACTCTCAGAGGACGTGCTGGTTGTCCCAGACCTTGCTGCCCAGAGCCCTGTGAAGCAGGGCTCCGACTCCTGTCCCCTGTCCCTGCCCTGGCTGCTCTCCTGAGAAGAGTACAGGGCTGGCCTGAGGTCTTCCTTGCTGTGGCATCTCCACAGCTCCAGAGCTGGCGAGGGAGTGCATAGGCCCAGAGGGGTTTGAGTCCCAAGTGTGCAGGGTGCCGGTTGATATGCCCTAGTGAGGTGATGTGTTCTTCTTAACAACGTGGACATTAATGGCAAATTATTTGGATGTACATTTTGTTTTTTAATTTCATAAATAAATCTTCAGTACAATTAACATTCAAAACTGCTACAGATGCTGTATTGATCACTATTATTGTAGCATTTGAAGACTTTTTGGAAAAAGTAATCTAAATAATAGGAGTCTGGAATTCTCTAAATAAAACATTTCACAGGAAGAAGAATAGTGAAGTTATGAAACAATTGGTATGAGGAGTTAAAAGAATTGTACTTAGTGCTCTGCATTCAGCCCAGCTCTGGCGCATAGGATTCGTCAGACTGAATGAAGATGGGTGTGGATGGCATCATGGGTGCTGTGTGAGCTGCTTGGGTCACAGAACGGGCCCAGCCCCAGACAGATGTCAGAAGATGCCTTGGGTGGTGTGGCTGCCAGGACATCCTCACAGAGTTTTTACTTTCTCTCTACTCACGATACATACAGTTAACTCATTCTGTTAGCTCCCACGTGTCTAGATAACTTCTGTCAGCAGTGAACAAGTTCAGAATATTGGTGAAAATGTGGATTCTCTTATTTTATTATTTTTAAGGAAAAGTAGTTTTATTATTTACCTAAACAGTTTTATTCTGGTCACCTCTCCTCACACTTCCAGGTGTCTGGAAAACCTAAACCTTTAAAACGCTTCCTTTTGTCACTGTTAAGACACTACGTCTGTTTAACTTGACTACCTTTGATCTCACTGTACCGAAACCACTGACAGTACTTCCTCGATGTCATGTTCTCCCTCCCTGTCTCCCCTGGTCCTCCATCCCCCTGTACACCGCCCTTTACAAGTTCCCACGAATGTTTTGCTTCATTCCTGGCTTCCCTTGCCTGCGATGGCTTCGCGCCCTGTGGTGCTGTGACTTCACGGTCCAGCCCTCTCCTATCTGTTGGGAATCGAGCCCTGCCTGTTCTTTCCTATTTTCCAACAGTGCTGGAAATACTTCTTCTGTCTGTAATGGTATTTTGTAACAGATCCCTGGAGGTGTGAGGAGAGGTGACCAGAATAAAATGGGAAAGGTCAATTTTATATTAACATATTTCAGATAATACCGTAGCAATTTCAGTGAGAACTGAGGCTGCTGTATAATGCAGTTTTATATACTTTTTTCATTGCTGAGGTCCTCATACTTTTCACTAAAATGTTAGAATGTGTGCTTTATGCTTCCGTTTCCTCTTTGGTTTGATGAATAGACATAAACCCCTGAGGTCTCCAGGAGGTGTCCCCAGCGGTCTCCTTCCTTCACTCCGCACTGAGCAGGGTGAGAGCCCCTACAGCCAGCACTGGCTATGGAAGTAAGGAGGGCTCTCTCCTGTGTTGTCTCACACTCTAGGAGAGAATCTGCATCACCTCTGGGAGATGGGGTGTATAAGCTGAGTGAATCATTTCTTCCATCCTAGCGAGAATTAGACTCCCTGTTTTCTTAGAAACTTAACTATGTCAGAGGGACTTGTCTGCCTCTTTCTGTAGAGCTCTTCACAATAGACTGCTTCCCCGTAAGTATCACAGCTTTTAAACAATTTTTAATTTTTCGTAAAATTTTAGTAGGGAAGGGCTCTACCAGCAAGCTACATCCCAGCACATTTTAAAATTATTGTTTTATTTTGAGACAAGGTTTTACTAGGTTGTCAGGCTGGCCACAAAACTGAGATCCTCTTGGATCAGTGTCCCAAGTGCTGTAGCTGAGACTGTACAAGTGTGTGCCGCCATGCCCAGTGCAGTTTGCTTAAAACCCAGATTCAATGTCTTGTATTGAGTAGAAACAAAAGCTGTTCCTTGCTCACTGCATAATCCTTCGGCTCTACCCAGAGTAAGCAGTTCTGGAGGTGAAGTGTATTCAGAGCTCCAGCTTTTATCTTTCTTCGCCAACTTGAAGCTCGTTCTGTCCTCATTCACTGCCGCCTTCCCTATTACTTGCCAGTTCCCATATCCCCAGGGCAGGACCCAAGCCACCACTGATTCCGCCCAAGTCTAGCATCTCTCTGTCTTTGCTGCCCAGGGCCAGGTGCTGGTCCCACACTTCCTTCCCAGGCTCTTGCAAGAGTTTGTTATTCTATGTCTGTACCTCACCTCTGAGTTTGCTCCCATTGTTTTCCCCAGAGTCACTTTCTTTTCTCCCTTGAAGTAGCTTTTATAATATAAGTACTATGAGGGTGAAGCCACAGTCTGTGTGTGTGTGTGTGTGTGTGTGTGTGTGTGTGTGTGTGTGTGTTTGTGTGTGTGTGTGATCACTCGTGCATGTGTTCACCCTGCCTCGGGGGCAGTCAGGACCAATCTCCACCAAGCTCCTCTCCTTCCTTGGAGCCTTAGCTCGCTTGCTGGTCTCTGAGCTGTTCCCAGCTGTGTCCCCACTTTGAGTCTGGAGTTTTCTTTCCTTTGCACTCTGGACTGTACTCATATCTGAGGAGAGCAAGACTGATGGGTTTGGTTTCTTACTGCAGTGCTGTGGCCCTCATAATCCTGGAGCCCCTTGAGCACAGGGATGGCTGCTTGCTATGGTCCTCCTGCCTGCTTTATGCTTGTTGTGTTGTCCCAGCTCACTAAATATCTCATCCCTGAACATTGTGCCCCTTTCTCAGGGACTGAATGATTCCGTTTTCATAAATTACACAAGTGTTTCCTCATGTTTTCATCAGTTTTTACTAAAAAGTGACAGGTTCACATGAAGTTTGAAATTAAAGCACTGTAACAGTCATTATTTTACTCAACTGTTGTTACAGTGAGAGACGTCAGGGCAGGTTGTGACTCAGGCATCCATGGCTGTGGGGGAACTTTCTTCCCAGGCTCTGGCACAAGCGGGATGTCTACTGGCCAACCCCCCTCCCCTGGGTGACATCTGAACCCAGATAACTCACCAGTTGCTGCAGTCGCTGCATCCACTGCTCTGTTCCACGGGTGCACTTCTCTGTGGAGGCCTCTAGGGTCGCCAGTAGTCGCTGTGCATCTGTGGGTCTGCCGTTGCCCTACCAAGGATTAGGCTCTGGGAGAGCACTGCTTGATGCCACCCTCCTCATTACAGTCTCTCTCTTCACTTTCCCTGTGGACTTCAGTTCTCGCCCCAGATCACTTCTCCTCACGCCGTGCCACTGTAGTACAGTGCTAGGACCCAAATCTCAGAGAAGCTCTTTCTCTGAAAAATATCTTTCTGTGCTGCTCATCACCCACCCCCATCTTCTCAGAAGTCTTCCTATTTGGGGTAATTGGAAAGCAGCTGGTAACTGCTGCCTTTAGTACATCATGTGTTTTCTTTTCTTGATAATAATATATTTGATAGCCATGTCTAAAGAAACATCACTGTAAGCACCTTTTAAATTAAGCTTTCTGTATAGCAAGAGAGAAGATCGATACAGTGCTCACTTTTGTTCAGTATAAAACATATGCCCCCAGCATAAGCAAAAAGGAGACCGAAAGTTGTGTGATGCTCCATTAAATGATTTTGTTTAACTCGTGGGTTATCATCCGTGGTGACTTCTGCCCATTTGTTTGGCCCAAAGGACCAAGGTTTTCCCCCAGTTTATGGGTTAGTCTCAAATTCCAAGCCATCAGTACCCTACAGTTGCCAAGAGTGTCCCTAGAAGCCCCGCTGAAATCTTTCCTCTGCCACATAGAAACAAACTTACAGTTATAAACCCAACAGTAAGTCGTTCTGGGCATGTTTGTTTGTTTGTTTGTTTTTGCTGGAGTGTAAGCCTTGGCTGAAGCCATCTATAAACTGTAATTCCATTGATATTATTGTAGGGAACACGCAAGAATTACACAGCTCTCCATGCCAGTCTGTTTTCAGCTGGATCACAGAGTTCAGTGAACAGCAGCTTCCATGCCACCTGGGACGTCTTTCACTCTCACCTGGAGCTTAGGATTTCAGTCAAGGCGTGAGGGAGGTTCAAGAAACAGGCTCCAGTCCGAAGGCCTAATTTCTGTAAGCAGTATTTTCCTTCATCGTTTAGCTGGAAAAGTAGCTAAAAGCTTAGTGAATTCAGAGTTGGCAGAAGATAGATAAAGTACACTTGCATGTGGAGTCAGTTTAGACTTTCAAAAGCCCCTGCATGCCAGTTGTGTATGGGTCATTCGGGATTTCTTTTCCCCCTTCCTCCCTCCTGTACCGCCCCACAGTTGAATAGTTTGGCTTTGGCTAAATCTTCCCCACTGTAACTGTTATTATGGGGAAGATTCACCTGTTTCTCTCAAGTTCTGTTCCAGGATCTTGCTTCCAGATGAACCTGCCCTTCCCCATCTTCTTGTTTCATTCCTCTCTGCTGCAGTGTGGATCAAATGTGCCCCCCAAAAGGTTCCTGTGTTCAAACGTGGGCAGGGTCACGAGGCTTCTGGTTTTGCTGTGGCACCATCCACTGGAGAAGTCATAGCTGGATGGGTTGTTGGCAGTCGGGGCCCAACTGGAGGGTGTGGGTCACTGGGTGTGCGACCCAGAAGAGCACTTTGCTCAGCACCATCTGCTCCCTTCCCTCTTTCCTCCTCTCTTCCCAGCAGCCATGAAGACAGCAGCTTTGCTCCACCACACCCTTCCACCATGATGTTTCTGCCTCACCCAAGCCGAAAAGCAGTGGAATCTGTTCCTCATAGATGGGAGACACTGAAGGCTTGATAACCAGAATAAACCTCCCCGCTTCAAGTTGGGTTTTCTCAGGCGTTTTTTTTTTGTTTGTTTGGTTTTGTTTTGTTTGTTTGTTTTTTTAACAGAACAGAAAGCTGACTAACTCATCCACTACTGAACCTAGTCCAGTTTCTTCCTAACCAGTCAGACATTTTAAGTCCTTTAACTTGATCCAGCCTAATTAATTATCAGGATGGAATACAATCCTGAAACCTGTGGGCCAAACATTACTCACATAAGCTCAGAGAACTTGAAACAAAAGGATATGGAGCTGGCAACCAAGAGAGGACTGACCCACAGCCCCAGTTACAGGGAGAGAGCAGTAGGCACCTTGGGCCGTTGGGTTTTTTACTTGGTCACTTGGGACACCGGGGTTGCCTGGTGTCCATGGTGGATCCCATTTCTGACACCAAACTGTTAAAGTTTTAGACATATCCAGTTTAGCAGTTTCCCAGATGAAAGAACCATTTGTGGCTGGGGCAGTGCTCAGGGGCGCCACACCTGCCTGGCAAGGGCAAGGTCTAGAGTTCAGTCCCAGGTATCAGGAAAAAAAAAAAAGATTAGCAAACTGGATCCTCGGTTGTCTTTAACCAGAAAGCCTAGATCTCTGCGATGCTTTCCTTTTTCTATGCAGAGTCCCAAATGACCAGACCATACAGCCAGGTTCCCCAGCATTGCTCTCTACCAGGGAATGATTCACCCATAGATTTAACAGAAGCCAATAGAGAGGAAGATCCACATTAGAAAGCCAGTGAGTATCTGTGCTCTACCCCTTGGGATGCCTGATCTCCTCTGCTGTCAGAGCTCAGTGGTGGCCTGGGGCCGAAGGTCACCTCTTGGGGCAGGGCCTTGGAGACTGACGCTGATCCCTGAAAGTGTATCTGCGCTCTCTTCCTAGTGCAGACAGCTCTGTCTCACTCATGAACTCAGGGAGTTGAAGATAGCACAGACTGAGGGCTGGAAAGTGCTTCTGCACTCACCTTCGGGCCTGGCGGACATCGCCTCCTCTTCCTGGGTCCTGAAAGCCACCAGCTGGTTAACTCTGGCCTTCCACCCATCTGCATAGCTCCTCGTAGCTGCCGTTGGAACAGTGAGGAACTCGGAGAGGCCTTGTTCCTGCTAATCACATCCTATGGCTGGTTAGTGTCATGTGCTGTTCTTGTTGACCACTTTGCTATTGCCTGTCTTCTTTCATTCCTTGTTTCTTGTCTTATCCTGTCTTCTTTTTTTGTGATGGTCTCAGTCCATAATTTATGCTGGCCTTGAACTCACTGTGTAACCCAGGCTGGCCTAGAACTCATGATCTTCTTGCCTCAGCCTCCCCAGTGCTAGGATTACAGATGTGCCCACCACACCCAGATTGTTTCTTTATCATCATCATTATTATTATTATTATCATCATCATCTATTTTCAATCTATAAAACCAAGCCCTTTGGATATTCTTTGGAGAGCACTTGTTCTAGGCCACTAGAATTGTGTTTGTGCTGGCTGCTCATCCTCGTCTTGGCATGGATGAGCTCTGTTTTCGTACTTGATGTGCCTCAACTTTCCCGTTAGGTTGACATTGGACTGTTAGCAGTGTTGAGATGTTCTAGTTAATAAATCCCAAACCAGCTTTTCTTGCGTGAGAGGCTGTGTCAGCTTTGTGTCACTAACAGCATGCTTGGAAATGTTTATTTTGACTGTTTTGGAGTCCCCAGAGCATGACCACTGGCCCCAGCTGCTGTAGTCTGTGGTGACACAGCAGATCATGGTACATGTGTGTGACAGAGTGAAGCCATGGCGTAAGAGTGAGGAGGGCCCTGAAGCTGTGTGCCCCAGTGACCTGAGCCCTCTTCCTGGGCCCTGCCACTTCCAAGTCCCACCGTCCCTAAACCCCACACTGGGGCCAAAAGCTTAACAAGCCTTTCAGGGTATTAATGACACACAGTGTAGCAGATGGGAGTCAGCTGAACCTCCACTGGGCGGGTCTTTCCTTTCTGTACACAAGAACTATTTGCATAACTATCAGTTCCCTACAAATTATAAAGTTGTGAAATAGCTCAGAAACACTGACAGGCATAAACCCCCTAGAATGTAAGGTAAATGATGCAGAATGGTTCGCTTTTCTTGTCCAGCCTCGATTTTACAGCTGTTTCCTTTTACGCTGTATTTGCCATGTATGTATCCATCCATTTCTCCATCATTTTAAATTCATTTCCAGGTGGCCGCAGACATCCATACTCACCATATTCTCAGGCACTTCCCCAATTAGTCAGAAGACTCACACTGGATTTGCTCTCATACCCTCACTTGCATGGTCAGTGAGCAGATGTGCTGACTAGCATTACAGCTCGCCCTTTCCATTTCACCACTGTATTTGGGCTGGACCCGTCCATAACACAGCTTGTACCTGCACCGCCTCTCTGTGTCAGCAGGCACCATGTGCCTGAGGGCACTGCTCACTTCCTCTGGGTTCTGCAGCTGGACCAGATCAAAGAAGCTTTAGGGGGCTTTCAGCTCATGGTAGCTGTCTGTCTTCTTGCTTATAGATCTTTTCTCCCCTTTTTGTTATACTTAAAAAAAAAGAGAAGAAGCTTTAGGATCTTCAGTTTCTTATCAGATATCCGCAGGTCAGAGGTGTAGATGCACAAAGTTAGTTTCTATTCTATTCTTGTCTTCAGCATATTTTTTCTCTCCACTTGGGGATTGGAGTTCCCCTATACAAAGTTTCTCTCCTTCAGCGTGGGCTGGGATGTGAGGCAGCCTTCAGGTGGACTTGGAATCATACAGGCCCTGACAGATCCCGGCATGGTTCTCTCGCTTGGACTGTGTTAATGGTTGTGGTCGTAGAATGTGTCATAGAACAGTGAATAGATGAAATGAAATATATGTGTGTATATAAAGATGGATCAGTACATATCTACTTTGATTCCCTATTTTGTATGATCATTTATAATGAAGTGCTAACAAGTATTTTCCTGTTGTCTGCTAGGCACTGTTCAAAGTACTGGCGAAAAAGTAGGAAACAAAGTTCCTGCATTGGTGGACTCCGCTTCTGCGTCTGAGGGAGGGCGAGGACAGCCAGTAGCAAGATAAATGCACACGAGACGCGGTGTGGTCTGCGCTGAGCAGAACCATCTTGGACAAGCTGGAGGAGCAAGGGCCAGAGAGGGTTCCCCGCGTGGGGCTGTGGGGAGGGGCACACGCTGGGCTGAGTGGGCAGAGTGTCACAGGTCGTGTGTGGAATGAGAGGACCGACACGAGCTGGTGTGGAGGGAAATGGCCTCCAACCTGACAGCAGAGCTGCCTTAGCCAGTGAGGCTGCAGACATGGTGGGCTTAAGGAGGAAGAGCAGTGCTCCAGGTGTTCTCTCTGACTGCAGTGTTGTGTGTAATAGACAATGCCATTTTAGCCACATTAGTATGCTACTCTGAGCCCTTCCGCTTACTGTGCAGGGTGGCCAGTGTCTGTCTTCAGACCTTTCCTCAGCCCCAGCTGAACCTCCATGTCCTTGAGGCCTAATTCGCAATGCCACGCCTTCCCTGCCTGGCCCCTGGTGGCCCTAGCCCTCTGTCCCTGGCGAGTGCCCCTTCCAAGAGCATCATGGGCAGAGTCTCGGTGTCTGTCCCTGTGTGTCCAGAGTGTTCAGGGGACAGAACCTCACTTGTTCATGTCCTGGGGACCTTCATGTACATGGCTGCTCCTCTCTCGGTGGACACTGGGCTGTGTGTGTGTGTGTGTGTGTGTGTGTAGTCCCCAGAGCCCACTTTGACAGGTGGGCATGATGGTGGCACACGCCTGTGATCCTGGCTGGAAGCTTTGTGGCTTAGTCTCCAGTACAAAACAATAGAAAAACATAGAAGCCTTGCTGAATGGATGAGTCTTGTTATCATGGGAAGGCATTCTTTATCACAGAAGGGGATTTTCATAATGGTCAATTAAGCTCTCTCATGAGAAGACACAGGAAAGCCCTCACCAGGTGCTGCTGCCTTGGCATTTGCCTTTCCAGTCTCCAGACCTGTGTGAATTAAATCACTGCTCTTTCTGGACTATCCAGGCTGACTTCACAGCATCAGGAAATGCAGTGGCACTGGCTCTTTCTGTCTCCTGGCTGTTCAGATCATGCTCCAGCGAAAACTCCATGCAGCTTGCAGGGCCTTAGTCCTTTTGTCAGCCCCCGAACTGTTTCCTTCAACTCCTTGCTGGTCTGCAGTCCCTCCAGCAGCATGTGTGGCTTCCAGCTTCTTTGCATCCACCAGCGCTAGTTACCTCCCACTTAGTTGGTATGTCCGCTTTTGAATAAGCTGCTAGCAGGGCAAAGGATGCTCTCACTCAGACTGGGATAGGAAGCCCCCGTGACAAGCAATGTGGGCATCTCTTCCCCTCTTAGTGGTCACTGCTAATTCCCTTTGGGGAAATGTTTACTCAAATTACCTGCTCACTTTTCTTTCCCTTTTGTTTGTTCACTTTTTAAATTGGGTTTTGATTTTTTATTGAGGCATAGGAGTTTTTATATATTCTGACTATTTGGCCCATGTCAGATACATGGTGGCAAACATTTTCTGCCATTGTTTGGGTTGTCTCTTCATTTTCCTAATATTGTTGGTAAGGCCTGTCTTTTGTTTTTGTTTTGTTTTTTGTTTTTTGTTTTTTTTTAGTGCCATATTTAAGGAACTGTTGCCTTTCTTCTGCCAAGAATTTTATAGTTTTCAGCCTTAGATTCAGGGATTTGCTGAATCCCTGAGTTAACTTTTATATATGTGGGAAAGGTTAACTTGTATATGTGAGTAAGGTAAAAGGTCCAGCCTCATTCTTTTCCATGTGAATATTGGCTTTTCTCCGTCATCCTTTGTGGAAGATAATGTTCTTTACCCATTGAACAGTCTTGGCATCCTTGTCAGGACAATGGACCATAGATGTCAGAGTTTATTTTTGAACTTTCAGTTCCATTCTATTCTGTCCCTCTACCCGTGTCCCTGTGCCTGTACCATACAGTTTTTTTTGTTTGTTTGTTTTTGTTTTTTATTTTTTGGTACTGGGGATTGAACTCGGGTCCTTGTGCTTGTGAGGCAGGCACCAGAACCACTGAGCTAAATCCCTGGCCCCAAAATAGTTTTGATTAGGTAGTGTTGCACTAAGTTTTACAGGTGAGAATTACAAGTTCTCTAACCTTGTTATTCACCTTCAAGATTGTTTTGACTATTTGAGATTCCTTGGAATTCTGTATGAATTTGGCTCTGGATTTTTCCATTTCTGCAAAAACAAGAGAAGAAAGCACCATTAAAATTTTGACAGGGTATGCACCGAATCTGCAGATTGCCTGGGGTAGTACTGACATCTTAACAAAATTAAGTCTTTCACCGCACGAGCATAGGATACATTTCTATTTATTTGGGTCATGTTTAATTTGTTTCAGCAACATTTTTTTTTTTTACTTTCAGTACATAACTCTTACAAATGTATTGCTAAGTATTTTATTATTCTTTTTTGATGCTATTATAAGTGGGATTGTTTGCTTCATTTCCTTTTCAAATTCTTCATTACTAATTTACAGAATACAACTGAATTTTGGGTGATTTTGTATCTTACAATTTTGTTGAATTTATTAGTTTTCATAGTTTTTTCTGGATTCTTTAGGATAGTCTGCATATAAAATCATCTCATCTGTGAGTATTGTTTTACTTCTTCATTTCTAGTTTGGTTCTCATCCCTCTCTTTTTCTTATCTACTTGGCCGGTGAGAGATGAGGTTTTACTTTGATTGCGTTCAATATAAGATCTAGATTAGACTCTAGTGGAGATGTCCGGTAGGCAGAATGGTGAGTCTGGAGTCAGGGAGGCATGTGCTGGGTCTTAAGTTAGGAGGTATCAGGGCCCCCTTGGTGAGCAGGGAGTGAGCACGAGGAGAAGCAGTGTTGGCAGGGTAGGGACATGGGAGAAGCTGGGTCAGCAACTCCAGAGGTCCAGTGCTTTCCTTCTTCCTCCATGTGGCCCCAGAGAGGAGTGGCACCCACAGAGCCTCTTGGGGGTGTCAGATCCCTGGGCCTGTGCAGAGTGCACGCCAGAGTGGCCTGGAGGAGCAGGATTGGGTTTAGCATGGGCTTCATCTGCTCATAGAGACTCCCATAAAGGTCTGGTCTCCAAGCCTAACCAGAGCTGCACAGGAGTTGCTCTACCTTTGATGTCAGAAACATGGGAGAGCCAGCAGGTGTGTATTCCAGAGGATGGCTACAAAGGCAAGGGGCAGTTGTCTGTTAGCTTAACTGTCACATCTCAGATTTCTTCCTTTTTAGAGACAGAGTCTAGCTATGTAGTCCAGCCTAGCCTCAAACTTAGGAATGTCCTGCCTCGCCTCCTGAGTGCTGAGTTCTCCCTCTGAAAGTCTTTTTGATTTGTGTTCCTTCTTCACTCTAAGTTCTCTGCATTCCCTACGTACAGAGTATATATCTTCAAGTCAGTGGCTTTTGTCAGCCTGTTGTCCTTTGGTGCCTTTTGTTCTTCTGCTTTAGTGCACATTGACCATTCAAGACGTGAGTGTGTGTGCAGGAGCAATTCACCACTTAAACCGCACAGTGGGCTGCACCTGCAATCCCTCATCAGAATCATGGAGGTGCATGAGTAGTGTGAATTCATTTATATGCACACGCAAACCCATAGACTGCACATTAGGCTGAACATATTACCAAATAATAGTCATTTCTGGCTGATAGAATTACAGTGCATTCATATTCATATTTCTAATTATGTATATATTTTTCAATAGCATTCACATTTTTGCATTCAACACACATTTCTTACTAAGTAAAAAGTATTTAAAAATCTCTTAAGAAACTGCACAGTTCCAGGTAATAGCAGACGCCAGCACAGGAAGTGGACTGATGCTCTTGTGTGTGCTGGACCTGCTCGGCCACTCAGGAGAAGCACACGTGTGTCTGCGGTGGGTGTGCAGGGCTGCCCACAAGATGGGGATGGGGACGGGGACAGGTCAGGGCCGAGCCTCACCGTGCCCTGCCTGCCCTCTCCTCATGGCGGAGATACGCTGGCTGACTGAGCGAGAAGGAAGGCAGCGTCTGTGCTTTCACCTTGTGTCTCCATTATGTTGGGTTGGTTTTGGGATAGTATCTAAATTTCTATCTCTTGGGCTATTTTTTTCCGGGAATATAAAGTTATTTTCTTTGATATATGCTTAACTGTTTATTTTTAAATGATGTAACTTTTCAAAAACTTATTAAAGTTTATTTGTATGGGAAAAGTTTCTTTTTATGTTTCTGACTGTTTTTTGTTCCTTCTCTTGCAGTCTCAGCCAACGAGAACATTAGTCATGACAAGCATGCCATCAGAGTAAGTATCGGCTGTTTAGTCAACGCTGTCTTCAGTGTGGAGCTCGGCCTCTTGCACAGACTGATGTTCCTTTTCAGCAAACCATAGATCTGTACTCTGTTGCTTTACCTAGTGATTAAAATGTGAGTGAGACTATCACTGAGAGCTGAAACTGTGGTTTAGTGTTAACCGTTTAGTACTTAATCCATGTCGGGTTGTTGACACAGCATTAACAGGTTCTGTGCTCTGTTTTGCTAATGCCCAGCACTGAGGATTGAGCATGCTTGTTTCACTCCTAATGGCTTTGTTTGTCCACCCCTCACTCCATAGATACTCAATAAACAGATATGCTGGCCAAAACATTTTCCTTAAAGGTCTTAAAGAACACAGTGGCAAAAGGCTTTCCGCGTCCATTGGAGTGGCTGTCTGCATCTCTCGGAAGGGTTAATAGGCTGCTGGCACGCGCTTATCGTCTTCCTTACACATTTAGCACAGTAGAGAGCATCCAACAAAAACAGGGCTAGAGTCTTTGTAACAGATTTTTTAATTCCTGTTAAAGAAGAAAACCATACTTTTTAAATCAATCATAGGCTTTGAGGTTTTAAGACATTCATCAAAACACTGGGACACTGGAGTGAAGAGTATGCTGCTGCAGAGTGCATGTTTGACCCCTTTGTGTAGCTTTGTGAAGCTCCTCTTCCCGCCTGTGGCATGGAAATGAAAGGATTCATGCTTAACTACACAGCACACATTGTGGAGTGGGAAAGTAGCATACACAAAATGTTGTAAATGTACTATGAAGTATATTGAATGCTTAGTCTCATGGAAATTAGGATTGAATATGTGCATAATATTTTTTAAAGTCCGTATTTGTTTCCTAAATTAAAAACAAACATTAATGACTACTTTTTATTGATGATTTTAAAAAGAAAACTTTCCTTGCCGGCCATATTCTCAATCTTTTTCATCTTAGATTTCTTGTATGTCTTCAGATCTGGACATTTTGATTCCATATTGAGGGATCCTTGAAAAGACACTGTTACTCATTATTTAATAACTGCTGGTTGCTGCCAGACTTGGAGGAGAAAATCTGATATCCAGAACTGAAGAGTTCTAGAGATATAGTTTAGAGGTTTTTATTCTTTTTTGCTTTTTTTTTTGAGTACCGGGGATCGAACTCAGGACCCTGTGCTTGCAAGGCAGGCGGTGGATCCACTGAGCTAAATCCCCGGCCCAGTTTTAGTTTTATTTTGTCTTTTTTGCATTTTTTTTCCCTAAATTTCTTCATGATGATGATAAGTTCAAGCTGGGACAGGCTGGATCTTGACTTTCACACTCAGCTTCTCCACCCTGTAGAGCTCTAAAAAATTAAAACATTGGTGTGGTTCCACCCTGCACCTAGCAGGCAGACCACATGCTAGAGATAAATTTCCGAGGCCCCGAAAGTTAGAGGAAGAGCCCTGGAGATGGCAGGTCCCAGCAGGGAAGCCACGGCCTCTGCCCCCTTGGAGTAACTTGTGCAGAGGGACGTCGTGGCTTTGTGGCTCACCGAGTATGCTGTGGTCACTGTGGTCTGGATGGCCTCACACATCCTTCAGGTTCTCTTGGGAGCTTCAAACCTCACAGGAAAGAGCAAGAAGCAAAGAAAAAGAACAAGCTGTTGGAAAGGTTGTTATAAAAGGAAGAGAGGAGAACCGAGAGTTGCTCAGAAAGGATGTTTGATAGAGAGACTATCTTTAATAACAAAGCGAAACAGTACATGCAGCATTATGAGAGTGACAGAACAGAAGGTAAACAATAGTGAACTTCATGAAACCAAAATGCATCTGTTGAGTTTGCCTCAAGATTTGATACAATGACTTAATAAAGCGGGTCTTTTCCTGTCTTAGTAGGAAACCTGTGTGTAACAATCAGAAATTTTTGTATTTTCAAAATAAAGTAAACAACTTGGTCCTGACTGTGCAGGTCAGCTCCAGGGTGCTTGAAAGGTGAATCTCTGTGTGGAAGGGAGGGCACTCGTGGGCTGTGGCCAGGGGCCCAGTCCCTACTCGGTCCCCAGCAGACCAGTGGCCCTGGGGCTGCCTGCCATTTACAGCCTCAAGCCTGTTTTCTTAGATTAGTTTGAATTGGGATTTGGAGAGGTTTTTATTTCTAAATTTCATGTTACTGACTGTCAAAAAATGAAGACACAAGCGCTATAACCAGAGCCAATTAAAAATTTCATGTTCTAGTTTTTTGTTATTCAGTTTAATTGCCATGATACTCATGAGCAGCAGACACACTCATCAAGTTTCTGTTTCCTCCCTGCTAGGAAGCAGAGTGTCGTCATCCAGGTGGTGGATGCACTGAAAGGCTTTTCCTTGGTGTCTGAAGTCTGCGAGACCACAACGCATGTGCTGGCCGGGAAGCCGCTGCGCACGTTGAATGTGCTGCTGGGGATTGCGCGTGGCTGCTGGGTGCTGTCTTACGAGTGGGTAAGCCTGGTGCTTGACCTTTGACAGTGGGGTCTCCCTGAGAGAACTGCTCCAGGTCTTTGCCCCTCCTGGGAGCAGGGGACACAGGGCAGGGGAGGGTGAGGCCGAGTGGCCAGGACCACTGGAGCTGCAGGTAGAAACGGGTCAGACAGATGTGGGCTGCAGACACCAAGTGCGTATTCTTACACTCAACTGAGTGTTGCGCTGTGTTTGACCCAGAAATAATGTGACCAGTGCTGGGGATGGCTTGAACAGCTGAAAGAATCCAGTGACTGCTTTTACAGATAGGCTTACTTAGGATGAAACATGTCCATTTAATCCTATTTGTGTATGTTTTGTCTAGTGTATTTCTACCCGTAACATCATTTGTTCTTATTTCTGTCCACTAAAGGTACTTTTGGAATATATTTTCATTTTCATAAGTCATAAAAATTGAAATGGTCTGTCACCATTCTATTCTTGCTCTGACCATCCTAGAAACACTTTCAGATGAAAGGTCATCATTTATTGCTTGGTAATATTTTGCATCCAACTGTTCGCCTCCCTCCTCTCCTACAATGTATTATTAATTCTGTGTTAATTGAAGCCAGCACAATTATACTGTGCAAACAAACTACAGACAGACTTACAAGACTGGCTCTCGTTTTTTTCCAGTGTTATAACTTAACCCTGCAACTCCATTACCAGAGGTTTAAGAGATCCATGATTAAACTCATGAAACATGAAAAGTTGAAATCCTAAAAAAGGTATCTTTGCATTGGTGGCATTTGGGGATCACCTTACCTAATTATGTACTAGCATTGCTTTGTGTTTATTTGTGTGAAATATAGTTTACAGCCATTTTCAGTGAATGAGCTCCTGGGTTTCTTTCCAATTCAGAATGTCTCTATCTTGATGAGTCACCTCCTCCCCCATTCTGTTTCAGAGGACAAACGCCCTCTCTTTCATGAAGCATATATACTTGATTCTGTCCTCGGTCTTCCTTTTTGGCACTGAACAGCCTGAGTGTGCGGACAAGAGAATGTAGCATTTACATGGATGCTGCAGGCCACTGTTCTGTGCCAGCCACTGCTGTCCTGCTGATCACATGTGGAAACAACTGCATGCAAGTTTAGGTTATGGTAATGCTGTGTGGGGGTCACCGGGAGAAGAGCACAGCAGGCATTAGGGACATTGTGTAATACAGGGGTCACATTGAGGCCAGTCTCTGTCCAGGGAAAGGACCCTGAACTGCAGTCCCACAAGGGAGTGACAGAAGTACATGTACGGCTGAGACTAGAAAGGAAGAAGTACCACATGGAGCACAACTGCACACATCTAGTGCTGGTCTCTGAGTTTAACAGATTGTCCGGGCTTAAGGATACAAAGTCAGCACTGAAATACCCAACTGTCATCGGTCCAGTAAGGCATGTGCAGGGCCGGCATGCTCAAATCTGTACAACGCTGACTGAAAAAAAAAAAAAAACCTCGCTGGGGATTTAGCTCAGTGGTACTGCCACCTGCCTAGCAAGTACAAGATCCCAAGTTCAATTCCTGATGCCAAAATAAATAAATAAATGAATAATAATAAAAATAGCCACACATGGACAGGACATACTGTGTTCGTGGGTTAAGGCCTCAGTGCAGTATCCCTGCCCCCAGAAGGCTCTGTAGGTGTAGCAATTCCTCAGCCTGCGTCTGAGCAGGATCTTGGGAGATACGGACAGATGTCAGTCATCCTTTAAAGCAGCAGTAACCAAGGCAGCTGGGATTGGCAAGCAGACCCCAGAAACACACCCACAAAATACTGTCCATGGGTGTGACAAGGCAGTTCCATGGAGAAGTCTAACAAAACAAGGAACCCCAACCCATGCTTCGCACAGTGTACAGCAGGTTCCTCAGAGTGGATCTTAAGCTCAGTGTGCAGGCATAGAGCTCTTCGACATGAATGCAGGAGAAAAATCATGACCTCAGTTTAGGCAGAGTTCTTAATATAGCACCACATGCATGACCTATAACTGAAATTAATAAATTAATAAATTAGACTTCACCAAAATTGAACAATTTTACTCAGAAATATTATAAAGAAGGCGAGTAATACTACTAATAATTGCAAATCTCATGTCTGGCAAATGACTTAACATCCACAATATATAACGAACTCTCAAAACTCAACAAGAAAATAACCCAAACAAAAATTGGCACACCAGATTTTTTTGAACATTTTACCAAAGATATTATCAGTGGCAAATAACCAAACAAGAAAAGGCCCAGTAATCCTGACCATTAACAAAATTCAGTTTCCACCCACAGTGAGACACTGCTGCATATCTGTTAGCATAGCTAAAGTTAAAATTGCCAGCAGCCCCCAAGCAGGGATGCAGAGCAGCTGGAACTCGCGTCACCTGTTGGTGGTGGTAGGAGGCTGGCCACCGCTCTGAGCACAGGGCAACGGTTTGCTGTGCTGTGAAATGTGCACTTGCCGTCTCACACAGCAGCCCCACTCCCAGGTACTTATTTACCTTAGAAAAATGAAAGCTTGTATTCATGCACAGATCACCACCTAAGTGCTTGTAGTGTTTTTACTTATAATTATCCAAACCCAGAAACAGCACAGATTCACCTCAGTGGGAAAATGGGTGAGCAAACAGGCCCATCTGTGCAGTGGAGCACTACTCAGTCATGAATAGAGATGATGGCACACACAAACTTGGATGGTTCTCTGCTGAGCTGTGGTAATGGTTATGTACTGCGCAGTGCCACTTACACGATGGCCCAGAAGGGGCAAACTGCTGGGAAGGGTGACAGATGAGCCGCTGCCAGCAGTTTGAGTGGGAGGGAGAGGGTCTGAATGCCAAGGGCAGCACCAGCCCTGACCCTGAGGTGCTGGAAATGCACACAGGTGACGATAGGCACACACTCAGGTGCATACACTTTGATTGTTTGCAGATTTTTTGTGGAATGTGCACCTAATGTGGCTCAGTGAAAACTTGGACCTGCCAGTGCCGCGGTTTAAGAGTCAGATTTCCTTTGGGCAGTTTTGCATCCTGGATCTTCAGCTGCTGCCTCCTCTGGACACTTCTGTCAGCACTTTGTCCTCATCTCATCTCTTCTGCCTTAGAATTCCTTTTTTAATGTTAAAATGAAATATCGTCCCCTGGGTTTCTCTGGCTTCTGTGCTGCCTTTTTCTGCCTCTTTCATGGCGATGTTCACAAACCCTCATCTGTCCTCACCTCACCTCCTGCTGCCCCTACACTCAGCAGTGCATCCCACCTGGTTCCCACCTGTCCCTGTGAAGGGGGCGTGGTTTGCAGGTTGCTGACACCCACTGCACTCTTAAAATTCTACCACATTACACACAGTGTGCAGTTTAGCAAGTCAAAAGCCAGCACTGTGGTACAGCCACCCTGACCGAGGGAGCAGCACTACCCACACCTGGAGGTCCTCATACACCCCTTTTCCATGTCTTTAGTGGAACGTCCTGATACAGTGGCTTTTGTGGTTATCACCTCCTTTTCCTTGATTAGCTTTTAAAATATAGCTCATTTTGCACTTTTTATTAGCATAGTCATATAGAACCATGTTGGAATTAGCAGAATTGCAAAATGTAGCTGCTCACTCCCTGTGTGCTGCCTGTGTGAGCCAGGTCCCCGGAGACCAGGAGGTCCTCTTCCCCTGTGAGAGGCTCCAAGCTGGACTACAGCTTGGCTCCTACCAGGCCCCTACTCTGCCCACAGGACCTGCCTTCAGATTTGGGCTGTTGATACCCAGAGAGGTCCTATAAAGACCCACTCGGACCCAGACTCCTGAGGGACAATGTAGCTCTGGGCATACGTTTTAGGGGGAGAAGTTGGCCATCCTCAGGGGAGGTGACTCAGAGCCAGCCGTGCCCCCCAAGACTTTGGGGAGGGGTCCTGCCTGTGTTGGGCTCCTCCTGCTCCTTACCAGGGCCTCCTGGATCTCTTGCCCTGGTAAGCTGCTTTCTTACTCACACAGCATGGCAATTGCAGCTGGCCCTGCAGACTTGGTGTGTGCAGAACAAGGCCCAAAAGGATGCTGAGGCCAAATCTGGCTTCCATGATGTGTCCCCGTGTGGCTGGACCACTGGGCAGATTGTGGTATTTTTACGTGACACTTCAGCATCCCCTTATTTATTTGTTTACTCTTCATAAAGAGAAAAGTTTATTTCAGCTCACAACTCAGCAGCATTTTTAAAGTTGATGACAGTTGTTCTTGAGCCACCTCATTCCTTGGCTCCTGAGTCGACTCCTCCAGCCTTTCTTGGCTGCTCTGACCCCAGCCACTCCTCTCTTGTGGCTCGGAGTGTGGGCTGCCGCAGGGTCATGCTTAGCTTTGTCCCCACCCATCGTCTTTCCTGCTCTCTTGTCAGCACACCCGGCCCACCACTTACACGCTCACTGCATGAAGACTGAACTCATCCTCTACTAAAAACTCTTGCCACATGGGCTTCCGGATTGGAATCCTAAGGCCTGAGACTTTGTACAGCATTTATACTTCGATGACACACATAGTTAAAGTCACAGCCCAGACCCTCACATCCTGCTGCTTATGTATTTAAAAATGTCATTGGAATGTCTGTGCTCAACATGTTAAATTGCATCTGGTCTTCCCTAGCCTCAAATAGGTACAGTACATTCTCCATCTCTCTTTGCTCCTTTGGACTGGTTAGAAGTTGAGAAGAATCCTTCATTCCACACCGTCCCAACTCCACCACCCCTGAGTTCATCAGTTCTGCTCCCAAGTCGCGCTCAGCCTGCACTGACCTTCCTACTGCCACTGCCCCTCCTGGATGTGCTTGTCTCCCTTCATCTCCTTTCAGAAGCAAGAGGAGCAGGGCCTGGGTTTCCTCAACTCATCACCCATCCTCAGCACCTGCAACTCCTGCTTCCTCTCTCCTGCCTTGTTTTATCCTTCTCAGAGCTGGAGCGTTCCACAGGCAAACTCAGCGCGCGCACATTTTGCCCGAAAGTACTCATGCAAATACCTCTAAGAGTCAAATCACTTAAAAACAAAAAAACATACCATTAGCAGTGATTTGGCTAATACATGAAGTATCAGGTCCTTACTTAGATTTCCTCAATTACCACATTTTTTTAATGGTTTATGTCATTTGGGAGCCATTTTTCCAAAGCTGCTCGAGTGATTAGCCCTGGAACATGATTTTGCCAGTTATTTCCCTCAGTGGCTTGCCCTTCAGATAGGGTGAAGCCCTTCATCCTTAGCCAATCCAACTTCCTGGCCACCTTTCTTCCTGGCTGCTGTGCTTGCCGTTCCCAGCCCACCGGGTTCCCGCTCCACTTAGACCCCTTTATGATACCCAACACTTCTTGCAGTCCTCCACACATCTCCTGATGTCTCTAGAAAATCTCTGACCCTATCGCGCCCCTGCCCCATAGGAACGACCTGGGCTATGTGTCCTGTAATTTTAGGTAACATTTGTCCCCCTTGCCATTGGCACTATGTGAGTACCTGGCCCACTGTCCTTAGACTGCGGCTACGTGGGTGCAGAAGCTGTGCCTGCTTTGTTCACTTCTCTCCTCCTGCACCTGGTGTGTGGACACTCAGGGAATGGAGGAGGGATGAGGGCAAAAAGCCACCTCGGCTATCGGCGTCCCCACAAAAGGCTCACTCGGTCGAATGCTTCCTTGCCAATGGGCTTTGGGGAAGAGGTTGGATCATGAGAGGCTTCGTCTACTGAGAAAAGGATACATTTTTGGCATCCTGGAAGGTAAAGGAACTTAGGGGTTGGGGCCCGGTGAAGGGGTGGTCGTGGTGTTTCCCCTCATGATGGGCCCAGTGGCAGGGCCACACGACCGTGGACTGAAGCCATGACTACGTTCCCTTCTCTATTGCAAAGCTGTTTTCTCAGGTGTTCGGTCACAGAGACAAAACGGTGACGGACACACAGTGTCTAATCATACATTTCGTGTAAGGAGTACCAAGTGCCTGTGGTGGCCTTTTCTACTTGCTTAATTCCTTTTTAATACAGCATGCACATTTTAAGTACATCTGTTATCACCATAAAACTATGAGTTGTAGTCAACACCAAGCAGCTAGGGCCTGCATCCCCACACCTCACACACGCAAGCATGTCTGTCACTGAGGCTGTGTCGGGTAATACCAGTATTCATCATGACAGAAACACTGAAGAATGCTCTACTTGGCCCACCTAATAGAAGGCAGTATATTCACATCCTCGGGGATTAGAACATAGGTACCTTTGGGCTACTATTGTACTAATTCCACAGAAGCAGTAGAACACGGTTCATGGCACTCTGGGTTGATAATTTTTAATTTACTTGAATTTAGTAAGGAAAGGCTTTCACAGAGCTTTGAAAGCCAGAGGAAGATGGCAATACAAATACAGGCAGAGCCTGGAGTGTGAGTCTGCAAACCTGGATGCACCAGCTGGATGCTGCAGTCCGGAGACGGGAGCGGGGCCAGGACCCCTGAGCCTCCAGTAGGGTGGACACCAGCACACTGCCTTAGACCTCTGGGCGCAGAGTTCAGAAAGCACAGGGTGAAGGAACGTGTAAGAGAGAAGCACTGAGGATGAGGAAGATGACCGCACATTCCTACACCAGCCCCAGCTGCTAGAGTTCCCTCCGGAGGCCCTGCTTGCCCTGCAGTGCCAAGGGCTCTGGGTGGAGGGGGTGAGCCTGGCTCGTGGGACTCGAGGGCACAGCTCAGGTGGCCCAAAGTTGAGCTGCAGAGCTACGGGCTCCAGCAGCCTTCCTTGGGAATGGAGCACTGGAGCGCAGTGTGTGTGCGGACATGGCCAGTTAGTGCTCTGAGGTGATTTTAAATAGTGCCAAAGCAGCTGCCTCAACATTCATCTTTAGTGAGCCACTAACTATGCCACAGGTCTTTCCACAGCTACAATCTTGACAGGTTCGTAGATTTTATTTACCTACCTACCACTTGGTGCTAGATTCCTTCCACGCTGGGCACAGACGTCAACAGACAGCTGTTAAAGAGAAAAAGAAGAGAATGAAAATTAGAGTTTAAATGTTACACTGAAAACACATATTTGTAAATATGTACACCAGGCGCTGTTTAGAGATTGCCATGTATTTCCATTTTCCTGTTATTGTCATTCACAATGCCTAGGTCAGCATTGTGCACACAATGAAATTAGTTGGGAATAGAAGACCCCCGTGCTGTAATGCAGCCCAGGCCTCAGCTGTGTTAGGAGTTAGCAGGAGGTGACATGGGATAGGAAGAGTTCAGTGAAGAGGGGCCGTTGTGGGCTTCATCTCCAGCTGTGAGGTGGCAGCACTGCTACACTGGCCAGTGCTGGGCCGTTCTGCCGAGTAGCCTTGGCTGGGGCTGGCCAGGCGCGGACTTACAGCCTCCCCTGTGTGATTGCGTATGTCCCAGGGTCATGTGGCACCTCAGAGGGACGGTGGCACAGCTTAACTGATTCTGCTTTACAATAGAAGTGATAACTCAGACCCCCCCCCAGCAAGCTGTAAACGCCAGTTACTGTCTCGAATCTCTAGGTTTATGTTCCCCAAGGACACCATGTGATTGACGCCTGGTGTGTGCAGGAGCAATCATTTAGTACGGGCCTCGGTGGGGTCTCAGTCCCTGAATTAGGGACGCGTAATGGGGAGGAAACCTGGGCTGAGGCTGGGAAGAGGGGCAGTGGGCCTGCACTGTCCCTCCAGGTACCTGAGAAGACAACTCCTTCCTTATCTGAGGTCAGTTCCGAGCTGTTTGAAACACTTCTTTTAAGGCCACAGTAGCATTGTTGTTCATGTGTTTTAATTTTTTTCACAAACCATCTAGTGCTATCACTAGATTCAGATTTTGAGACTAATGATTGGAGGCTTGGCCTCTGTCAACAGAAACAGCTGTGGGCGTTGCTTCACCAGTGACGACGCCTGAGTTCTTCACCGCGTGCAAACTGCCAGCACCTGGGTGGTTGACCAGATGCCAAAACCTAAAGTAGAACACGTGCTTATGTGACTCCTGTTACCTGTGACTGGCACCGGTGCTCCTTGCTGGCATGACGTGCATATTGATTCCTCTAGCTTATGCTGACTTCCACCCTAAAAAAAATTAGAAATGAGCTGTATCTGTTCATCTCAGTCATCAGTGAGACAAAGTTACGTGCCTCTTGCCTAGCTACCCTTCTTCAATTATTTTAAGGAATTCAGTAGTACAAACATAATGTACTTCTTTGAGAGAAAGTGGTGGCTACCACCATTAAGAAAACTACTCCACAAAATTTCTAAAGCTTAAAATATCCAGTGCAGTACTCAGCCTACAATTTGCATGTAGATTTAGATAATGAAACTCACAGGTTGCCACTTCCTGTGAAGTCAAGATGAAGTGTCTGGTGTTAAAGATTCTCTCCGTTTCTCTCTCTCCCTCCCCCTTCCCTCCTCACCTCTTTCCCTCTTTCTCTGTGTCTCTCTCGCTCCCCCTTCCTCCTTCTCACCCTGTCTCCAGTGCAGTTGGGGGATTCTTTAAATATTCCCTTTGGCTATCATTGAAAACTTGCCTCCAAGAAAAACACTGCTGAGAATGTTTTTATTTCAGTGTTTGTGTAGTGTTCTCTGGAACGTTCAGTAAAGGAGTGTTGTAGCAGTTCTTTAAGCTTAGATAATTGTCAGTGACTAGTTGAGAAAAAAGTGATTTTCTAACGGTTCAGTTTTAATTTTTTAATTCATTTTGTTGTTTTTTTCCTTGAGGACATTGTTAATGATTTCTGCATGTTCACAACGGTTTCTACTTCCATCATTAATTCTGTTTTCAGAAAAGATGATTCGTGTTTGTTCTGCATCATGACTGATTTGCCTGGCCAATCCATAGCAATAGAAAATGGCATCCAGGGTTGCTCTGTTTCCTCTTCATGGGAGACAGAAAGTAACACAACAGAAAGTGAAGAAGCTGATTTGACCAAAGGGTCCCTTTGGATTCACATAGTGTCGTTATATTTGTCAAACACAGCACTTTGTGAATCTTTGGACATGCTTGTCACCTCATTCCCAAACTCAGCATTGCCCACATTCTGCCTATCTGTCGTGTCTGCACTTCTGCCCAGACCCTGAGCCACTCTTAGGTCCCCAAGAGCCAAGTGGTCCTGTGAGCCGCCCCCTTACCCCAGCTCCCATTGCATGGGGAGTCTGAGAGCCTGTGAGGGAAGCTTCGTACTAGGGTTGTAAAACTAACTCGGGTCTTAGTGAGAACGGGGCTTTATAAGTTAAACCAGTCTACCACAAAGTTTCTGTGAGATGAACTGTTAACACATTTCGGTGTTTTGTAGCTCAAGACGTCCTAATCGATGGACTATCCTGGTGCAGTGTGGGCTTTCTCACACTGGGTTCAGTGAGCCCCAAGTGAGAAGACCACAGAATCAAATGTCAGGGTGAACTCGAAGCCAGAGAGGCCTTTCCTCTCTCTCCCTTTACCCCAAGGAAAGCCATGTCACCCTCCTCATGCGGAGCCTGTTCAGAGCTTGAACCTGCTCAGCCACAGCTTCCCCAGACTCCTCCGAAGACGCATCTGAAACCTATGCTTGTCTCCCCTTGTGTTAGCAGACAGGTCCTGCTTGGCGGCTCCTCTGGCCCTGCTGAGCAGGCGTGCCTGAGTCCCGGCCGTGCCCAGCCAGCAAGGCTCTCAGCCTGTGGTGTGTGCTTTCCTGGGCTTGATCGTACAGCTCTGCTATGCCTCAGTGCAGGGCTTAGGATGTTTCCCAGAAGCCTCACAGTGCTGTCTCCTCGCCCATGCAAAGCCCCTGTGCAGTGGAGAGGACCCCGGGAGCTGGGACTCTGGGTGGCCAGGTGTGTAGGTCTGCCCTGCCCCAGGTCTGAAAGTCAGGGACAGTGTCATTCTTGGACAGGGACCTGTGCAGTCGTCTCAGTGCACACCTGGTTTGGAGAATTCACTACTGAATCGTGGGTTCTCTTTCAGGACAGACACACCTCCCCTTGTGATTCTCTCTGCTGGACATGGCAGGGGATCCTGCAGGCGGGGTCTGTCAGTTCCCCTACCCCAGCAGGCTCCTCACCTGGAAGGACTTGGGCGCTTTCCCCTGTGAGGTGCTGAGCTCTCCATGATCTCATGGTTGAGAGCAGATGCAGAAATGTGACTCACCTGAGAAACTGAGGGATTTTTGTGTCCCAACTGTGATAGGGTGGAGAGGCCTGGGACCAGGACTGTGACTCCATCTGGGAACGACTATCAGTAGAGTCTGAAAGAGCCAGTTCTTTTTTAGACGACAACATACTCACCTGTAACAATCTCAGACTTGATTATGAAAGATTTATCATCATTTTCCCATCTCTGCGTTACTATTGTTCTCTGAGTAGGCGAAGGGGCTGTAGAAAACCTGCCTGATGCACCCGGCACAGAAAGCAGGTGCGTAGGTCCTAAGGCTGCGGTTCTGCAAGAAGAGAAGGACCTGCACCCTCAGAGGGAGGAGGACAGGCTTCGGGAGGCTATCAAGGGCCAGGCACAGCCAGAGTGTGGGCAGCCACTCCAGGCAAGGACGGCCCAGGGGGGAAGCGATGGAGGTGAGGCAAGGAGGGCATTGGTGGGTAGGTGGTGCTGAGATCGGGCTGGCACACTGTGGCGTGGAGAGGCAGGGTGACTCCTAACTATACCTCTTACTGCATAGCTGAGGTGGGCAGGGTGTCAGGCAGTAAGATGGGAGTGCACGGGGAGAGAGTGTGGGTAGCAGTTGGGGTGCAATGAAAATTGTGGTTAGGGAATCGAAGATTCTATCGGTCATTCTAACAGAGAAATCACATACAGCATGCGTGTCTGTGTGTCTGTGTAGGGGGAGGTTAGGCCCATAGGCAGTCACTTGGGAGCCATCAGTGTGTGGACTGTTTGCAGCCATGGCATCTGGGGTGAGGAGGGGGAGGGAGGGGCAAACAAAGCCAACTCTGGAGCCAGGAGAGGCAGAGCACACAAGAGGATGGGGCATGCTTGATGCAGACATTGGACATTTTGGGGGGGGAATGCCAAAAGATCAAGACTAAGGCTATGATTATTAAAACAGAATTCACTCTAACAGGCAGTTGTTTAAATGGATCAGACCCAGAATTAACCAGAGGGGTGGTTGGTGGGGGTTTGTGGGGGGTTGTTCCCGTCTGTCGTTTGGAATCACAGCTGCTGGCCTTGCACTGCTTTTCTTGAGCCTTCTTCTGTGTTAGCCATCACTCCTGTAGGTCTCCGAGTCCCTCCTTGCATGTGGCCTGGCTTCAGCTCATGTCAGGGAGGCCCTGCAGCCTCACGTTTCGCTGACATCTCGGCACAGTCACTTTTCTAACTGCAGAGCACCCCACCTTTAGCTACTCATCAGTATGTGCACCCTTGACTTGGTTTATCTGGAACCTTCCACAAACCGTCTGGAGCTGTTTTTCTCTCAGGTGCCCACCCATGGGCTTGGGTGTTTCTGAACTGTGTCCCTGCACTAAAATCACAGCATTGTGGACACACGGCTTTCCAGTGGTTAATGTATCCTCGGCGATTCAGTCCAGTCAACAAAATCGTGTGTGACAGATTGTTGCACTGAGGCAGGCATTAGTCCTCCAAGTATGTTTGTGTCTTAAAGGAACTTCACGGAGTTATAGGAAGCATTTCTCAGTGTTCTGAGATGTGTTAGAAACAGAGCAGTGGCTTATTTTGGAACCAGTGTTATTGCCTTGAAACTCTGCCAGACCATGCTGGCCTCCTTGGACTGGACCTCCTCTGCTTTCTGGCTCCAATGTGCTCGGGACATACGTACCCACTTATCTTGCTATCAAAAAGTATGCTATTGGCATTGCCCATGGCCGTCCCCTGAAGTTCTGGGGAACCTTGGGAGTAGCTCATCACCACACTCTTTCAATAGCCACAGGTGGCCCTTCTGTCTGTAGCGAGGGATGCGTACGGAGCTCCTGCCACACAGCAGCAGCTGATGAGCTCTGAGCAGCCGAGCCTGGTGGACTTTGCATCCTGGAGGGTCGCAGCCGAGAACTAACAAAGCAGTGCACACACTTGCAGATTCTGTCTCGCTCTGCTGTTTGAGAAAAATCACCCTAGTAACTGAGACCGTAAAGAATCTATAAAGTCTGCGGAGAAATGTTTTACGATTTTATTTGTATAACTTGGTTAGCTAAAAATAGTAAATATGAGGGTAATGAGTTACTTTTATTTCTCTGGCAGTAAAGGAACTCAGATGCTGTGTATGTTTCTGTACCATTCAGAAACCTTAACAATCAACTTTTCCACACAGTTGGCCGAGGGACAGTGCGGGGCCGTGGTGGCCAAGACAAGTCCAGCCATTTCTCACCAGATGACACCCGCAGGAAGCAGGCCGACATCTGTTTTAGATACAGTGAAAGCAGGGACTGAAGTAGACGTTTCAGCTGTGTCAGATCAAGTAAATGGGTTAAATCTGTGGCACAAGTTTCTGTGCGATCTGAGTTTTAATCTGCTGGGTGCGGGTACTTTGTATTCTCTTTTGTATGCAGAGACTGGTGTTGACATTTGCCTGAAAAGAGGTCCCGTCCCTGATTCCCTGAGCAGTTAGGTTCCCACGAGTGCACTTGGTACCACAGGGTGCTCTGGAGACGGCCCAGCGCCAGGGCCAAGAAGGCTGGGCCTTCCAAATTCAGAGTAAAAGTAATGTTAGAATTACAGTAATTTTGTTTACCAAAAACTGACTGTTAATATGTCTGTAATTCTTGAATTAAGCTGGCCTCACCATTTCGTTATGTTTTTCATACCAGTAGTTCATTAAAATAGCTTGGTCATTTTCCCCCTTTTATCTTTTTTTTTTTTTTGAGAAGTCAGAAATTAAGCATGCCTCACTTAGCATTTTTGCCACAGAATACTTTCTGAATAAATTTTATCTTGGAGAATTTGAGAAGAGAATTTGTTAGGCAGTGAAGAAAGTGTTAAGAAATGAGGTGAATCTTAAGAAAAAGGAGTGCAGCTGGTGCTTGCTGGTGCTAAACTGTGGTCTCCTCCGCAACTCAGTTTCCTAGCTCTTCACTGGGGACCAAGGCTGCAGCTACCTGGAAAGAAAGCAGGATGGTCCCCTAGCACAAGCAGCAGGTGCCAGGCCCTGCCTTCACTTCCAGGAAGCCTCTAGCACTCTGGAGGGCCATGAATGTGTGGCCGAGGGTGAGGGGACTCTCCACCTCCTCATTTGCTGTGACCTTAAAACTCCTCTCAAAGATGCGCTTTTTAAAAACAGTCAATAGATACCTTAATTTATACACAAGAACATGTTAGGTTTTTATGCTCTCCTGTTCAGAACAAAATTAATCTGCCTCACAGAGTAGTTCTGGGACCTTTAACATTCTCTCTTGCTCATTGCACTGGAGTTGCATGCAGTGACGTGTTCGAAAGGATGAGATAAAGCTGCTCCCATTCACACAGGATATCACTGTCTGCGTAGAAAACACCAACAGATGTATCTTGTTTCAAGTTCCTGCTCAGCAGCACCATGCCTAACTTTTTCAAGGTCCTGAGTTCGATCCCCAGTACCAAAAATTAAAGTTCCTAGAACTAGCAAATTAAGCAAGGTTACAGAGTTCAAGGTCAGAATACAAAATTCACTTGAATCCTGGCAGTGAACAGCTGGGATTCCAATTCCCAGATATGTGCTGTGTACTGGCACCACCCAAAACTGAAGTATAATGTCTGATAAAACATTATCAGGATTTTTGTGGTGAAAACTTATGAGAAAAAGCAACAAAGACAGAGAAAGAGAGAGAGGGAGGGGGAGAGACATGCGCTTTTTTTCATTGCTTTGTTTGCTGTGTTTGGGGCAGTGCTGGGATTCACGGTGAGCTACATCCCCAACTCTTTCCTCAGTTTTTATTTGGAGACAAAGTCTCACTAACTTGCCCAGGCAGAATTTGAATCTGCGACCCTCCAGCTGCAGCCTCCCGGTATGCACAACCACACTTGCTCAGACTGGAGCCTTTTTGGAGGAGAGGAACCAAGGCGTAGCCTCAGGTGTTAAAGAGATCCAGGTGAAGAGTAAGTGAGAACTCTCTGTGGACTGTATTTTTGACTCTTGTCAGCCTACGATCATCCAAAGTAAAATGCTTGAAGATGAGTGGAACGCTGTTCCCAGCTTCCCTTTAGGAGCAGTGTTGTTTCGTAGCTTGAGCTCCCAGCAGCTCCTCTACCGCTGCCTCTTGCCCAAGTGGGGCAAGGAGATGGGAAGTGAGAGCACCATCCGTGAGTCCTGGGTGGAAGCTGCACAGCCACCCTGCTCCGTGGGCATCTTTCCTTCGCAGCTGTTCAGCTAAATGACTACAGCAAGGCCGTATGTGAGTTCATCAACAAGGCTGGTTGATGAATGATGATTCTCAGATATTAAAGATGCCATTTTTCTTACCTAGTGTGTCACACACAGGATGTGTAGAACTGTTGTAGTAGATGCTAGAATAACTTTGTGCCCCTTTTAAGGACTGAGTAGAATTTGACCCACCTTCGTGTGTCTCTACCCCTCGCTTTATTTAGACTTTTAGTTATTTTGATTTATCAGGCATTTTATGGGAAGTATGTTGGGTTAATATTTTCTTTTTTAGTTCATTGCAACGCTATCTGTGACCCTGCAAAGTAGATTTTCCCTATTCTGGAAAGGTAAGGTAAAGATAGATTTGGCTAATGAAACTATTAAAGCCCAGAGCTGATACTGCTTTTCTGATTTGATGAATTAATAAATCAGTGTTTTTGCTGTCTTATGCAATGTTAATTCTGGGGGTAGCCATGTAAGTTAAATGTATAAATTTACTTATCAAAATTCTACTGTAGCTCTCTTGTGGTTTATTTTCTTAACATTTAGAAAGGAACAAATTCAGAGGACTTGGGCTTTCTCCTCGAGGTTTTTTAAAGTCACTTGACATTTTATTGTGGATTTTATTTGAACTTTGGTGCCACACACTTTTTAAAGACTGGTCCTTGGCTCCTCTCACGGGCACATCATGTTCGCCAGTGTACTGCTTCACATTGCCTCATGTCTGAGAAGGGACCTCATCTTGAAGCTTTTTATATACTAATTTGACTATGAGCTTGTGGAGACCGTATATATTGGTAGTGTATCTGTGTCTCTCAACATGATTGTGTACAGTGGCCAATAAAAGTAAGGTAAATACTTTTACTTAAATCTTTGCAACTACCACCCCATAAAGAGCTAGGGAGAAATCTGGTTTTGGTATAAAGTTACCAATTTTCTAATACCTTGTTTCACTGAACTCATTAACAGATTTTCCCCCAGTGTTCTTTATTCAATAAAAATTAGGAGAAAAGTACCTAGATGAAAAAATGCTGCCATATACACAGAGCTAACTGAAGACTACGTAGTACCCTGAACAGAGTTCCTGAGAACACAACTTGATATTCTCATCTCTAATGGACACAGATTTTCCCACACTGAGCACCGTTCCTGTTCTGCACTGCCACCCTCCACCCCAAGCTGCTTCTCTTGTCTCATCCGGGCTGTTGTTCAACTGTCCCATCCCCTCTGCTCTGCCCTGCACTGGTGCCTCTCCGTTCACTGGGGTGCAGACACCGTGCCGCCTGCTGTGCCTCATGCTTCTCTCCAAGCAGCACTCTTCCCTTTACCACTTGTCCATGGCACGGCCGCTGTAGTCAAGAATGAGCAGATGGGCCTTTCCCTTTGTCTGATGACTTTTACTCATGACATAAGACCCAGCTTCAGATGTTAGCTGTTATGTGCACCTTTCCTTTCTTCTACACTGAGTTGGTTTGCTCTACCTGAGGTTCTCATAACAACACCATTTGAGCAAAGTCGTCCTGTTTGGCTTCCTTTTCTACATACTCTGTCCTGTGGAGCGCCCCTTTACCTCTGTCTTGTATCCTTCCATGCCTCCGCCCTGTGTCATCTCTCTTCATGCTTTCCATCCTGTGTGGTTTCCCTTCATTGCTCCATCCTTTATGGCTTCCCTTCATGCCTGCATCCGGTCTGATTTCCCTTCATGCTTCTCATCCTGTATGACTTCCCTCCATGCCTCTATTCTTTGTGGCTTTTCCTCATGCCTTCATGCTGTGTGGCTTCCTTTCACATCACCCACCAGGTATGGATGACTAGTGAGTTTAGCGCTCTTGTTCCAGGACCTACCTCTAGTTCCAGTGGTGGACTCTCACAGAATTATCCATAAACGAACACATAATGTCATTGTTGAGTAAATAAATGCATCCATTTCAAGATCAAGTTGGTGCTGAGAACTGCATTCATCCTGGGTGTCCTCTTCTCATGGTTATTTATCCCACTTTTGTGCCTCTTCTTATAACCAAAATACATTGTTCTCTCACATTGAGTAAAAGAGCTTTAAAAAAGCAAAATTCAACACTGGTCTTGTTGTCGTCCACTACTTGGTCTGTGGAGTTCGGTTTGGGAGCTTGGACTGGGAGGGTAAGGTGTGGAATCACCAGGCAGACCCTGGGGAGGTTTCTGGAACACTTCTGCTCTATGTAGGAAATGCACAGGCTTATATAGCTTACATATGGACAACCGTGGGTGAGGAGCATGGGAGGAGCATTTAATTGCATGGCACTTTCTTATAGGTTGTGCAGATCCATACGTTAGTGGAGAGCATTGGGCGATATCTTACTGGCTAGACATATGGTGGGGTGATTTTTCTTGGGCGAGGCGAAGGAGTCACGGACTAGGGGTGGAGGTGTAGCCTGTTAGACCCAGCGTCTACACACTTAGGTGAGTTAGCTCAGCCTTAGCAAGGTCTCCGAGTTAGCTCAGGAGACAGGAGTGTGGTGCACCTGGCCCAGCCAGGCTTGAACTGCTGGTCTCCTATAAATATTACTGGGCCTTAGAAACTAACAAACAGGAAGAATTGGGCCTCATTTGTGGTCAGCAAAAAAGAGCTTATACTTTAGGTAGCAACTGTACAAAAGGACAGTGGGTTCACTGAATGTAAGAAATAAAAATCCAGATTTAAATAAACTTGAGTGTATGTTTCAGTTTGGTTATTGTAGATGTAAAAGTCTACCTGTGTGTAGAAACATTATCAGGGAGTTTGGTCATGGAATGGAGAAGACTGCAGATTCTCATTATTGAATTAAAAAATGAAAACATTCTCGTGATCATTTAAAACTTGTGGACTCAAATAATAACAGCGTGGTGGTAATGGTGAAGATAAAGGTGAAAGCTTGCTGTGAGACACTACTCTTTGAGGAGATCTTCTCTCAAAGGCATCGGCCATTGGTCAAACCATCAGAGATCCAAAGGATTACTGTTTAACTTTGGGCTTGTGGTCTGTCGTCTCCCAATGCATTGTTTAAATTATTAAAGTCACAGAATATTTATAGAGAAGTGTTTGTAAATGACTATAAATTGATACCTTGGAATTTTAAAATATATATATTATTTCATGTATTTAAAAATGGGTCAATTAAATATCTAATATCCCTAAGGTAATAACTTGTATTTCTAATTATTATTAATCTTTTTCTTAACCAAGTATTTATTAGTATTCATAACTCTTGTACAACATGGAGATTCTGTAGTCACTTTGGTGTCTGAGAACACAACTTTTTAGATCTATGGAGTATGGAGTACTCTGCCGCTTGTTTCTTTTGTTTTCAGTGTGTCATCAAAGTGACTAGGCAGTCATTGCCCACAAAAGCCTAATGAGTCTATAAAGTCTGTTTCGCTTGCTCATTCCTATAGGTACTGTGGTCTTTGGAGCTGGGTCACTGGATTTCTGAGGAGCCTTTTGAACTCTCCACCTACTTCCCGGCAGCTCCTGTAAGTCGAATGTTTTCGTTTTTGTTTTTGTTTTTCTTATGATAAATGGAATTTTGTTTGCTTAGGAAATCACTATAAACATAAACTCAAGTTACTAAGGGCAGTCATGCTGAAATTAAAAACATATCCACAGAATTTAATACCTTTTATTTATTTATGAGATCGTATTGAAAATGTGATGGTACTTTACAAAACTGGAGTAAGAAATGTGGTCTCAAGAAATTTTAGTTTCAGGATTGAGAAAAACAAAAGTAATTTTAAAAACTATTCTAGGGTAGGTAGCATTACATCTTGAATACTGTTTTTAAAAAACTGTTAATAGAGATAGAACTGATAGGTATAAAATTGTGGCTTGCTAGCATTATGGTATAGTCTTTATATTTTGATGGTTTTCTTAAACCTACTTCAGTTTTACTGACTCTTAAGTGTTTCATATGTTTAATGGAAAAGTTCCAGGTTCTACTTTTCTTTAAAGATTAAACAATAAAAAAGTGATTTGATACTTTATTGGAAGCACAGTGGTATGGAAGTTAGCTTCATTCTCAGAACTGTGGCTGCCATGTGGCAGCTGATTCCTTCCAGCAGTTGGTATCTGAGTGCTCAGCTGTGGCCTTATCTGCTGCCAAAGTTGGCATAGCAGGAGGGTGAGCTCTGCTTGGTATTCACTGCAATCTATCTAGGTTGTTGCATTGTTTTTGTTTTCATTTTTAGGGTTATTGTTTGATTTCCTTTCAACTATAAATGTTTTCCTAAGGAGAGAAAAAAATCCTCCTAGCAGGAGTGTTTGTTTGAAATACTGTATAAGGAATTGAAGTGTAAAGTACAAACACAAATTCCTCCCATTCTCTGTCAAATGAGATTATATATAACTCTGAGTAACACAGTGAGGTTTGTCTTTGAAATTCGTTTTTCCTGCCTGAATGAGAAATTGATATACACGGTTTGTTGTTGCCAGTTTTTGTGTTATCATTTTCTTACCTCAGCATCTGTCATTATGGCCATTGAGGTACTAAAAACTAACTGTGGGCTTTTGAAGTTGTGAAATTGTCTAATTAGCAGACTTTTTAAAACCCTATCTGAATCTATGATAGCCAGTTAAGTTTTTAAATCGTTTAAATGTTGTCAGCCCAGGAGGGTTGGAGGGTGGCTGGGGGAATGCAGCAGGATGGGGTGGTCTGGGGCCTGGAGGCTCTCGCTGTCCACCGAGCATCCTATCTTAATGCTGCGCCTGAGGGGTGCAGGGGAGAGAGAGCAGAATAAAGAAAAAGTGGTAGGACAGTAAAACATGGGCACACATGCAGGAATGCTGGCTCCTTTTCTGTGGAATTTTGGGTGTACTCAGCATCAGATTTTGAGTTTGCATAAGGAAGCATTTCTTCCTTTCAGTCTGCTGATGGGTGTAAAAAAATTAAGACAAATCTTTTTTCTTATGTAAGAGTCAAATCGAGCAATATAGCTTTGTGAATATCTCAGATGGAATGTTTTTCTAAACCACAAATTAAATTTCAGCTTAGTCTATAAAATAAATCTAGTGAAATGAGAAACTAAACCTCTTTGCTGTTACAGGGAAAAGGAAATATCTTTGTCAAGGACTTAAATGGATAATTTCCTCATTATTTAACTTTTCTTTGTCACGAAGCACAGTCATTTCATAACCAAATTATAGAATTTACAGTATTATCATAAAAGTTAAACATAATTATCTCACTTAATAAGTTATATTTAATTACTAAAAATACCTTCATATTTAACAGCCAGGTAGAATAAAAATAGAACAATCTTCATATAAATCCAAAGAGCAAACACTTCAACAAGTAACTTCAAAGATTCTGGAAGTTTTTAACCATATAAACTTGAAATATGTATTTGAGCATTAATTTAAAGCTGTCAACAGCTATGTAAATATGCTGTTTTAAAAATACAAATTCAAAGCACAGCATGTAAGAGGAATAAAAATACACTATGTTTTTCCAAATATTAAATTGTAATAACCACTTCTCAGAAAAATCCCTGAATATATAGTATGTTTTTATGGCTTAGAGAATTGTCTTCCTTTAATTATAATAGTGATGCTAAATTCAGGACATATGGATATTTACATGGTCTATAAACAGTGCTCGGAGGAATGCAGTTCCAAGATTATCTGTTTTCCAGTTATTTACTGAGAAACTCGCACATGACATTCTTGGTTGTGACACGAGAGTCTGTGAGTTGTCATCGCATCTCAGCCTTGAATTCATCACACATAGGTGCGCCACCAGCCCACACTGCCAGGTTGCTTGTGGCCCTGGACTTTGCTGTGGTTCCTTCAGCCATGCAGTAGCAGTGCTGTTCCAGACTCTGCTCTAGTCAGAAGGTGGTGGACCCCATGGCCAGGAGCTGCCTAGGTGGGAGGGAGAGGAGATGGCATGTGGCAGTGTGGGTCAGTGCTTTGGATCCGCTTTGCAGGTGTGCAGCTCCTGAGTGGACCTCAGCACTAGAAATCTGCTGGCCGAATCATCATGGTGGTGGCCTTCAGTGAGTAGCCTGACCCCTTCCAATAGTACCACTTAATCCCGTTGAACTTGTTTGTGTTCTGCCTTTGCGGATAGTACATTCCGTTCAAGTTGGAAGGGCCACATGCATCAAACCACCAGCCTGTGAAAGTGGAACACAGAAAGAGTCAGGAGGGAAGTAAGGCTGACTGCACGGAGTGACGGTACTCGGCCGAGCCAGTGGTCCTGTCCAGAGCCCTGCAGCAGGCACACGCAGATGGCATGTCCTGAGAGTGCTGCACAGGCAGGAGCACGGTGCCCTACTCCACACCCCCACAACCATACTCCCACTGTAGCAAATGTCCTTATGAGCTGGTTTTCCCTTTTGTCTGCTGTGTGGACAGGACTGCCATCCATGGGTGTCTGATTTGGTGGACAGTGCGAGTGGAAGTAGGGGTGAGAAGCACCCACAAGAGCCCTTGGGGGACTCCTAGCCTGGATTACTCTCCGGCGCCTTAGCATGGTGGGCTTAGCGATGTGGGCTCCCCTCCACCAAAAATGTTTTGGTTAAAATAAAAATGTTAAGTATTCAGTGGACCTTGATGGACAGGAATCCTACAGCTATCATGGTACAGCAGGGGGTGCCAGCACAGCAAGTGGGCAGGGTGCCCCTTTGTTCAGGTGTGGTCCTCAGACAGGAGCATGTCAGGTGCCAGGAGGACCCACCTCCATTTACGTGTGAACCAGAATGAAGCTTCAGCACCTTGTGTGAGAGGGATCCATTGTATGGTGCCATTCATGTTAATTCTGTGACAATAACACAAGTATTATCGATGTCTCAGTAGCTATAAGATAAGCCAAAGTGGACGAGACTCAATTCAGGGGCGGAGGAAATGTTATGAGGATAGCTTTTACCACCTGTAAAACTGTATTTCTTAAAAATACTCTAACTCAGACCTGGGAGTGGTAGCACACTCTGTAAGCCCAGCACTCAGGAGGCTGGGCCAGAGGATTGGGAGCTCAGGACTGGTTGAACAACGTAAGGGGAGCCTCTCTCAAACAAGCAAGCAAACGAAACCTAACAGAAAACCAGCGTGACTTGTGCGCGTCAGTGTGCGAGGACCCTTGGGCACCTGCCTGCTCTCCTGCTGACAGCCTTTGGCTTAGATGATTCAGGTGCCGGAGCTGAGTGTTGCGTGGAAACCATGGAATGTTCAGGAATACCAGAGGCATGGACCCAGGCCGCGGAGCCTGTTGACTGACTACAGAACCCACTGTCTCCACAAACATCTCAGTCACAGCTCAGCTCTGGTCCAGGCCCCTGCTAGGAATTTGGCCTCGATACAGCCTGGCCTGCTCTTTTCTCTCTTGGGCTGCTTTTCTTCTCCCCATTTTTCCCTCAGCTCCACTCTCAGCCCCTAAATCCTGATCTGGTAAATAAGTACATTGTTTCCTTGGATGTTAATGCAGTCCTGCTACTCTCTGGAGCCACTGGCTCACCTCACAGGGGTGGTCTGGGAGCCTCTGGCCTGTCAGACACTGGGTCCAGAGTGTGGGAATGGAGGACAGGAAAGGGGATTAGGGGTATTTGTGCTCCCCTTGTCAATGGCTTTAAAGAGGATTATTGTGGTGGGAATGAGGGAGACCAGAAGCTTTTTATAAAATCAGTGTAATAAGTTTTCTCTACTCAAAATAATAGGACTTTCTGGGAAAACCCACATCACCAAGCAGTGACTGTATTATCTCAGAACCACAGGACTGATTTTTAGTGGGGCTTAATTCTTGCAGTAGTAAAGACTTTAAATTTAAAGTCATGAAAACTATTGAATTTCCTTTTTGTTCCATAAATTAATCCTCTTGACTGTCAGCAATTCCTATATGAAATGCAAATGTTGTGTAAGCTTTGGTCTTTCCCTTGTCTTATGCAGCATCTGATCTTTATAAAATATATCAACCACTGCTCTAACCTTTGCTTTTCCTGGGTAAGCAATAACTCCATTTTTGCTAATATAATTTATATTCTCCACTAATTAAACCCTGCCAGTTTCTATTGGCACTCTTGGCAGAGTTCCTGGTGTTTTTTAAAGTCTTTTTGAGTTTTTAAGAACCAACTAGACAGCATTTGTCAGTCTCCTCTCTTATCTCAGTCATTACTAGATGCTCCCTGCTACTCCATTCCAAAACTTAAAAAAAACTGAAAGTATAAGTTATCTAACAGTTGGTTCTTTTCAGGGAACTCTTGAATGTTTCTGATACCAACCCAGCTGAGGGCCATGAGGGCCACAGCAGTCTAGTCATGGAGTGGTTTTTGGTTATTAGTCAGGTGGGAAACAGGAAAGGCCTTGGTTTAAAGTCTGCAATCACTCATTTTACTCTGATGCACTGAAAAAAAAGCAGGTTGCTTAATTAATTGCTTTGTTTGTATTTGCTTGTATTAATAAAACATGAAGTGAAAATACCTTGTTTGAATGTTAAGATATTAATAGAAATAAAGCAAAATGGAACGAAATCCTCTCCCTGATGTGTGCTACCCAGCAAGCACAGACTCGAGAGAACTTGTGGGGTGCTGAACGTACCCTCTCCTGGCCAGGGGTGGTTCTCAGGGACACAGTTGGCCTGCTGACCGTGCACACCCCTTATCACATTCTCACTTCTGAAACAGTGAAAAACAACTTTACCTGTGTTGGGCTAGTTTGTCTGTTTATGAAATTTTGGATGTGGAAGTCCCCATGACTTACCTTTTGTACTCTGAAATTACTCAACGCAAATAGGAAGACAGAAGTCATCCCTACCTCCTGTTAGCATTTGTGAACATTTGCAAATACATTTGTCGTTGTCTGCATCCTTTGTGCTAAAATCATTTCCTGGTTGGCTTATGCTGCTTATTTTGCCGGCTGTGCCTGTGAGTCCTTTAAGGTGAATCCTGTAAGCATGCAAAGGAAAAAATAAAAGATGTAATTGGCTTGGGTTGTTGATTTACTGTAGTGGAAAATTTTTCATAGTGAAGCATTCCCTTGGACAGAAACGAGTTCTGTGCCGGTCAGTGCACTCCAATACCTACTCAGGACAAAACAGTTTGCACTGGTATAAACAGGAACCAACTTATCATCAAACCCTTCGGCAAAGAGGGATGTTTTCATGAAAACTTCAACACATATCACTTGCACAAGTATCAGCAGGCCCTGTAGGGCCCTATAGTTTATTTTCCTGCCGCTTTCAGATAAGCAGAAGAGGGGACCACAGCATGAAGAGGCGAACCCCAGGTCTCCAGTCACTGTTGTATGGAAAGCTCTACACGAGGCCCAGTGACCCCAGCAGTTACTGTTCCCTGCGGGGCTGGGCATGGGGACCAGTGGACCGCAGACAAGGCATGGTGTTGAGGCTGTGCACAGCTGTGGAGAAAATGAACCTCGCAGGCTGCTCTGCATTATTCCTCTTCAGTGGTATAAGTGGTCAGCTTTGAGGAAGGAATGAATGGCATGCTAGGACAGCCCATGCTTTGGGGATGTCACAACGACATGGCTTCCATCAGTCACCTGGCCCAACTAGGAGACTCTAAATTAAGGCAGCAGGGGTGTGGTTTTCTGGAGTTCCCATGTGCAGGTGGTTCGGGATGGATCAGAGCTCGCGCTGGAGATGGCTGAGGGAGGATATGCACGTGCTGATGCTCTGAATCCCCTTGTTCTGATGGAGATGCAGGCACACCAAGACCTGGGCCACGAACCAGAAGTTCTGCGATGGCAGCAAAGTTGTACTGTACACCTCTCCAAGGATGCTTGTCCTTGTGAAACCTGCTGATCACCTTGGAAACCTGTGGCCTTGGAAGTAATATAATTTGCAAGAATTCCTGTTGGAACAAAGTTCTGAGAGGAGAGGAGAGGCCAACTGGGTTCCAGGCACTGAGCAGGCATGCGCCGAGCCCCATGACAGCCCGTGGGCACTATGCCTGCCGTCACCACGATCAGAAGTCGGAGCTAGGATTCACATCAGACGCACAGTTTTGTGTTGTGCACTTTACAGAGCTAACTGCTTATGGCGGAGGCGGGTGTGGAAGGCTGGGGATGGGAAGCACATCCCGTGGGGCTCTCCACGCGCGGCTCCTGTGTATTCTCAGGGTAATGGCTTCCGCGTGACTTTTTCAAAAAAATACAGCAGCCCTAGAAACTTCATGCCACATTAACTAAACTTCTGAATTTCAACATTTTCCTACATGCTTGAAAAATGAGACTGGCCAGATACTTGCTGCAGAATGTCAGTGCAGCAAGTTCTCACTGAGGCGGGGATTCCGAGCCCTCTTCTTCCCTCCGGCCTCTTCCCGTAGACCCGAGAAGGGCCTGAGGGGAGCTGCCTCTTTGGCCAGTCCTCTGTGTGTCCCTCCTGTCTCCTCGGAACAGTCTGTTCCCATGCAACTCATTAACTTTCCCCAAAGGCAAGCAGAATAAGGGAGAGTATTACTTTTATTAGTGCCTGTCTGGAAAGCTGTGATTTTTAATCCTTTAATCCTTTAGCTGGTTTAAAGTGCTTCCTTTTACAATTTATCAGTAACAGCTTCTTTCGTTTCTTTTCTTTCTTTTTCTTCCTCTTCCTTTCTCCTTCCTCCTCCTCCTCTTCCTCTACTCTTCCTTCTCCTTTTCCTGCTGCTCTTCTCCTTCTTCTCACCTTCTCCCTTTTCTCCTTCTTTTTCTACCTCTTCCTTCTCCTCCTCCTCTTTTTGTAGTATTGGGGATTAAACCTAGTTTTACACTGACCTACATCTCCACCCACCCCATTTTTCAGCACCCTAATTCTTCCTGGATTATCCTAAACTTTGATTCCTTTTTTATTGTTATTGTTATTTACTTTGAGACAGGACATCACTGTGTTGCCCAGGCTGTGTTCGATCTTGGTGCCAGGATTACAGATGTGCGCCACCGCATCCAGCTAATTATAGCCACGCTCTTGAATTTGCTTTGATTTTGTATTACTTGATTGTCTTCAACAGTGAGGTAAAGAGGTGGTGCAACATTTGACAATTATGTCTATAGGGTTGCTGAATGATTTATAAGAAGTGACTAATTTTTAAAGGTTAATATACAAATAGCTTCTGGTTTTATTAAAGAGTCCTATCCTATTGGTGAATTTATTTGCTTCTTCTTATAATCTGCACTTTTCAGTTTTCCAACATTTGGGAAACATTTTCTAAGTGGGGAAAACACGGCAGACACCACACACAGTTGGCGTTCTGGAGCATTTGTGGACGCTAGAAGTTTTAGTCATGTCACTAGTCTTTTGTCACATCAGCATCATGTTTTATTTGTGCAGAGATTTTTGTATAATGCGTTTCATGTTGCCAAGAAAATTAAACTTTAAACCAGTATGTGTTTTTCTAAATGGGGCATTCAAAAGCTGATTGCCTATCTAAAGGAAATGTCCACTAAGCACCATCCCAGTTTAAAATACTTTTCTAATGTCAGCATACAAGGGTAATGACCCATTCTGTAAAATCTTCTTACACAAACAGTCTAATCCTTAATTTTTGTATTTCCCTTTTTTTAGCTCCTCTGTTGTAGAGTCCTAACTGTTGCCAGTTGAGAAAATATTTAGCTTGGAGGTGACACAATGAGAACCGCTTGTGTCTCAGCATCCACTGAGGTTCTGCTCTCTCTGGAGCCTGGCAGGGCCTGCTGGGCCCAGCACCTACCTCACCATATGTCCCCCAGCCTTTCCAGGAGCCCTGCTTTCAGTGTTGGGAACTGATAGCCTGGGCCTCTGGGTCTTCTTCAGAGTTCCATCTTTTGAGACACACTTCGGAATGGATCCCGCATCCTAGGCAGGCTGCCAGGTGTGGCGGGGCTCCCGGTGGTGGTTCAGGCCCTGTGAACCTGTGTTTGAGCTGGCCGTGGGGCCCTTCTCTGGAAGCCACCTTCAGGCCTTCCTCTCGTGCATCCCAGCAGGCCCGATCTGGGAGCTCATGTGGCTGGGATCCTTGGCCTGGCAGTGACTGCTGCCCCTCTGAGCGTCACTTGTGCTCGTGCAGTGTGTGCCTGCCATTCCCAAGCCGCTAGGCTGTGTTGCATGGGCTCTCATGGAGTGGTGCTGGTCACAGCTGCCCCTGGCCACTTCCGCTGGTGCCAGTGGCCCACACGCTCACAGGCTGCCACGGTTGGGGCCAGCCTGCTGTCTGCGTGGCTTTGCTGCACCCGCCCAGCACGGCAAGGCCGTCACACTCTGGCTCTACGCGCATGGTGTTGTAGAGTCAGGAAGGAGACTCCCGTCCAGGTGGCACTCTCCATCCACTACTGCCCCACATGGGGAAGGACGGGAGGGTGCAAAGGGAGGCTGCGCCGGATCCCTCTTTTCCAGGGCAGAGGGGTTGCCTGATTGCCGCATTTAAATCTGGCCAGTAACCCTCACTTTGGGATTGAGCGCAATAATTTATGTTTAAACTTCAAACAGAAGCTTAACTTTTAGTGCCTTGGGGAAGAAAGCAGCATAGTCCCAGATAATTGTGCTGTGATAATAGTGAGACTCGGCATTCACTGGTGTCTGCAGACTGCTGTGTGCGGCGTGCTCTTTGAAGAATCAGGCCAGGCAGAAAGCCTCAAGAAGCTCCTGTACAGTGAGAAGTGACTGTAGGGAAGAGACCCCTTTGGCGGCGAGAGACCCCGGCTAAGCGTCGCATTCGCTGTCCGGATGTCGGCCGGTCCCCTCCAGAGGCAGCTGCCCAGCTTACCGGTACTGGAGCTCCTCGCTGGCCAGGGAGAAGTGCTCATACAGGGAGTACGCCTCGCTGCCCTCCCAGTCCTGCAGGTGGATCCTGAGCATGTAGCCCTGCAATCTGGTCAGCTGGGAGACCAGCTCGTTCCCCAGCCAGTGCTCTCCCGCGGGGTTCCCGAAGCCCTGGAACCCAAGGTGGGAAACTCGGTTACTTGGTTTATTTTTTCTTTACATATTGGAAACCCAAGGCTCATCAGTCTACCATGGAGTGACTGCCAGCTGATTGGCAGAAAACACTCCCTGTACTGTGCGAGTGCAGGGTCTTCCCCAGGAGGGGAAGTGTTAGGACCAAGCTGTTCCTGGGAGAGCTCCTGTTAGAGTAGTGAGGGCTCCTGGGGTCCCGGGTGAGGGTGTGGTCGTGTAAGCACGGCCCAGGAGCAGGGCATAGGGTGCCTGCCTGCCTGCCTGCTTGCTGGGCCTGGACACCCGGTCTTCAGTGGGGATGCCGGGGAGGACCTGCCCTAAGAAAGTTGGTCGGAAGTCACTGCCCTGCATGGACCTGTGTGCGCCTAAAATTCTGAAGATCTTGACAGTTTTCACTAAGGGCATTATTTCTTTTAAAGACTATCCATACCACTTTATACTCTTTCCAAGTCCTCTGGAAATCAACGCTGCCGTTTTCCCGGCGCTGAATGACCGTCCAGCCGCCCCCGCCCATCTCCATGTCGCAGTAGGCCTGCCAGAGGAAGTGCACAGTTACCACATGCAGACAGCAGGGACAGGGCTTTGGGTGTGGACACACACTGCACCAATTGTGCCGGGGGCACATGCCCAGGACGGGGCACACGTAGGGCTAAGTCTACTCCCAGGCTCTGTGGGGAAAGTTGGAAACATTTAACATGATGAAGGAAAATAGCCATATAAATGCCTTTCTTGTCAGCATCTGTTGCTGGCTGAAGACCCCAGCCCCAGAGATGACTGAGACAGCAGCTTTTGAGTGACTTGTGAATGGGACATCGCAGGCCACTGCCCCAACCCTCACTTCAAACAGAGAAAACCACCGAGTTGTGTGCGCAGCTTTGAAGCCCCTTCCCTGCCTGCAGTGCCAGCAGCCCTGCAGGCAGCTGTGGAGAGCCGTGCACTTTTGATGGCTTTCTCTGTGTGCGGTAAAGGCTGCTCTCCGAGCTGGGGCCTGGCCCTCTCGTGTGCCAGTGCCCTGTGACCCCCACTTGGCCAGGCAGCTTCACTCCAGGTCATGAGTTCAGGCTTCTCTGTACCTTGCTCACTGCCTATGGTATTTTTCTTCCTAACTTTTTATTTCTGGTTTTCAACTGGCTCCATGGATTTAAACTTTGTCCCAAACACAGAATTCTTTTTTGGGCAAAGAGCATGCATGCTCAATTTCAACTCAGCTGGAGTTTTATTATGAAATTAAGAACCCCTGAAAATAAGATTACATAAATGGCTTACAATAATGAGATTATAGTAGGACAAAAATTGTTCTCCAGAAAGAAGGATAGTTTCCTTATACCATACGAGGTAGGAAATATTGAAGTTATGGTTCACAACCCATTCTGAAGACTCTTCTTTTGTTGTTTTCCCTGGTCCTTTAGAGTGTAAGGGAGAGTTTTAGCTGGGTATGCGTAAATGTGAATAGTTCTATATTTGCAAGTTAGGGCCCAAGGGATGAGAGCTGAATCCAAGACGGTACCTGGTCCTGTCCTTCTGTCTTCCACATGTGACCCAGGTACCCCAGGGCCCCACAGACTGCAGAGAAGCCCCCCACACCTGCTCTGCAGTGACCCTGTCTAGCACCCCATCTCCTCTGTGAAAGTCATGGGCTCATTCTGCCTTCCCCAGGGACTCTGCTATTTAGAAAAGTAAACATCCAGAGAGAAAATGCATTTATCGATACGAAAATCATTTCCCCAGTTTAACTTAAATATATAAAATTCATCTACTGAAGGAAGCCCCTTTAATGTCACTCTGTATTGAGATTATTTTTATTACCCATCACAGTTGTGGTTGGGACATGACAGTTTTGCAAGCCCAACCTGACAACATCATTCTGCATCTTTGAAAGGCAGAAAGATTTAAAGTTAATTAATTTTATCACAGTCATTCAGCTGTTAAGTAGCGTACAGAATTTGAACAAAGTTGCGTTAATTCCTGTGTAATATTTTTTCCATTACATCATCTGACAAAAACAAAGAAACTTGATCCCTTTGTTAGTAGACCAAAAGTCCCTGGACACAGCTCCGAATGAAATCAATTCATAAATAATACTGTTTCTTATTTGCCTATGGGCAACAAAATGGTCAGTGCTGCTCAATTCTATCAGTGTGTCTTTTTAAAAATACAGTTAGTGAACTGGTTGAATAAGGAAACTGATTTCAGATCTGTGTGTACACACAGAAGTTAATTCTCAAGTGTCCACACGGCATACTGAGTTGGAAGAACTGACGGTTCCTTGGGGGCGTGTCCCTGTTCCAGGGATGTGTGATTGAAGTTAGGGTCCCCATGATGAGGTTGCTTTCCTGTCCAGAGCCTGAGCTGTCTTGTTCTGGGAGTGTGAGCCAAGACTCTGGGACATCGAGGGTCCCTGCCTGGGCACAGGTGACTTGAGCTGGTCACTGTCCCTCTCACTCCATCAGTTACCATGATAAGCTTATTAGGATATTTCTTCATACTGTACCCAGCTTTATAAAATGAACAGAAGATCTGTAAAAACTGAAGAATTATAATCACTGAGTCATGCAACTTGAAGAAAGAGCTTCAAGACAGAACTGTCCACATAGCCAGGGGATATTCAGTGAAAATGGTGAAGTAGATTCTATCAGGATCAGAGAAGCAGAGATACACAGCAAAAGCCAAGAGCTCCACACTAGGTTCCAGCAAGCTGCAGGCAGTCAGCCCTTTCGATGAGCTGTGTTGCATGGAGCAGGGGCCTGATTGCCTTGCTAGAAAGCCTGATGCAGCTCAGCACATAGTGCTTGATTAAGTGCTGCAACTGAGCTCATTAAACAACTGACCAAATAACAAACACATGCATATTAGGAGTCGGGTATCCTGGGAAATTTAAGGATGAAAACTTATGCTTCTGAATAGCACAAACTGCCACTCATGCTTCTGATAATATCCCCTTGTGGTGTCTATCTTAATCCTAATGAATTTTTCAAGCATAAAGTTACAGTAGTTAGGTCTTTTTGGTGGAAAAAATTCTGTTCAGAGAACTATTGAACATTGTTTTCTTGAATTAGGTGACTCAGGGCAGAATCTAGTACACTGCTATGCCAGGAAATTGTCCCATGGTCTTGGGGAACCCCTGTTTTTATGGCAAGCCCTACCTGGCCAGCGTCCCTCCACAGGCACTACCTCCAAAGTGGGAGGTGTCGTCCTTGTGTGACAGGTGAGGACTGAGAGCTCAGAGAGCCGCAGGTGCACAGAGCTGGAATTTAAACCAAGTCTACCTGACTTCCCCCATCAGACACTGAACTGTGGAGACTTAAGGCTGGAAGGGAATTTCAGAGGTAACTTAATCTGGATAATTTATTGTAGAGAAGAGAAAATCGAGGTTTTGAAAGAACATTGTCCCGTGCTGTGTAAATGAATTTATTTTGGATGTGTAAAGGAAATATAAACCTTAATGTTTCCAACCCTGACCTGAGCCTCTTGGCAGGGTGCACTGGTCAGCCCATGCAGGTGGTGTGACACAGTCTCCCCACGCCATCAGTGCTGTCCCTGGGCCCTGCGTGTACAGCAGCCATGCTGTGTCCATGTCCTCTGCTCTGGGCACTGCTGTCCCTTTTATCTCCAAACCAAGAACATGCACTTCTAGTGCCAGGCAAGAGTCTGCAAAAACCTGTGCTGTTCCGCAGAGCGCTTGGTGGACTGAAAGGCAGCAGCGCAGCCTAGGGCTGGTTGCTCTTTCATCTGGGCTGGCCTGTTTGTTTTTTTCTTCCCTGATACTCTGTTTCTAAGCCACTAGGGACATTAACTGATTTTCGAGCATCTTGAATGAATTAGAAAGGTTTCTTTGGAAAGTATTCTCTTAAATAGCACCGCATTTATCTTTAAATCCGTAATCAAAGTATATGTTACTGTTTCAAATTCCACATCTTTAAACTCCCAAATGCTTGTGTTTTTCTTTGCTACAACGTTAAATACCAAGTTCAAAATATACTCCAGGAGCCTCTAAGCCTTCCATCTCACACAGTGCAGGTGTATTTTCTGGAGTCCTTTGTCAGTACTGTGTGTACCAGCTTTAACTTCAGTGTGCACATTGCTTGTGTATCTGTGTTCACCTCACAGGTCACGGGTCGCCCTGAACTCTCCCCCAGGGATGTGATTTTCTGTGACTGTCCGGAGCACAGGGTGTCCCTCGGCTGTGCCAGGAGTGGGCTCATTAAGTGCAGAGTGGCTGAGTGTGGCCATGTGGCCATGGCCTACTGGACAGTGCTGTCACACACTTTGCACACGACAGTGGGGCACATGCCCAGAGAGTGCTGTTTTAGGTCCTGCAGGCCATGTCCTGCCTGGAGGGCTGTCCCGGTGTGGGCTGCAGACCCCTGGGCATCCCAGGGACTCAGCAGCCGCAATTCCCTGAGGAGGAAGCCACCTCCATATTGATACTGGGGCATCCCTGGCCTGTGGCAGTGCCAGCATGTGTACCCGTGAAGCAGAACAGTGGTCTACGACTACTGGCTCCTGGCGGGACACAGGGCAGGGATGCGAACCGTGCTAGCGTCCCTACACTCTGGACAAAGGAAAGTCAGGGTCAGTTAAAGAAGTCTTTGATAAGCAATAAAGTCTGCTGAGACCAGGCCTTGCTGTGTGGCCAGACTGTCCCACACTCCCTCCTGCCTGGGCAGACAGCGTTAGTTTTATTGCACCTCTGGTCCTGCAGGCCTGTGTCTGAGATGCTGTGGGAGGTGAGAAGTACTCGTAGTCACTACTGCATGCCACAGGGCCATAGCTGTCCCACAGAACCACTTTACTGTGATTGCTGTCAGTGTGAACTGAACCAGTCTTCTTTTCTCCTTCATGGAGTATAGCTTGCAAGAGTGATCAAAAGACAAACTGCAGTATGCACACTTCAGCTGGGAGAAGGTGGTGTCTTTAAAATTAATGAAGTGAGTCAGGCACTTCAAGGAAAACACCATGGTCTTGTCATGTTCAAGCAGAGTATTTTCTGGCAGGAAACAAGACAGACATCTCCCACCGTGACACACAGCATCCATGCTCCACACACAGCCCTTGGCCAGCATTGGTACTCAGGCCCTGAGGCCTCTGCTCAAGGTCCCTTCCCTAATGCGCCTCATGCCTACCTTTATCTCCTCTGTAGAGTTGGGAAACGTGAGTGTGTAGACACCACTGGTGGTGTGTCCGGCTTTGAATACAGCAGCACAGTCTCTGTATACTCTCTGTTCTTCCTTGGCAATGGAATTCTTAGCTGTGTTTAAAACAGTCAAGCATTTCAATGGAGTTTGTGAAAAGAGAAAAGTTTGTTCAAGGCCCAGTCATTTGGTGAGTTTAATACATCTGAATTTTTATAATGAGCAAAAGAATGTGCCAGTGTTTTCTTCTTTCCTAAAAAGTTATATTTTCAACCTGTCTTCCTATGACTTGATTCTTACAAATAATCCATACTTGTTTGCCATCAGTTATGTGTAATCCAAGTCAACAAAATAAACTGCTACTAAGTTTAAACTGTTACTTTTTACATAATCAGGTGAACTTACTATGGAGGACTAGTCAGGGAATGGAGGACTAGTCAGGGAGCAGAGGACTAGTCAGGGAACGGAGGACTAGTCAGGGAGGGGAGGACTAGTCTGGGAAAGTGCCTAAATGCAGTGTTACCCCACTAGCCTCTGCTGCATATCCCTTTGGGTTGTTGTCCCGGGAACCGTCCTGTTCATTTTCTCCTTTCTTTTTTGTATGTCTGAGGCTAAGGTTTTCACTTCTGTGGAATATTGGATGGACCCATTTCCCACTCTTTGGGATTTTAGCAACTGTCTCATTAACAGTTTTTACTTTAGAAGAGCAGGATGTTAATTTACCTGATTTTTTTTTTTTTTTTTTTTTTTTTTTTTTGGGGTTTTAATACTGGGGATTGAACTCGGGTCCTTGCACTTGCAAGGCAGGCCACCAAACCACTGAGCTAAATTCCCGGCTGCCTGCATATTTTAAATTCTTCTAAGTCTACATCTTCTGGAGCTATGAAATCCCCTTCAGATTTTAATGCTGCTGTCGACATTTGGGCCTCATCTTCCTTTTTGCCACAGCACAGTGTGCATGTCCGTGCATGGCTCTTCTGTCTTCACTTTTTACTCAGGAGCCCTGCGCAGCTGCAATCCTGGAGCAGACACCACATGTCAACATGGAAACCCATCCTGCACTCCTTTTTGCGTGCTCCTGGTTTTCTGCCAGGATGTGAGCTGCAAGGTGTCTCTCCCTTGTCTTCCCGTGCCAGTGGCTCACACTGTCTTAGGCCCACCAGCCTCACATGATTACCTTTGCTTTTTCTGTGAACGTGAAGAAAACAGGCTTTTTCTGTACCATAAGAGAGCAAAACTCTTGCTGGAAAGCACACAGAGCACAGCAGCCTGGACTTGGCGGCAGGATATCAGGACTGTGCCCCTGTGGCATCTGTGCATTTGTTTAAGAGAGCACTTGGATTGTTTCCGTCAAGGTGGAGGTGACTGCACACCCCTGGGAGAAACCCTGTGATTCATGTGTGAAGCCCCATGACTCCCATGCAGAACATATGTATCTGTGTCAAGAGTTCAGGTTAAAAAGAGCTCATGAAGTAAACCGTAGCATAACTAGGTCAAACTTGCTTAGGGAAACAAACGGAAGTGCCACAAGGTTGTGTAGCACTCTGTTAGCTAATGACTGCCTAGTTTGCCTTCCCCTAATATCTAAGCGGCTGGAAGGTACAGCAGTCATGAAGAAGGCAGACCGCATCTGAGGGCCTGGTCAGAGGAGGGAGCTAATGCCCACATGCCGGTCACTGAAAGAGTTACTTCTTTGAATCCCCATGGCCGTCCTACATGCCAAGGGGTGTATTCCAAGGTGAAATCCAAAGAAAGGAGGACTGCCACGGCTTAGTAAGTCGCTGGCCTGCCCCACCCCCGATGAGGGCACCCGCACAGAGTAGGCTCTTTACAGCCTTGTGCAAAAAAGTCTGTTCAGGAGTTCTGCCTCATAGCAAGTGACGGGTGTGTGTCCCCTTCTCCTTCTCCTTCACGCCTCCTCCTTTCTGCCTGATTCTAGTTGGGTCCCTAGGAGCTTTCATGTGAAATATAAGGGAAATCGGGTCTCCTCTGAAAGATGAGAATTTGTTAGAATTTTGACAGTCCATTGACGACTAAAGGTTATTAAAACTGAAGAAAAGTGTAAACTTCACTTACAGTTTGGTGCTGCTATCATAGTCATTAAGTTGTGGACAGTCTCCATCAGATCCAGCTGCTGCTTCTGAAGGGCCGAGGTGTTCACGGTGGCAGTGACCAGTTGCTTCTCCAGCTCCTTGATGATGGAGTTTTGCTTGGACACCAATACCTGGAGCTCCGCCTTCTCTTCCTTCATGGACTGTAGCTGCACCGAGTGCTTGTCCTCCATGTCCAGCACTCTCTGCTCCAAGACACTGGAAGGGAGGGAAGGAGAGAGGGCAGTGCTTGTCAGCTCCTGGGGCTTCTCAGAGGCAAGTGCCCCATAAGCACCTGATCACTGTCGTGGTCCCGATGGAACTGTTTGAAGGTAGGGTGCTCTGTTAGGGTGTGATCGGAATTACGGTGTCACAGCTCTAAAGAGTCTCATACTTGTTATGACTAGACAGACAGACAGACAGAGAGACATAATGGGAGGTTCTGAGCTGTGTAGAGGAACATGAGTGTCACAAGCACTCTGTGCTGTAAGGGTGCTGTGCACCCAGATGCTTCAGTGACCTGCGCTCTGTCCAAGTGAGATCACAAAGCAAGCCGTCTCCACTGGAGAAAACACCTAATGGGACTGTGAGGCCCCCAGTGCAGAGAGGGTGAGGCAGGCACAGCTGTCTGTCACCTGGGCAGTGCCTGTCGTGCTCCCCGGGGACATCTCCACCTCCACAAAGGTGTGAGATCAGTGAGCACTGGGGCCTCTGGCTGTTAACTCTGTGCGTCTAGCATGTCATTTTTTTGGCAGTGATATCTTCTGAACCTTTAACCCCACAAACAGCCCCAGCCAGCCAAGGGTCTGGACTGTAAGTGATAATAACCGTAAGTAATAACAGCTTGTCCATAACCAGTGCTAATTGTCACTATTGGAAGTTGAACTCCGGCTCTTCAGTTTATCCTAGCCCTCTGGTCATTATAAATCACTGTGTGATGACAAATGCTCTGGCAAACACTGAGCCAACCATCCGTGGCTGTCGTGCAGTCATTTTCATTAGGCTTCGTCAGTTTTTCCATATCCGTTTTCAACTGTTGTTCCTGAATGCTTCTCTTGATATTAGCTAATTTCAAAGGATAGGGATATAGCACTTTCATTAATTTATAAACCAAGATGGTTTCCCATGAGGAAGGTAATCTAAAGGTTAAGTGTGTAAATTTTTCCTGCTCTCTGCCTGAACTCAGGCTTAGTGGCACTGGCACGCAGGCTGTGTACCTTGAGAGGCGCTGCTGCAGGTGTGACCTGGGAAAGCCGCACAGAGTGTATGGGCACCCATGTGTCGCCAGTCTCCACTGCGGCACCTTGGCAGTGACGTTCTGAGCTCTGCGGTTTAGTCAGCTGTGTGAGAGCACAACAGAAAGATGTGGCAGCCACACAGTCTGGAATCGTCAGTGGGACGAGCGGCTAAGAAACGACTGATTCCGTCTCTTCTCTTCCTGCCTAGCCCTTACCAGGGCAGCCCCAGAGGGCAGTAGCATCCCAACGGAAAAGAACTTGCTTTGGGGTTAGCATAAGCACGTGCCTGAGACAAGCCAGCATCGGATCACCCAGCCCAGACGGACTGGGGTCAACGCAGCTGAGGAGGTAACAGATGGCCACACTTCACAACCATCAGCATGTAGGGACCCTGTGACACAGCAGCCTTTTACAAAATGCACGTCAGGACCCGTCAGTGGCTTGTAAAATCAAATTAGTGAGTTGTAGCTCGCTTTTTCTTCATGCAGTGGTAGAAAACAGATGAAAATACCGAGTAAATTCATGGTGGGGGCTTTGCACACTGAAGAAATCCTGTGGCCAGTATTGATGAGTGCTAAAGGAAAAATGGGAGCAAGTGTGGGGAACAGGCCGGCTGGAAACGAGTAGCCTCATAATTTGCTCATGGCATCTTATGTGATTTTCTGACATGAGGGATCACCTACAGGCTGTCACCACCAAGGTGGACTTCGGTACAGCTTCACTTCACGTCAGCATCGCTCAAGGTTAATCGGGAGCTGTGGGGAAGAATCCTGTTGGCAGAAACATCAAGAATGGGAATCGCATTTGTGATGCTTCAGTTGTGGTTTGTGTCTAACAAAGGTTCATGGGTTAGAAGCTCCTGCGTGGCAACATGGGAGGTGGTGGGACCTTTAAAAGGTGGGCCCTGGGGGGGCCGCAGCATGGGGGAGCTGCCCTGGAAGGGATTGAAGGAGCTCTCCTGGGATTCACGCTGTCACCTGAGCAGTTGTTAATAAACGATCCCGCCCCACCTGAGTCTTGTCTGGTTCTGTCTGTTGCGAATGCGAACTCTTTCTCCCAGGTGTGAACTCTTCCTCCCTTCTTCCTGCCATTCTGGTACCATTTGCACCCAGGCCCTCAACCGTGAGGCTGAATGAGTGGGGTTGCCTTCTGTTGGACTTACAGCTTCCGAAATTGTGAGTTAATTAGACTTTTGTACTTTAGAAAGTGAGTCTGGGCTTAGGGATTTCATTATAGTCTGCTTCTCTCTCTCTCTCTCTCTCTCTCTCTCTCTCTCTCTCTCTC
>NW_022900930.1:50847601-50869204 GCF_012274545.1 Fukomys damarensis | reverse complement strand
CACACACACACACACACACACACACACACACACGACCGAACGAGTATCACTATATTTCTCCAAAGAGGATGGTGTCTTTGACAACATGTTCCCAGGGCAGAGCTGTTTAACTGACCTGTACCCAGAGGCCCTAAATTAATCATTTATGTTATGTTAGAAGAAAAATACAATAATAAGGTAAAAATGCATAGTTTTCAATTTCAGCTGCTGAATCTAAAAGTGTAGTAATGGTAATTTTAAAAGAAATGTTGCCCCTGGTAAATATTATCACTTCATTTGAACCTGTTCTGTGCAGACAGCAATTTTACTGTCAAGGAGTGATCAAACTAGGTTTTGTCAAATGTGGAGCACGGTGTTTGAGTTTTTACAATGATTTCTTGCAAAATATCTTAGACCTGTGAAAGTTTAATGCAGAAACCAGTCTTTGAAAATATATAAAGTCATCCATGAAATTTCATGTTTACTTTTACTTACTGCATTGTATATTTTTAACAGAAGAGAAGAATATGATTTCTGTAGTACCTGAGAGCTAACTCCTCCTCTCCGTGTGGATCAGACTACACAGGGCAGAGAGCATGGCATTTTCTGCAGCTGTCCTCAGAGTTTGCAGTCCAATTTGGGACTGGTTGCAAGTCACATACAATTTTAGTTTTGTTAGATGCACTTGACAAGTACTTTTCGTAGGAAAAATGTTGTAACATTTGCACATAACCTCATATAAAACTAGATTTGACTTACTGCGGATGTACACTGTTGATCCATGTAAATTTAAGTAGGGGGAAAAGTGAGGGATTATTTAAGCTAGAAAGACCAGAAAACAAAGCAAGCTGCAGTGAGGCTGGAATCATTCTTCTCTGTATTGTAAAAGCTTGATATAAAAGAAGTTTCATTGAATCATGAGATGATAGAAAAATGTAGTGAGAGACGTTGTCTTTCAGAGCAGATCACTGTGGAGCTGACTTTATGTGACGTAAGTCACGCTTATACTGAACATTGAGTCTGAAGAGTAAGATTCATACTTTTCTATGTAAGAGCCAGTGTAACCTGGCAGATACTGTTGGTCCTCTGTAGAGCAGGTTCTACATTTGAGGATTTAACTAACCTTGGATTGAAAATGTTTGAGAAAAAATGGCCTCTGTACTGAATATGTACAGACTTTTATTACAACACAATGTAACAACCACTTACATAGCATTTATATTATGCCAGCTATTATAAAGTAGACAAAAGTTCAGATGCTCAGGAGGATATAGGTAGGTTATATGTAAATACAGTGGTGAGATACAGATAGATATAGATCCAGATCCAGATAGAGATATAGATATAATCTTGAGCACCAATAGCTTTTGGGATCCAGGGTCCTGGACACAGTCTCCTGTGGGTACTGAAGGACAACAGAATTTACAAAAATGGCACTGCATGCTACGACTGGCACATTTAAACTGATACGTGTATAATTATAGCTACTAAATTTGAAAGCTTTGGGAGAACAGCATTCAGGACTAGAACTTTTTCACAAGTATCATGTCCCAGGCCCTGGGCAGCATTACCAGTAAGCAAACAAATGTGATGTCAGACTCACTGTGTCCCTAACATCACGACAGAGAGAACTTAGCAAGATTGTTGCAGTTCAGTTATTGATCTCAGACTTTTATTTCCTTCTATACAAAAGAGAAACTTGAAACACAAAAGAAAAATATTTGAAGAAGAAAAGTATCTTTGCTTTTCCAAACCCTAAATCAATAACATGTCCACCTGGGTACCCAAAGAACAGAATGAATCACTGTATTGCACCTTTGTTCTTGGCTGATGGTAACGAATGAGTATGAGATGATGTTTACCATCATTTTCTGAGCAAGACTAAAAATTGCTTAAATTGTGAGAAGGAAGGGGTGTGCTGTTGTGCTGTTCTCAGATATACCTGGAGTGCAAACATGGGAATGAGCACAGATCACCCTCGTGTGTCCCCGCCAGAGCAAGTCTGTGAGACAGTCTTTATCCAGCACCTGAAACTTTTGTTCTTGTGCTGTTCATCTTGAGTTCTTTTTCTATATTTTATCTACATTTTAATGCAATCATATTTAACATTAACTTTTTTTTGACTTTATCTACTTGAAGAGGAAGTATTACATCATTAAATGAATACTGACTTACGAACATAGTTTTCCTACTGCAGACCATTTGTAGTGGAAGAACCCATGTCTAAACGCAAAGAAGCTTGGTAAAGTTAATGTTAAAATATCCAGGCCAGTGTCACTTACTTCACAGCACTATTTTTTGGTAAAATAATATGCATGGTACTGAGGCAGTTTGGTAGATTACTGTAAGACCATCTTTAAGGGACCAAAGAACGAAAAACAATGTCGAGGACTGTATTCGAACTTCTTTGTTCAGGGTTTCAGTACAAATGCTTTCCCTCTGCCTTCCCTTCAAGGTTTCTGATTTGTATGCTGTGCGCGAAGAAATCCATTATGCTGGAAACCATGCTTGTAATTAAGTCATGTGAGGTAGGCTTTTATCTCTGGAAAGCATGTAGTTCTGATTTACAAAGATTTGTACACTGTAATTACCTGTTCTTATCTTGTAACTTGCTTATTTCACTGGTCTGATCCAAAATCTGTTTTTCCAGCTTGTTGGTAGAAAGTGAATGTTCTAGAAGCTGAAGTTCGAGTCTTGTTGTTTGATTTAATACCTACATGGAACAAAATTAAATTCCTAGTTATCATTTTAATACATTAAATTTTATTCCTTCCTTTTAATTAAATTGCCCATATTATTGGAAAATGTAACACATTAACTCAAGTGTCCTATTTTGGCATGTTTTTTTTTTTTATTTTCAGAAAAGGCTTGGTATCTTGGATAACACTCAAGCATGTTAAACTTTTTTCACCTTGTTTTTACTTTAGAAAGTGGTTCATAGTTCTGGAAAATGGTTTCTGTGAAATAATATATTTTTCTACTCCTGCCCTATTTTATCATTTTTTCCCACTGAGGCAATGGGAATATTAAATAGTTCTATTTCATAGATCAAGAATTGTTGATAGATATTTTCCCCTCTGCCCAGATGAAACACTGGCTCTTATATTTATTCATCAGTAGACTAAGGGTTTAAAAGTTATATTCCGCCTGCCTTGCGAGCGCAAGGACCTGATTTCAATCCCCGGTACAAAAAAAAAGTTATATTCTTCCCTTACATAAAAATGCAGCTCATTTTTAGCCTGGCATTTCCTACTTGTGACCGCATGTTTAGCCTTTGATTTTTTTCTTTGTCATTTTTCTTTTTCTCATTTTAAAAGTCTTTTCAACCAATTAGGAGACAATAAAAAGTCAATATAAAGTGGAGCCCAGTGTTGCTCTGTGGCCTTTCTCATGTATAACGAACGTGCAGCATTGCTTTTCCCATTGTATCAACACAACTTTGAAGACAGATTCTTTAGCATCTGGCTGACTTTTCCAGGAAGAATCAATTACTCAAATCCTCTGTGTCGTACTTATTCAAGATGTGATGCCACGTGTAAATGGAAGTCAGAATTGTTGCCAAAGAATCAAGGTCCTTGAAAGAAACATTGTTTGCTGGGTGTTTCTGTCATTGGTGGGAGACCTGGCCTGGCTAGAGGCACAGGGCCCACGAGTTTGAGTGAGCGAAGCTGGTCCCACGTCCCCACTGGCTGCGTCATGGCGGCCGGCCCCTCTGCCAGCCCTGGGGTAAGCCCTGGAGTGTAAACCCAGCCTATGCTTTTTCTAAAGTAACTGGAGAATCAGAGTCCCTATTTAATTCGCAAGAAAGAGAAAATGAGGACATTTTGGGAGAGAGGCAGAGGAGGATGGTGCATAGGTCCTGGTGGACCTAGTATAACCGCAGTGTTTTCCTGTCGCTTCTCTGAAGAGTCACACAGTTGAACTCATTTCAAGGCCCAGGTCTGCTGTTGACTGAGCAATGCAGGGCCCATAATTCTCTTCGAGATCTCTCTCAGACCTCCAGCCACACAGCTGTGCTCGAGTAAACAGTCAGTCTGTTGCTTTTACAGGCTGGAAGAACCTTGGCATCTAACCAGAAATCTCCACATTTAACTTCCAAGCTATTTCACACAGGCCAGAACCGATCGGCAGTTGGCTTCTGGTGCACTGGGTGCTTAAGCAGTCTCTTTCATTGGTATGCATTTGTGATAAATAACACGCCCATTCACTGTGCGGAATGTGTGCACACCTTGCATCTTGATCCTTTTCATTCCCTTCCCCCTCACATCTCCCCTTACCCCAGATCCCTTCCTGCCTGCAGTTTCTGTTTCCTGTCATCTCTTTCCTTACTTGGTCTCTTGATGTCCTTCCTTAGACTCATGTCTAAGGACTCATGTCCATGTCTCTCACTAGACTTGTAGACTGTTTATTTCCATCCATCTTCCTGTGTTCCTGTCCTAATAGGGTCCTCTGACATCTGATTCACAGTAGGCTTTTTAAAACCATGTGCCTCACAAAAGCACTGACTTACACAGGATGGGGTGAAGGCTTCCATGGTGGTTCTGTGTCCTAACACTTTCGTTACTGTTATGTGAAAACATAAGATGTGTTGATATTTGTGGGACACTTCTGAGTGAATGCGATTGCCAGCCAGCTTTACTGTCCAAGGGTAGGGCATGCCTCAGCCATCGCTAACTTACTTTACTGACTGGATCCATGGGTATATTTATTTTAAATTATGTCTTTTCATTTTTAGTTCTCATCACCAACTAGAATTAAATCTTATTATTTATTTATTTATTTGGTTTTTTGAGACAGGGTCTCACTATGTAGTTGAACTTACCTGGAACCCACTATATAGCCCAGGCTGGTCTCAAACTTTCAGTGATCCTCCTGCCTCAGCCTCCTGAGTACTGGAATTACAGGCATGCGCCACCACACCCAGCTTAGAATTAAATTTTTTTTTTTTTTTTTTTTTTTTCGGCCCCCCAGTTAGGTAGATATCTATGTTTAATCACTACTAAGATCAAGAAACCCAACTTCATCTTTGGATTGTACACTTTGGCCAGGACAGGGCTGCTGAGGAGCATGAGGTAACCAGTGCACATTTTAATGACATAAGAAAGGAAAGGATTTCAGAGTCCACTGTCTTGAAAGTTTTGAAAGCTTTATTCATGCATACACAAAGTTTTAAATGCATGTAAATGCACTCTACCAATTATGATTCAGCATTACATTTTTATCTGTTACTCACAGGGATTGAATTTACTGTGTTTGGTACCTATTTTTCTTTTACTGAGATATTATCAAATTTAATTGATGAAGGTATTAGGATATAGTGAATAAAGGATAACTTCAGTCTGTGTGCTTGTTTAAAAGAAGACAATGAAATTTTCAGTGATTTAAGACCTGTAAATTTTACTCTTGACACTAAACATCACCTTTAAGGAATGCATTATTTTATTTCTGAAGGGCATTTGCAGGTAGCCTTGCAGCTTTCTTTCGTGATTTTTATACCACACCCGTGTTGCTTGACCAGAGCAGCACAGTTTGTGATAGTATAATTTTAATGCCTTATGATCCAGTATGCAAACTGTTTGTTTACTTAGACAGTGGACCCTGGAGTTAGGACTATCCTGACATACGAATGACTTGGGTTATGACCAGAATTTTAGTTTTAACTTAAAACCAGTTTGAAATTATGACCAAATGCCAGCCACTTGTTCTTCCAGAGGGTCTCAGATACAGATTTAACCCAGAAAGAGTTCTGGAAGGAGCATTTCAACATCCTTTCCTGTGTATGGTTAATTGAGAAATCCTGGGCTAGTGTCTCTCTAAGGACACTGAGATCTGCCTGCGTACAGAAGAGAGACTTTAATGGCTGTGCAGAGGAACCTGAGCCTTTAGCTGAACAACTTGAGTTACAACCAGCTCTTGCGAACAAGTTGAGTTCGTAAGTCAAGGGTCCACTGTATTGTTTCTAAATTCTTCTGGTGTTATTGACAGGCATAGTAGTAAAATAGTTGGTTTTGTATCCTGTTATGAAAATCTTTTATTCTGTACCACTTTCCTTCTGTTTCCTGCCCTCATCAGTGGGTTTAGAGAAACAGTGAAAGGACATGCACCCCATTCTGGAGGTGGCATCTCATTTCTGGAGACTTGTGCCCCTCCTGCCCGCCCCCTTCTTTTAGACGAAGCAGCATGCGGGAATGTGCGGAGGAGGAAGAGATCACAGTTGAATCCACTGCTCTGTGAAGCACTGCTTGTAGTCCAGAGCAGGAAGACAGTAACCTCCTAAGCCCTAGAGGAGCCAGGACTGGGAGTAGAGACAGACCGCCTGAGAGCCAGCTCCGCAGGCCACAGCTCATTCTGCCAGCCTCAGTGTGTCCTCCCCAGGTGTCTTCACAGTCACTCGTGTATGTTGCCCAGCTTGTCTCTGGATGCTTTGGGGAATTTTCTTTTGGTACTAGGGATCGAACTTGGGTCCTTGCGCTTGCAAGGCAGGCGGCAGAACCACTGAGCTAAATCCCCAGCCCTTTCTTTTTTAAATATTTATATATTTTAATGTTTTGTCACTGTCTTCTACTTTCATATTTTGTATTCTTTTATCTGCTATTTTTTTTCCTCATTGAGTTTATTGGTATCTGCTGCTATTAACCAATAGTCACAGAATCTTAAAGCAGAAAGAGAACTCAGCCATCGGTGCTCAGGCCCAGACCCGTATCATGTGCTCCAGGCCCAGACCCGCCTCACGAGCAGAACTGGGGCTCCTGGCTCTTGGTCCCACCGAGAGTGCACAGCCTGCCTCTGCCCACTAGTGCGTTTGCTGTTATCGGAGACTGAGGTTTTACCTTAACTCTAGAGTGAGACGTAAGAATGAAATTTCGAACTCTCTGCTTCAGTGATTTTCTTTTCTCAAATGCACAGAACGTCGAGGGCTCAGACGGGCCTGGAAAGAGCCGTGGGGTGAGGGTGCTCTGATCACGTGTGGACCTTGCTGTCCGAGGGAGTGAATGCAGCTCAGCCTCACATTACAGCCGTGCTTGCCGGGGGCCTCCACCAGCTGCAGGCTCCCCATCTCCTGCGCTTGCCTTCCCCACTGGCTGGCCCTGGGCCCTGGGCAGGCACGCAGAGGAGCTGGCCTGCCGCCTGTGGGCCCCGTCACTCACCTGGGCTTCCACGTCCGTTAACTTCCGCGTCTGCTGTGCCGTCTGGTTCAGCAGGTTCGTCCCTATCTCAATCATCGCGGCGGTCTGGTTCTGCACAGCGTTCTGCTGGAGCTCGGCCATCTGCCTCTTCACATTGTCCTGGACGTAACTCTCCAGCTGGGAGAGAGCAGGCATCGGGAGCAGGGTTAGTCCAGGGACCAGACCTGGATCCTGTGCATTTGCCCTCTTTTCCTTCTGTCAAAAACTACGTGAAAACCTGTGTCTTGCCACAGATTATAAATCTTTGCATTTGTTAACACCAGAAATAAAATTCAGTGCTACTTTACTCCAAATCTGGCAAGTTAGGAACTCCATATGTAGGAGGGATAAGTCGTGTGTGGCCTCTGTCTCTCTAGACATGACACTGGCGACATCACACCACCCCAGGCAGGGGGCAGGACACGGATGTTCGGTTTTAGACACTGTGCTGTGGACCATGTTGACCGCCAGTGCCTGTTACCAGGAGAGGAACCCCGGGCGTTTGAAAGCTCCAAGCTGGCGTAAGGGAAGCAGCGTGCTCCTAACTACAGAATCTCTGTCCCGGCCACACGGCCATCTCCTTCTCTTTCACTGAGTTCACTGGGCCTGCTAATCCTCCCTATGGTGTGCGTTTCCCATGGCATCGCCATCTTGTAGACCTAGAAAAGGCCTTCCCAACCCTGCATGGGCCTCTTCTTCGCTCATCAGGAGACCCTCTTCCTCTGCTCTGTCCCTGAGCAAGGGGGACATGCCAGCTGCTACGATGTGGGTGCGGTTGTCCCCCAGGCTCGTCCATCAGTATGGAGGGACCTGTAGGAGGGAGAGGCTGTGTGGTGGTTGTTTCCTGCCTAGGGTTCCAGGCTCTCTCGGGGACGCAGCTGGGGGGTCTGTGTGGGATCGTGGCGCAGACCCGGGGATCAGTGTCTGAGCTGTAACTGCCGGTGCCGTTGCTGGTTGTGCTGACTGCTCAACCCGACTATGCTTACAGTAATGGTCTCTTGCTGTTGTGGGGCAGCCGGGATCGGCATGAAGCGTGACAGTTGCTAGAGTCTGGCCGTTTGTGAAGTTACGTGGTTGAAGCATTTACTACCCTATGTGAATCAAAATAGATCTGACCCCATAAAAAAATTAAGTACTGTTATTTCAGTCTTAACAACCATCTCTTCTTGTGTCGACTTCTTACAACCTGAAGAATCTGATACCCTACTACTGTCTATCAGAACGAGATCAGGCTTTATAGTATCTGTGATCTTCCTTAATGCATTCTTCCCTCCTTTCTTCTGCTTTACCTTTAAATAAATGCTAAATTTTATGATTGAAATGCACTGTTTAAAAGAATTAACAGACAGCAGTTTGTAACTCTCACCACCACCACCCCACCCCCATTCACCATGGGAGTAGTGGAATTTTTGAGGTTAAAGTTAAAGCTGTGTCATCCAGAGGAGTTGTCTTAGTTACTTAGTTACTCTTAACACCCAGAAAAGATAATATTTGGAAAGATTTATTCTGGGAAGTTTGGAACTATAAAGGCTTACTCCAGTTGTAGTTTAGTTTAAATCCATACCCAGAAATAATAATTTACAAAGTAATATAAATAAAAATCTTAACCTTTGTTTTAAGCAGTTAAGAGCTAAATAAAAGTGATTCTGTCTTTTGTCATTCTCAATCTTGTAATAGAGGAGGAAAATAAATCCTTTAATATCTCCCTCCCACTCTTTAAGCTATCGGGTCAAATGTGGTTACAGCTGTCAAGAGACATGAGAGGAGTGTTTATTATGTGAACATTTAAAATCAAGTTCCAATTTAAAATTAGACTTGGGAACATTAAAAGACATACAGCCTAATTTTTAAAAATAAAATTTCTTAACTTTATTTTCTAAGCTTGAAAACAATCCACTGTCAAAATGTTTTCCAATCACTACTGGTCAGCTATTCAGTATGACAGTGTGTGTGTGTGTATGTGTGTGTGTGTGTGTGTGTGTGTGTGTTTTACACTGAAACAAATTACATGTGCATGTATACATGTGATAGGTGTTTTATACAGATACTGAATATATAGTATACATATGGATAGTATCGGTGTAGAATATGTAGTTTTTGAAGACATTATTTAAATAAAGTAAAATTCTATATGACACTGGCCAAGTTGCTGAGTGGTTGAAGTCTCTGGGAGAAAAATGGAACAGAAGCAGAAACACCAAGTAGTAAATAGACCTTTTACCTAGACCTGGAAGACTGTGCTCTTACGCCTGGGGTGGAGGAGTGGGAGTTCTGAGGGAACATGTGCCCTGACAGTGGCTGCTCTGTTTAAGAACAAGAAAGAATTCATCTGTTCTTCAGAAATAGTTATGGCGGTGACAGGCCCAGCAATAGCATTTGGAGCCCCTTGGTGGCTCACCCGTGTCAGCTGCTGTATACATCTCTTCTGGATGCTGGGTGTCTCCTTGGGAACTGGTATACTCAGCAGCAAAATGTTACTTCCACAGTTTCTGCCCTTTCACAGCCAAGAGTGATGCATCTCTGAATTGGTTTGGGTGGTGTTTCTGGTGCCTTGGAAAGCAGGTAGACCGCCGACTACTCTTAAGGACCATGTCACCAAAAGGAAATCCTAGGATTAGAAACCACCAGTGCCAGTTTTATCTCCTGGGAGCATTGTAATAAAAAGATACGGTTTTCTCTCCAAAAATCAGCACTAACTTTAAGAGCTGGGAAGAATATGGGCGTCATTATACAACACAAGAGTGATCGCTTGCAGATGAACAGCTCCCATTTAGAGCCTCCCCTTAAGCTCTGGCTTCTCAGGACCATGAGCGAGATTCCCACATGGCTGGCTCTGCAGACAGCAGTACCTTGACTGTCCCTGTCTCTTGGCTTGGATTACTCAGTTCTTTTTCAGCTTATTGCCCTGGAATGTCTTTCTATTTAGTGCCTCTTATTTCTGTTGTCCGATTCGCACCCGAAGTCTGCCCAGTGCCTTGCTGGTGTAAGGAGGTCCCCATATGGGGGAGTCGGGGGAGGGTAGTAACAGGAGCCATCCGCCCTGCAGTGCCCACTCCGTTTTCCCATCCTTGCCGTTCACACTTAGTGCTCTTACCAGAAGCAGCTCCAAGATGCCTGCGCCTTTTTCCAGTCCCCTGTGTGCAGCTGCACATGTTCTCGCTTTTCAAGGATGTCTGACAGCGCATTCCTACCTGACAGTGATGGTGCAGGGACTGTGACTCTGAGTGTGCTCCTCCCCCAAGTGTCAGAGGGCAGTGTACACTCCTTGCGTTCTCTTCTGAGCGGCTGAAGCTCTCCTCCGTTTGTGGTGCCTGGAGCCGTTCCTCTCTTCTTGGGTCGGGAGGGCTGTCGCTCCCATTCACTGGAGCTGCCCAGATCATTGCTGGGTGTTATTTGGTTTGCTGAAAAGGAGTTGCATTCCAGGCAGTCTTCGAAGCTTGGCCACACAGCAAACTCAAACAACCAGGATGGTATTTTAACCCAGCATGTATGTGTGTGTACATACACACATATAATATATGTACCTCAGTTCACAATCGCAAACAGTTTGGTTCGCAAACAGAAGCTTTAGCACAGTTTTGCTCCTGTTCACAAACCCCGCATCTGGTGACGAACACAGCTGCGACCATCTTCCCCAGAGTTATGTAGCAAATTAAGTTCATGAACTAAGGTGCCACCAAAAATATATAAGTTTTTCAATAGATAAAATATCCTGGAGAGTTTTATTATTCTCCTAACATTTTGAATAATCAAGTTTGACCGAGAAATGAATCTATGTGTGAGACCACTATGGCAGATTGATTACATATTAAAATTTTTCTCTGGCTATCTTCCTTCCCGCTACGATTATCATCCTTATTTTTCATACCAAAAGAAAAGTCATCTTGTAATTGGCTCAGGAAAGGAAAACACCGTTCGTGTGTGAAAACTATCCCCAACATGGGATTCTGAGGCTGGTCCCTCACCGAGTGGAGACGCTGGTCAAGAGATCATTTCTATTTAAGTAAAGTTGGGTGTCCTCGTCCCTTTTCATTAGTCTTTGTCCTTCTGAGGAACTAATTTTCCTAGAAAAATAACAAATAATTTGAGGTTTCCCTGGAAACAATTCTCTCTAGTGTTTCGCTTTTATAAACGAGAGGTTGCGTGTGCTCTGTCTTACACACACACACACACACACACACACACACACACACACAGGATGTTTTCTCTGCCCCAGTGCTCCCCCTCACACCTTCCTTCTGCCCCCATTTCAAAGTCAGAAGCCAAAGTAAACTTAATCCCTCTGGGGCTCACATTATTCCCTGCACCCTGGCCTGTGTGACATATTCCTTCACTGGGAAACATACATTGTTAACCTATTTTTCATGGCTTGGACAACATTCCTGAAGCTAGCCACCTTGTAGAGAACAAAGGCTTCTTTAGCTCACAGTTTGAGAGGCTGGAAGTCCGAACAGCATGGAACCAGCTCTGACATCCTGGTGGAGGCACCACGCAGGAGCTCATGTCACAGGGAAGGCTCACATGGGGGATGGGAAGCCAGAGAGACCAGGGTGGGCTGGTCTTGCTCTTCTCTGACAACCTTCTGGTGAGAATTACCCACGCGGACAGTGTCCCCAGTGACCTCTGTGGGCTGCACCCCTGGAAGGTCCTGTGACCTCCTGGAGTTGCAGCTCTGGGGCCTAGCTGCTAGTGCATGAAGTGTGGGGACCCACGCAAGCCAGAGCCGTGCCGAGCAGCCTCCTGCCACCTGCCTGCCTCCCAAGTGGCCCTCTTTCCTTGGCTTCCACCTTCAGCCAGAGGACACTGTCTCATGTTGCATTTCCATACCAAAAATATTTTGTTTGTTTTGCTGATTTTAAGATCCAGTCGTGCAGGTTGTGCTCGTGTTCACTTGCAATACTGAGACTTCCCTCAGTATGTATGCACCCTGGTAACAACAGGCAAAACACTGGCTCTTACAGTTAGTGTGAACGTTTGAGTGGAAGATTATTAAACCCAAGGATATTCTGTTTGGAAGGCTTTTGACCTAATGTTCTGGGTTCTTTGTCTTGCGGAAACTCTGAAGCATAGTTTGAGGTCTCCAGACAGCAAGTGGCAACCCTGAGCTCCCCGCTCCTCCTCCTTGGAGAGCCTTGTTGCTCTTACATTTTTCAATCTGGAGATGCTGCTGCCTAAGCCGCTGTGCACTCAGCGGTGCTCAGGAGATGCTGAGATGAGAGGGGAGGGCGGGAGTGTGAGCTCAGGATGAGCTTTGTCCTGCAGCACTTTGGGGAGGTGGGGCCGCAGCACCACAGCTTGCAGGTCTTCCCCAGGCCCCAAGCTGTGAGTGACGGTGGGGTCTCCCCTGATTGCTCTGTGAGTAGGGACACGCCCAGCAGTACCCCTCCTGTGGGCTCTGGTTCTATCTCTCCCTCTAAGGCCTGGCGAGGAGGCAGGGCGGCAGTGAGGAGCATCCCTGACGAGAGGGAAGCCTGGCCCTGTAGACCCTGATTTCCCTGGGGCTCACAGGGCTTCCCCACCTCCGAAGGTCCCACCTGCTTGCCAGGGTCTTCCTGCGCCCTGTTAATAACTTGCGTGATTTTCTGTTCTCTTTGCTAGATGCAGATAGCTAGCCTCTTTCTTTCCCACTTTCCTCAGAGTGAAGAGACCAGGCATCCCCTGGGGGCCACTGTGAAGGTGAAGGTGTATGAGTGCGGGGCCTCCCTCCTGGTCCCCTTCTGGGAGACAGCTGCCCCTGCAGTGTGGCTGCCCTTGCCTTGCCACGTGCCTGCGTCCTTGCACGGTGTGGTTGGGGTTTCTCCGCGTGCCCGCATCTCTTTGCTTCTGCGTGTGCCCCTTCCCATCAGTCCAGAGTCCGGGAAAGAAGCATGTCCTTCCTCTCCGTGGGTTCCAGTCATCTCTTCCTGAAGCAGTGGCTGCCTTCCTCGGCAGCGGCTTTGTGAAGGTGTGGGGTGAACGAGGCTCCACAGTGGCCTTGGGTACTGTGTCCACGTGGCACTGGAGTCGGGTCTTTCCCCGGAGTGGCCTTTGGAGGCTCTCAGGCACACGTGTTTGCTTCATGGTATCTTAGTGCCTGACACTGTTCAGTTGGCTGTATGCTGTTTGTCAGGTACGTAGTGGTTACTGTGCTGTCAAGCGTGGTCCAGCAAGAGTATCATGGCTCTTTGCAGTAGCAAATGGCCTGTGTATGTATGTATGTATGTATGTATATGTGTGTGTCTTTTTTTATCTCAGTGGATTCTCACATTCTTAGCCTGGGTTTCCCCAGGAGCAGAGCCTGAGACCAAGGCAGGCATGCAGGAAGTTTATTTAGGAAGTGGTCCCAGAGAGCGGCGCGGGGGCAGGGAGGAGGGCGGCCAGTTCAAACACGTGGCAGCTGGTGAGAAATCCCACAGGGCCTTCTGGGAAGCCCTGGGAATTGTGTCTCAGCAGTGTCCACCTGGGCACAGAGGGCTTGCTCCTCCTCCACTGGACTTGCATTGAGGGGGCCCCACTGGTTCCTGGCGGCCCTGGGGTCCGAGTGTCACAGGCATTCCCTATGATGGCAGGGTGGGACTGCAGGGCCTCCCCATGCAGAAAATGAGGGCTCAGAAGCTCAGTGCCTCGCCCAGCCTTCATGGACCAGAGTCCAGGCTGTGACCGAAGACAGGCGCGGTGGGATGTTGGTCTGAGTTGAATGCGATGGCTCAATTATAGCTCCCAGGCAGCAAGTTTGGAAGTGATGGCAGAAGAAAATGCTCCAAAATGACAAAATTTCTGGCCAGTTGGAGAGGACAAGGCCAGAGACAGGAAACAGAAGCCGAAATCACCATAAGGAGAAAACAGAACACAAGCTCGACAGGGCTGTAACAGCCAGAACCTCTGAGACATTTGCTTTAACCTCAGCAGTGCCCAGCAGCCTCTAGATTCTACGTCCTCTGCCATCATCTGTTGCCAGGATATTTTAAGTCCTCTGTTTAGGAGACGTTTGTTATTTCCTACAGAGTTGGTAGAAAAAATGTAAAACTATCCTCTTTAAAAACGTACAGGACTATAAAATATCACAAATAGAACTAATTGATATTCAGCCCTGAGAATGAGTTTGATGAATTTAGGCCACAATATATATTAAGAATTTTTTTAAAAACTAAAGTCCTTTCACCTTTCTAAATTTAAGGCACATTTAATGAAAATACTGAGCAGACATCCTATCCTTCTGTGCCAGATAGGATCTTGGAAGCTGTGAGTGCACAAACACGTGCACACGCGTGTGGACTCATGTTCTCCATGGCACAGGCCGGTGTGGGCTCCCACCACAGAGCTTGTGTCAGTGGGGACGCGGAGCCTGGGTGCATTGCTGCTGGCTGCACATGTGGATTGGAACCCAGTCTTGACCGGGCCGGCTTTCTTACCCAGCTCTGAGAAACTGGACTCACCTCAAGGAGAGGGAGCTACCTGAGAGCTAGACTCTTACTTGTTTTTCTGTGGGGCCGTGTGTCTGTGAAAGAGGCCATTCGTGCATTTCCTCTGTCCTGTTCCCGATCTCCCTGATGGACTGTGGGTCTGCCAAACTGACTCCTGGGCGGCCAGGGAGTGTGGCCCTCCCTGAGAAAGGCAACCTGCATTTACACTGTCACATGACTGCCCTGATGGGCTGCTAGGTGGGGGGGACAGGGGAAGAAATTCCGAGGATCTTCGTCTGGAAGATGTCTTGGAGTCATGGTTGTGCAGACACCGGAGGCTCTGCAGTTTCTTTTTTAGGGGGTGCGGACTCAGCGTGGGTGTGTGCTGCCCTCCAGCCTGCCCTGCCCTGCCCTTTTGCTTCATCCGCTCCTCCTCCTCCTGCCAGCACTCAGAGCCAGAGAGAATCTCAGTAGAGGCGACTTCTGAGCTGAGCTGAAGGTGGCGCATAGGCGCCCCCAGCCAGGCCTCAGCAGCCCTTGGCCCTGGTGCCACCCTCCTCTGGCTCCCTCACTCTTGCTTCTTGGTCAGAACACCCGCTCCCTCCTGTGCTCTAGTGGGGGAGCCCGTGGGCGCCAGGCGACCGTGAGCTGGCCCTGGGGGCCACAGTCCCTCCAGCTTCGCACCCTGCTCTGCAGAGGCTGCTGCAGTGCGAGGCCAGGAAGCTGCTGGCTGAACATGCGTCCTCTCCATCCTGACTGTCGGTCACAAAGCCATGGCTGCAGCCTTTTGAATGCCGTGATTTTATTACAGCTAAGTGATTCAGGAGGGAAAATCAGCCCCTTCCATGTGATTGGATTATCTCTCCTCTAACCTCTGGTTCAGCTCCAATTCTCCCAAGTGCTTTATACTTCAAGTTTTTTTCATATTTTCATATTTATTTACATAATTTTATTTCCCTTGTGTGCGCATGCTTTACAGAATTGTACGTCTGCCTAGGCTTTGCAGAAGCTAAAAGTAACCAGTCTTTTTATAACTCACATTAGAAACACAAATTATTTGTTTAAAATTTTGTTTAAAAATTTGTTTAACAAGGCCCTGTTTTGCACATTACTCTTTGAAACATATTTTAAGTATTTTGAGAAACTTAATTTAAATCAGATTAGCAATAGAATTTCTTTAAAATAAGAAACAATCCAGCAAAAGCAAGAAAATATTTAACCCCAGATTATGTGACAAACCTGAATGGCAGGAATTTTTTTCTACTAGTAGTAATTTATCTTCATTTCTTGATCTCAAATTTAATAAGAAGCGTATGAAGTATATATCAATGTTCCTCTTCACAATTTAAAATTGTGATAATTAAGCTGGAACCAGTGTTAACTTTGGAAGGCTGTAGAATACCCGCATTCGTGTGTGTCCCACTTCTGTCTGTAGCTCTTGGTGCAGCACGAGTGTTGGGAAAGCCGCACGCACCATGCTCTGCAATGACTATATCTGACCGTGCCCAGAGGAGAGTCCCTGGTAGCAGCAGATGTGATTATGACCCTGGCCAGAGTGTCCAGCTTCTAATCCCATCTCCCAAAGCCTCCTGACCAAATTAAGCAAGCGTCTCACCACAAAATGCTTGCTGCGCCAAACATCTCACTGCAGAGTGCCGGTTCTCAGGTGTTGCTGTTTCTGACTCATTTTCAGAGGGGTCCATCAGATTTCTGTGGCAGGGGTGGGTGTGCATTCCTGGGGGTGGGGGTCACACTCGCTCCAGCGGTGTTGTAGGACTAGATGCACAGAACTTGGCCGTAAAACGAAGTATGGCTGCTCTGAAGGAGTTTCACCTCCTATTCGTTTATTTCTATAGCATTAGCTACTTGTCCTAAAGTAATTTTTATATAAATAGCATTCTAACAAGGAACTCTGCTAAGTGAAGGCCAACATATGGCATTCCGAGTCACATTTTACCATGAAAGAACCTTTCCTACACACTCATTTGTGTATAACATCTGTTTAATTGTCCAGATCATAAGGAATCGGAATGATTTATAGCAATTATGTGATAATGGATGCACCATGCTGAATCTTCGGTAAGCACTTTTGATAGTTCTTTTCTCAGAATAGGATCTTTGTTTTGATTTGTGATTGTTGTTCCCTGGAGACTGATATGATGTGCTAATGATCGGCTATACAAGTGTGCAAAACAATGTGAGTGATTATTGTGGAAATTAAATGTGTTCATGGACATCACGGGGATGAGAGAGGCCACACTCTGTGGTATTGTGTGATGAGGCTGGGGTGGGCAAGACTCCTGGGTGAGAGGGATGAGGCAGGGCCTGGGGACCGGAGGGAGCAGCCACGCTGAAGATGTGTCAAGTCCTGGTCTTGGTGGCAGTCACTTGAGTGGATTCGTATTATAAAAGTGCATCGAGCTGTGAACGTAAGGTCAAGATATTTTATACATGTCCTTTCTGTACTTTATATCTTAATAAAGAGATTCTTAAGAGGAAAAAACCAAAATGTTTGACAATTTGGTTCTGGAACCATAATTCTAGTTAGGATGGATAATTTTATCTGTATTTATTTTTCATCTTAGAATACCTCAAATAAGAACTTTGGAAAAGTAATTTTAAAGTCACTGTCTGCAGAGACTCATGGATTAAATCATTCCACTGCCCGAAGAGGGTTAAATGTCTTCAGTTAGGTTACTTAGTAATCTAAAATTCTGAAACACAGTTCTTTGCAGTCAAGCATTTAAAAAGGCCAGCACGGCACTTTTGGAAGCCCAAGAAAGAATTCATGCAGTTCCCAGTGGTCTAAAAATAAATAATAAATAAATAATGTCTGAGTCTTACATTGCCTTTTGTCAGAGTTGGGTGGCTTCAAGTGCAGGGAGAAAATATGGGCTCTGAGTACTTCTTCCACCCAGCACCCAATGAAATGAATATAGAATTACTCTGTGAAAACTGAAATAAGTGGATTGAGTTGAATTCTATTTCGGGTTCCTCCAGTGCATGTCTCTAACCTCTGAGCCACAGTATGAAAACCTGAGGCAAACAGCTTCATCCGTACCGCGGCAGGGCGTGAGTCCCAGTAAGCTCTGAAGGGCTCCTGGCTCAACATTTCCTGACTTCTTGTTACTCGTGGGTAAAACCAGGTAAAACCGTATGCAAGTGGTACTGCGTGAGGTCATCGTGAACCCTGACTGAAACAGCTGAGCACTGCCCGTGGGCAGTCGCCTGCCCCCTTTGTGCCCAGGTACCCAGGTGCCTCTGCACGGCTGGGTTTCTTGCAGCTTCTGTTGTAGAAATCACAGAAGCACAGCAGGAAAACCTTAGAACTTAAAATGCGGGAGGGGTAGTGGCAGCAGTACCTGGCAAGAAACAAGGCATCACTTGTCCTTTCCATTTATGTGTATTTGTGTTTCCAAATGGCTTCCAAGTTGTCAAGACATGATACTGGTTTTGAACCTAAACACTTAGTAAATGCAACTGTTAGGTTATCTCCTTTGACCTACAGATGCTGTGAAAAACAGTAATAAATAAGACACTAAGGGTGCTAAGAGCTGGTGGAGAGCACATTGCCTAGACCCTTGTGTTGAGTAGAAAGGTCGACCCTCTTCCTTCCCTGCCCCTACTCCAGACATTATCTTTCGTTTTAATCTCTGTGGTTTGATGCGTTTGTTGCAACGCCAGCAAACTGAAAAGAACTAGCACTGCATCAGACACTCACTAAGTCCTGCACTTCAGTATTCTCACTTCTGAGATCCTTAGCGAACAACTGTGTTCCTTGTAAGCACACTGCTCGGCTCTGCGTCCTGAGGGCCAGCAGCTCTGGAAGCAGAGCATCCTGGGGAGGGCTGTGGAGGCCTAGCGTGTGTTTCCAGGGGCGCCCCAGGTGCGTGTTGTGAGGTGGGTGAAGAGAATGCGGCGAAGTCTGGTGCCTGGTTTCTGCCTGCATTTTCCATTTTGTATGCTCCCCATCCTTACTTGTTCGAAAGTTGACTCGTTTTATAACATTAGGCTGCACAGAAAAGCCAAATTGACTTGAACACCACTGCAATTTGGGAAGTAAAATTTCAGCCTGATTCTCCAGATGCTTGCGGTAACAGTACAAGGCACTTGAATCCCTTTCCCATAATTAGTTTCGGTTCTGGAGGCCTGCCCCTGCTCCCAGCTTTTCCCTGCACTCGCAGGGCTCTTCCAGGGGAAGCTAGTGGAAAATTCCTGTCCTGTTCATTTGCCTGCCACGAGTTATAAAAAGCATGCCATTCAGAACCGACTTCTCTTCTGCATGCCGGGAGTTTTACTCACGAGAGGGGGAGAAGTTGTTTCCAGAGCTGTTTCTCTTGGTCTGCAGGGTGAGGCCCAGCATCACCCTCCCACTGCGAGGTAGTTGGCCCCATCTGCCACTTGTCTCTGGGCTCGCGCTGCTGTGGGGCGGTGGAGACCCTTATGTACAAGCCCTGGAGACCTGGGCTGCTGACTCACACAGTGGGAACAAGGGATGAGCGTAGAAGACCGAGCAGTGGCAGAGGGCTTCCTGTTGTTAGGTCTGATTGTTTATTTCAATCAAAATGTGAGTCATCTTGCCCCCATTTTTAAACCAAAACTCACTGTGGTTACTTCTGTAATTTGATCTGACTCCTACAGGCCAGTTTAATTTTACCAGTGGTACTGAGTTCTTGAAAGCTTCCCCCAGCTGTAGAAATTCAATTGCAAATTAAGGTGGCCCAAGTGCCAGCTTAGACTTTGTGGCTGTGTGTCTTCAGTGAAGCCGGCAGAAGGACCTGCGCTGCAGTTGCTCTTTGGGATCCAAATTAGGAGGATTTGATTCCACTGGAATCTTGGCCCTCTCCTGGGGCGGCTTTAGGAGGCCAAAGTTAGAACTTAAGTGAGGGTTTGCCCAAGTGCCTTTCCTGTGGCCCACACTTTCCTGGTGGTATGCACATCTGTAACTTGTTCCGGGAGCCTCGACTGCCAGCCCTCAGTAGTGCACAGGTGTGCAGAGGGTGTGGCACAACAGCACTATGCAGGCACAGGAACGAGCTCGTGTCAGCAGCACAGCAGTACTGGCGAGCCAGACCTCAGGGGCGCATGCGGTGCATTGTTCGGGGACATGGAGCTGAAGTCGCAGCCAGATAGCGGTGTGATTCCTCACATGCCTCAAGGTGCCCACTTGGGACAGGTTCATTCCTTCTGGGCAGTGTGTGCCGATTTCCTAAATCAGCCTAGCAGTATTGGAGGCCACTAGGCCAAGTCTGAGTGAGTGGAGAGGTGCAGCGAGGCAAGGGGTGAGTGGGGGATCCCGGACTGCAGGTTCCTGCTCACTCTTCTGGGCTCACTTTGCCCTCCCTCTCCTCCTACAATGCTGCTTCTGAGAGTGACATTCTGCTTCTACAGGCTACTGTCTCTGAAAACTCGCCTTCCTGTGGTCTCCAGACCTGCATGTGGCCACCCTGCTGCAGGGATGCTCGTGTCTCACACCCGCCTTGGCTCGCATCTGCATCTCTGCTGCACTAGAGTGGCACCAGAAGGAGATTTAGGGTCCAGGCAAGTGTGAAGAAGCTGGGCACAGGGGCTGGAGCCACTTCCTGCTGGGCCTGACGCAGACCCAAGGGCTGAGTCCCTACTCACTGCCTCCATCTCTCCAGCCCAGCAGTCACTGGAAATCCCAGGACTTTACCAGCCTTTCTCGGGGTGCTGCACACACGCCCATTGTCTGTCCCCATCCTGGCTTACTCATGATAGGGATGAGCTCTGGAGGGACGGCAGGTGTCGGGGAACAAGGTGAAGCCCATACTCTGTCCTGATCCTCGCAAACGTTGTTTAAATCTTTTGAGAATCTGCTTTATTGTAAGAATCACTGATGTGAAGGAAATTTCTGCCTCATACCTCTCTGTGCTGGGTTTCTTCTTCTGTTTGCTGTGAACATGAAGTTGCCGTCCTTACAACCTCTTTTTTTTTTTTTTTTGATCACTGATGTGAAGGAAATTTCTGCCTCATACCTCTCTGTGCTGGGTTTCTTCTTCTGTTTGCTGTGAACATGAAGTTGCCGTCCTTACAACTTTTTTTTTTTTTTTTTGGTACCAGGGATCAAACTTAAGTCCTTGTGCTTGCGAGGCAGGCTCTGGAACCACTGAGCCAAATCCCCAGCCCTGGGTTTCTTCTGTAAAGAGAGAGGAGGAATCTACTGCCATGGGTGTTATGGAACTAAATGAGACAAGGAAGCTCCTAGTAGTTGCCAGCTGCCACCACGGTGATGCCCAGCATCACTTTGCCGTGTCAACCCCAGGAACTGCACAGGAGAGGCTGTAGGATGCACCGCGCCATCTTTGCAAGAACTCACAGGCATCTTAGGCAGACAGCGGAGGGCGCCACCTTCACAGTGGCAAGGTACAAGCTATGTTTCTGCAAAGTCAGTGTGGGCAAGATGCCCTCCCTGCCCTGGCTGGGCCCCATTAGAGAGAGACTTGTATTTCACTGTTTTTCATCCAGGCCTGTCTGCTGTGCTGACCCAGAGTCTGGAGTGAGGGGAGGGAAAGCAGGGTACTGCACTTCACAGCTGGGACAGCTTGGTTCCCAGAGCGGGCTCCTCAGGGTTTCTGTGTTAACGAGCGGTGTGGTTGGGGGAAAAGCACATCAGGATTTGTGGTCATTATCCTGAGGGGAACCATATTTGAAAATATGAGCATTGGGGGCTGGGGATTTAGCTCAGCAGTTCTACCACCTGCCTTGCAATCATAAGATCCCAAGTTTGATCCCCAATTCCCAAAAAAGGAAAGAAAATATGAGCAATTAATTACCCATTACAAAGACTTTGTTTCTGTTTTTTTTTTCTTTTTCTCAATTAATTCCATTCCCTTCTTTTCCCTTATCCCTCCCACTTCCCCTTCCCCTTTGCACCTAGGGTGGGGGCAAGGGGCTGAAGGGAGGGCAGGGGAAGGGGGAAATATAAGAACCAAGATGGATTATGTAAAGGTGCAAATTTCCAATGATGAATGTCATTGTATTATAAATTTTAAATGTATCAATAAAATTAATTTTTAAAAATGACAAAATGTCATTTGGGGGATAATGTCCCAATT
>NW_022900930.1:50787159-50847010 GCF_012274545.1 Fukomys damarensis | reverse complement strand
TTTTTTTTTTTTTTTTTTTTATACCAAGGATCAAACTCTGGTCCTTGCACTTGGGAGGCAGGTGGCAGAACCACTAAGCTAAATCCCCAGCCCCTTGTCCCGATTAGTCTTGATTTAAAAAACAAAACAAAACTGTATCATCTTTTTTATCCCAGCAGTCACAGTTTTTAAGAACATTTCAATGTGTGGTTTAAAACTACACTCATCAGGGATTCCACTTAATACTTGATTATGTGAGTCATATATGTCCTTTTTAGAAAAGGAAAACTGAATCTATTTCTTAGCGTTAAAAATAATAGAGAATTTCATAAACACACCCCACATGTGAAGCACAAATAATTAATTAGTTGTGGTTAGTACTGGATGGTTTTACGTTACTCAGCAAAATGTAATGCAGTCTCTAGTAGAATTTTTGGCACCAGAATTTCCCAGTAAGAAGCCCAGCTTGTTCAGGGAATTTTTAAGCTTCATCTTATGTAATAATGTTTTTAAGATTCGAAAAACTAGATAGTCCAATAAAGCTCAATACTTGAGTTATCTTCAGACTAATGTTTGTAATTATCCAGTAGATAACCAAGAACGGCAGCATCTGTTGGCCTCAGAAGTCTTAACAGCAGAGAAAATGCTTTCAGAGACCCGGAGGAAATGGTGCCTTGTGGGGACTCTGCACCCCTTCTCCCCAGCTGTGTGGGTTGGCTGCTTAACCCGAAGTAGCTGCTCAGAGCATGTAGTTAGTTCCTGCCTTCTTTTCTAAAACACAGGACGTACAGATTCCCAGCATCATCACAGGGCAACCCACTGGAATGAGGGGTGAGAGCTGCGCTTATCAACCAGGTGTGGCCAGTGCCGTGGGCTCAGTGCCGCACTGTGACAGAGGAAGCAGAGGCAGTGGCCCAGAGGATGATATCACCTTGTAAGGGACACCGTGCTTCTGCAGGTGGGCAAGTGGTCTAGAGAATAAGGATGCCTTCCATGCGCACGAAACGCTTGTCCTACTCATTGCTGAAAGGGACTGTCTTATGGAGTCAAACTGCTCTGTGAGTGTGCACTCAGACAGGAGAGAGGGCGGCCACTATACCTCGTAAGGGTTGGTGCAGTTACAATCTTTACGCTGCAGTATGGGTCTTGAGCACCTTTCTATCTTGTTATTAAATGAATTATAATTATGGTCCTTACAATTGCACAGCATCTTACAGTGGTTCCAGAAGTACTTTGGCAGCCTCCGTCTTTCTGGAAACAGTCGTCCTGCACAGTCACCAGCATAAGTGAGAAAACTTGTTCCCTTTCCAAAGACGCACAGGTGCACCATTAGCTTAGCTGAGTTAGCCAAGCACTGAAAGTTGTTCCTGCTTGGCACAGTCATTTACTAAGTAAAGGAAGCCACCCTGGAAGGGCACGTGCTGTATGGCTCCAGGAGTGAGGTTCTGGAAGAGACAGATCCAGGAGACAGGAAAGGGTCAGTGGTGGGAGGTGTGCACAGGTAACTCAGGTCTGTGACAATTCTCCTTGGGATCCTGTAGCACTAGGTACACGCATTACAGAGTTCCCCAACCCTGCAGAGTGCACAGTGCCAGAACAGACCTCAGTAAGCCCTGGCTTTGGGTGGTAGTGAGGTGTGGGTGTGGGTCCTGATTCTAACCATTGCACTGCTCTGGTATTAGGTGTCAGTAGTGGAGCAGGCCATGCAGACAGGCACACAGTACGTGGGAAATCTCCACTTGCCTCTTAGTTTTGCTGTGAACCTAAAATTACTTTAATAAAAATCTTCTTTAAAAAAGTCATGTAGTATTTGCAAAGCACAGCAAACAAACAAAAACATTAATTCCGTGACTTCAGGTTGCACCAATAAACCGAGCCACTGCTCACTGGAATCTTCTGAAGGTTACATGGTTAAGTAAATGTGCAAATATAGACCCAGAAAAATATTTCAGTGGCCTCCCGTGTACACATTTTCTTCTGTTTCTACTTCTATTCTGATTGTTTCCAAGATTACGCCTTCCTTTGTCATACAATGCATGGTCCAAACCCTGGAGAACACGGGCATATTGTCCCCTCGCTCGAGCTTGGCCCAGTTCCTCAGGCTGGCTCAGACCAGAAGTGAAATCCCTAAAATGATCTCCATTTTTTCAGCCCTTCTTGTTTCCTTCTGTCTTGAAGCCGTCAGAGGCCCCACAGCCAGAGCGGGGTGGGCCGCTCCTCAGCCCACTTCAGTACATCTTAGAACAGAAAGACTAAGGTCAAACACATATCCGTGAAAAGGACACACAATTCAGCCAGTTATACAAGGCATGTGGTCTCCTTCCTATGCCTGCATGAATAAGACAATTTCATGACATATTTTTTTCCTTGTTGCTGTTAAGATAATTCTCAAGATACTCTTTGGGCAGCCAAAGAGAAATCTTTAGCTTGGAGCAAATTCCACAGGATCGTCGCTGTTTACTGGTGACGGAGAGAGATGAACCGAATGCAGTTTTTGACTTGTTCCTGAGCATTGCCGGAATGTTTGTGCTGGTGGTGCACATTTATGCCGCCGTATTGAGGAATCGTGTCAATACTGGGAGATGCAGGCGTGAGCCACCACCGGGCCAGTGAGGGCCCAGGCTGCTTGGCAGAGGGGCAGCCCTGTGAGCTGCTGAGGACACACGCAGCGATGGCACTGACCTGCCTGTGCGCTGGCTTCTTTCAGTACTTTCTTTCTCTCTCCCACAGGCCAGTGCTCAGCACACAGAGCGCGACCTGACGGTCTGAGGCTGTGTCAGCACGGTGAGACAGTCCGCTTCTCAAGACCTCTGTGTCTTCCCCTCATGTCCCTTAAAGAAACAGCACTTTCCTTGAAAGATTATAAAATTACATGCTAAGAAATGAGAGGTTATTTTTAACATCTAATGACATTTGGCTGTTGATCTTTCAAGCACTAAACATTGACTTAGTACTCCTAGCTTGGCTGCGTTGGTTGCAAAGGTAACTCGCAAGCGTGTGAGAGGCTGCTCACTGGGAGTGCCCTGGGGAGGTACAGAGGCTTTAATCAGTCTAGGTGAACGGCAGAGGTAACGGTTGCACTGGTTGGAGGAGCTTTGCGTAAAAGGATTAGGTCCACCTCTCAGGAGACTTTCAGTAGCTTTCACATCTTTTGTCAACTGGTGCAAGCTGGGATAAGGACGTGAAAGAAAGATGATTTCATGGGGAAATATCTTATCCAAATAATCAATTTAAAGGCACCCAGCTAGCATGCCTGGTCTGCAGGTTGGTATTACAGGACAGAGCCCTCCCCTTGTTTTCCAACCACTCATAAAACAACCAGGTAATCCCAATGAATTGTTGAAACTTTCATTCTGAAATGTCACCTGCAAACACTTTTACTGCTTTTACTGTCACCAGATCGCTCAGTTGTGCATTTTCTCCTTGCAAGCCTTAGTGTGATGCTGGTGTCGGCCCCTTTGGGTGGCCATCTGCAGGCTTCTAGGGAGATGTACTGCAAGTGACCAGCATGTAGAGCCAGCGTTCAGAGGGAGGACTGCTGATGCCGCTGGCTTTAAAGTGGGGAGCTGTGAAACCCAGGGTTTCACCCCCAGCAGCTCCCAGAGAGGGCTGACAAGGCTGTGTGACACGATGTGTCATTTCCAGGAATCTCCATGTGTGCCCCTTGTAGTGAGGTCTGCACTAAAGCGCTTTCACTCCTCTGCACTACAGAGTAAATCTCTTTGTCACTACCATGCTCAGAAGATAATCTTGGTCGCTCCCCTCTTTCTGCACCAGGGTGATGCCATGCTCACGGGGAAGGGTGGCGAATCCATGGGCCTGTGTGTGACGCTGACGGCAGAGCTGTGGGCAAAGAGCCATCGTGAGCCTCATCTGCCGGGCCGGGTGGCTCCCTGGCCACCTCCACAGCCCAGCAGGACTCTGGAGACTGGGCATGCACGTGGGAGTCCCCACAGAGCCCAGGGTGTTGGCCAAGTTACAAGGCCCCTCAGAATCACTTCTTTTCTATTTTTAATCAAAAGTTATTAGATAGGTGCAGCCGTATATAAGTATGGCAGAATATGCAGTGTGTCAAATACTGACGTCCAGGCACACGCATGAGCGCTAAATGTAAAGAGCACATGTCACGGCGGTGGGATGGGCCCCGCTCCGTGTGCCGTTGGCTCCACTTTCTCCTGCCCACCCTGCTTGGTGATCAGAGTGAATGGCACCCTGTGTAGCCCCACGCCTGGGCCCTGCTCTTGCCTCCTCCCCCTCCTGTCTGGCCCTCCGACCACCACACTGCGTGCTCTGAGGAGCCCGGTGGCTGACGTCCTGCATCCCCGCCACATAAGACTCCTACCTTCTCTTTGCCCTTGACCAAGAACAGGCGCTGCCTGGCCACATGTAGCCCTCAGTAAATATTTTTTGAGCAAATACATGAACATTAATGGCCCTGCCCCAAACCGGAAACACCCTGAGAGGTGGGGCGAGATGGCACCCGCTCAGGCCAGCGGCTGAGAATGCATTCTGCCACACAGGCCCACTCAGCACGCAGCACTGAGCCCCACGGTGCCCGGTCCCATGTCGTGTGGCACCACATCCGGTGCCAGGCCTGTGGCAGATGCCTGGGCTGAGGAGGGGAGGCTTGGTGAGCAAGTCAGCATCAACTGTTGTCGCTCCCCTGTCACAGGGTTGCTGCTGCTACTTCAGTGATGACCATATGGCTGCTCACTCAGGGGCTCCTTGTACTGGAAGAATTCTAGGATGACTTGAGAAATGCTCATTGTTGGGTTCCTTTAAGTCAGAGGAGGATGCGTTGGAGCGAAAGTAGGTGTTGTCTCTCTACATGGGTCCTAATTAGGCTGTGTGAGGGCACCAGATGAATGAGGCCTGTTTGGGAAAGGTCTGTCACATAGAACAACACACGCACAGACGCAGTGAGGGCAGCGCATCTGCTGAGCCGTCCCTGTCATAAAGTCGTACAAATATTCCACAGACTTTGAACACCTGACTAGGAAATGGCCTGCACACGTCTGTGGTCTGTGTCACAGCCCTCTGGATCTGAACTCAGGAAATCTGCAGAGCTGGCTGGGTCCTTCGTGGCAGGTGTGGAAAGATATAAACCACCTCTTCCTCCCAGTCAGAGGAGTCCTGCAACCCGTGCCTCTTCCTCAGGTCTGTTCGTCTGTCTGTCTCCTCCCCTCCCCACCCCATACACACATCTTTGCACTGCTCTACCTGTCCAGCTCCCTAAATAGTCTTCCTTCCAACCTCTCTTTACATTGCTTACGTGCCAAGAAGGACTCTGAACTTTTGTACACCACTGGGTGCAGTTTAAGGATGAAAACGGAGCATTTGATATTAAATCTTCACAGAAAGGACCAGCATTAAATCTCTAAGTGCCAGTCCCAAAGAAAGAGGAGACACCAAGGGGAGAGAATGTACTTCCTATTTCCTAGCGTTTCATAGTTTGACTTTTTTAGCCTTGCCCATATCTTACTTTCACGACATTTTTGTTTTATTTTTTAAAACTATCTATCTGGTGATAGAATTGATTTTAAATGTTGGGTTTTTTTTTTTAACTACAAGTATACAAAACTTAGCTATTTTGTGGGTTAAAATAAGTGCCTTGGCCAGCTTGAGCATGTGACCATCATCTATAAAATAATTATGTTTTCCACCTTCGCAACATAGTAACTGCACAGATTGTAACTCATTCATCAGCTATAAAAACCGTATTGATTAAAATCGGTTGATGCAGGTGTCCTTATTGAGACCACACAGATTGTCCTGTGTCCCAACCAGAAGACGTTCCTGGTTCTGGGCTGCAGGGAAGCCATGCCCCGTGGCTCATAACAGACACTGCTGGACTGCAGAAGGCTGGTGTCACACGTGAGCTGTATGGTACTGGACACGTGCATGTTTTTGTTACATACACCGTGTACACTGAGCCTGTGCTCCGGACAGCAGGCAGTGCCCTGGACACACGCGTGCTGTGGTAGCACATGTACCATGTAGCATAAGGTACACACCCAGCTGTGCTTTTCAGACTTTCCCTACCATGATGAAAGTTTTTCCTCTTGCTATATAATAGTAGCAGTTCTTTTTCTGTGATCTCAGATAGAGGGTTTAATGATCTCAACTGAATGTACGAAGTTTGCTTCCAACCCCGAGCAGGGTCACATTTTGTGATTCAAGGTGAGCCCGATGGACGGTGGCAGCTATTCTCCCAGACTGCAGGAGGCCGGCACTGCGGGCACGGCAGGGCTGCCTTGAGCCCAGGTCTGCATTTTACTCTGGGGGTAGAGGGCTAGGGAGTGTTTGCAGCCATGCATGACAAAGCACACGCACATACACACACCTGCTTTCTCTCCCGGGTGGGGCTGGAGGGCCGAGCTGCTCTGAGCCCTGAGCCCTCACCATCACTTTTTCCCACAGCAGTGAGCCTGTTCATGGAGCGTGACTGCCATGTTCCCTGGGACTGTGCGTGGCAGCTCTCCTATACCTCATTAAAAGGACATATTATCACTTTTAAAGAAAGATCAGTGTTCCAATTTGGGGTTCCTTACCCATAATTGGGTTACTTTTAAAAATAAGTATTATGGCAAAGGAAATGTTTACATCAGTGTAATAGGCATTAGCTTAATTCTCAATTTTGTTTTAAAGTGGCCATAGAATTTGCAGTTGTGTATAAAATATAAAGCACTCATCAGTGTGAAATGGTTATTTCCTTTCCATATTTCCTCTTACCAAAAGAAAAATACCTTTGGTCTCTTAGCACAATACAGTCCGTTTTGCTGAGTTACTTGCGGGTCTTACGGCGTGTTCAGCATTGCCGGACAGAGGTTCACAATACTCGCAGGGAGCGAGAGGCAGAGGGAGGGTGTCTTGGGTCAGAGGTGAGCAGGAGAGCCGCCTCTGTGCGTCCTGTCCTGCCTGACACTGTCCAGAGAGGGAGCCTTCCCTTCCCTGCGCCCTCATTCACGTGCTCGCGCCCATTCAGAAGCCTGACGCTTCCTCTGCCTGGGCCTCTTCGTGAGGCGCAGGCAGCTTCTGCACGCAGAAGTCGGAACACTAGCCATCCACCCTAGGCCAGCCCAAAACTCGGCCTTGCGTTGTCTGACAATCCTTCTTAAACTGAAAAGCTTAAAGTCTCGGTGGCTTTTTTTGTTTGTGTCTTATTTTTAGTGTTGATTAGGGAGAGAAAGGAAATATGGAAACTTTTTTTAAGCCCCAAAGAAAATATGTAAAACAATGAAGCACACAGAATGGTGCCTTTTCGTTCTTGATAATCTATGAATAAGTGTTGGGTTGTGGTGTTGGTGCTTCAATTATAGGGCTTATCTCTCATTGCATTAAATCTATTTTCTTCCTTAGGAGAAAAGCAGTGTTTATTATTACAGGTGGCAGAACACAAAGGAGAATAACAAGCAGAGAGGTTACATTTACTCAAATGGGCTTCACGTTCACGTTTGCTTTTGTTCCTGAGCCGGGAGACTGTAAACCGAGCGGTGAGCAGGCAAGGTGCCATCTCAGGTGCATAGACCCAGACACCACCAGCAGCTGCGCCCGCCCATGAGAAATAAACTCACTCCCACTGGGGCTTGGCTGGGTGGCCAGCGGAGGGCTCTCAGAACTGCGCTACTGTTCACGCCTGGGCCCTGGGAAGAAGGGGTTTCGGTCACCTAATTCAGGGTTCCTTGTCCTGTTCCATCTTAAGTGTCTCAAGGCCCAGGAGAAGGACTGTTCTGCCCAGCGAAGAGCACCAGCTGCTCTCCCAGAATTGCAGGGCCCCCAGCGTGGGCTCAGCCAAGCCAACAGTGCAGTGTTCCTGCATTTGGCAACATCCTCTCAGGTTCCAAGACTGTTTACTTTACCGGAGGACTTGCTAGCCCGCAGATTAGGGTGTTTACTAGATGGGCGCCCGCTCGCTCGCGGGTAGACGTGGGAGGTCGCTGGACACGAGCATGACAGTTCTCCAGGAAGCAGACACTCAGGGTGCAGTTTGCCCTCCAACTATCAGAACCCAGGCTCCTGCATGCGTTGGCCTTGTTCTGTGTGCATCTGTGGACGTTAGAAGAGTTAAAAGTCTGCCAGTGTGGCAGTAAGACAGGACAGAAACTGGAGGACTCGCGCAGGAGCTGCTCAAGACTGTGGAGAACATTCCTGTGACACTGTCTGTGTTCAGGGCTCTGTGGCCGAGTGTCTCCTTTGCTGTTCTCTGGGTCACAATAGCTGTGACAGTGCTGGGACAGCCCCTCATTCAGACTCCACTTGTACTTCCTCCCTGAAGGCAGGGAGTTAATGAGAAGCCCAGATTAGGATCCCGGACCTATTCTGAGACTAAGATAAGTGTGCTACTGCAGAGCTTATAGTGAAGTAAAGGACTAAGAAGTAGACTCTTCTGGGAGGAAGTGCTGAATAAGGTTCACCAACTTCTCAGAGATTTTATACGGCTTTAAATAATTACTGTGGAAGCATTATGATGTGTCATATTTAACAATCCACTATTTATATGTATTGTTTAAACTTCCGTTAGAATACGTATGGTTTACATAAAGAAAATGCCAGGGTCATTTGGGGTTTGTATAAAATGATAATTTATGAAGGAAAAACAGCTTTCAATTTCTTGTTTTGGTTATGCTGTCTATAAAAAGGCTATGGGATCGTCACAGCGCGAGAATAGACTGTCTGGCCCTCTCGGTATGGTAGCGGCAAGCATGACAGCCCCACGTGGGGCCAGAACTGAGTGGGGGCTGCACCACCTCGGGGACACCCGTGAAACACCCCAATCCCGCTTCTAGATGAAAAGCCCTCTACCTCCTAGCCCTGAGATTCTGAGAAACACTGGTCTGCTTTATTTAATTTCCTCTCATTTACCAAGAGGCACGATCTATTTTCGTAAAGAAGTTCAGGAAATTGGTAAAGCACTTGACTACATCCGTCATGTATCAGCCATTAACATGATTGTCACGTTTTCCTGGCTCCTGCGGCCGGCCCTGGCCCGAGCCTCCCTGAGACCCTACGACCCACCGGGAAGGTCCTGGCAGCGGTGCCTCTGAGCTTGGCTCCTCACACAAAACAGCCGTGAGCTCTGCAGAGCAGTGCACTCTGCTCACTAGCACAGACTCCTAGCTGCAGAGAGCTCATTACCACTCAGCAGCAGGGAGCCCTTTCCACTTTTACCCAGAGAGAACCAGAGAAGGGGCCCTGCACCCAGGGGTGCGAGCACCGTCCTGCTCTGCCCAGTCAAGTCAGAACCGAGCTGACTCAGGGGCGCCTACCTTCATCAGCCACTGCGTGTTGTTCTCCAGCATGCTCTCCAGCACCTGCAGCCTCTGTGTGGAGTCGTCGTAGTCCAGGGGCGCGTCCCTCTGCACCGCATTGGACACGTAGGGGCTGGAGGCAGAGCGGCAGCTGTCCATCTCGGGCAGCAGGAATGTGTAGCTGCACGGCCCGTGCTGGACCTGGTACTGCTTTCTCCCGGTGCTGTCCACGCTCTTCCGAAAGTTGTTGTAGGCTGCGGCCAAGACAAGATCACAGCCCAAAGTACAGAAAACAATCTGCCACATTCTCTCTTCGGGTTAGAAACCACCAGCTCAGCAGACGTCCAGGCACATGTGAGTTCAGAGTCCCAAGCTGCCTCCTAGCACGCTGGCCCGCGCTGCATGGCTGAGCCTCCTCTTTCCTCCTGCCTGGGAGCAGCCTTGCTTTCTGGAGCCGTCGCCTCTCTGGGCATGCAGTGAACTGTCAGACTGCAGTGGGAAGAGCAGCCGGCTCACTGGGGCGGGCTCTGGGCTCACAGAGCAGCCTGCATGTTCTTTGTTTCTCCTTCCCCAGGTTCTCCCGTGTCAGTATCCGAATCAATCACTCTCCTTCCCTTATATGATAAGTTGATAAATGCAGCCAGACATGTGCAGCTGCTGCTCCGCCCTCCTGGCTTATCCCTTATCTTCCTGTAGGGGGTCACTAGCCAGGCAACAGGAATAATCAGAGCAGAGCGCTGGCCGGCTGGCCAGGACCGTGGGCTGCAGGGTCCTGGGCACTGATCTGCTGCAGGCCCCCTGGCTGGCCGAGCGCTGCCCTCATCGAGGGTTTCCTAGAGAGTGCCGGCTCGCTTCGCCTGCGAGGCTGGCACGGTATCTGAGGAGCAGCTTTAATCTTCGAGGACAATGAGAGTTCCTGTTTTTTCCTTTAGGAATAAAAATACTACAAATATGTGAGGACCTCGGTTTATTTTTGTTATTGCAAATAAAGAGGAAGACATTTGGCTCTTGTAAACTGTGCCTTCTCAGAGGAGAATGGTTGTGTTGGGATTGCTTGACTGTGGAACTTTTAGCTGAGTTATACATGATTTTCATTTAAGCCAGTTTGCTTTTATTAAATACAGTTAGAAGATCAGTTTCTGAGCTGTGATTCCTTTTGAAAACTCCGCTGAAGTACTGAAAATACGTGAAGTATACTGGTCTGCTAGTGGGGTACTGAGGAGTTACAGCAGAGAAGTCGGCATCTGAATGACGCCTGCTGGGAGTGGCACATGACCAGCCTCCTCCTGTGCCTGTGGGGCTGTCTGGTCCTCAGCTGTTAGGCCAGCCTGAGGCTGGGCCCCGGCAGCCGCCGTCCCCTTTCCCTGACCTGCAGTGCCCTGGTCTGTAAGTTTCAGGGGCTGCTTTACCATCCAGAACTTTTCTGTTTCACGCCACTGCTCTGTGACCCAGCAAGTCGCTTTCCTGAATAACTAGCCCTCTCTCTGCGGCCCCTGAGTGAGTGCTGACCCACACTGCTCCTCCTGGGCCCTGGCCTGGCAGTGCTGACTGCGTCTACGTGAGCCGCAGCACCCAGGGAGCGGGCGCACACCAGACTACCTGTGTGAGACTGGAGTGTGGGGGTTTTAACTCCCATGCGTGTCTGGAACTTATACAGTAAATTTTGTTTTCCTACAATCTGTTTCCAGAAAACCTAATTACATAAGTAGGGGTTTTTGAAAAATGCATCCTGTGAGTGGACCGGCTCCCAGCCTACCTCCCGAACAGGGTTTCTCGCCCTGAGTGAGATGCGTGGGCAGAACTTTCCAGCGTGGGTGACCATGCTCCCAGGTACAGCCTGCCTGTGTGACTTACTCTGTGAAGTCAGCAGACAGCAATTGGCAGTCGGAGGCCTTCTCGGCCTGTGCGGAGCACAGGTGTCTTTCCACAGGCCTCTCGGGTGTCACTTCTGCTCAGCTCTGACTCGGACAGTGGGTGCGGTGCATTGTCGTCTTCCGAGAAGGGTCGGGGGCTCCACGGACCACCAGGGAGTCCTGTAGCTCAAATCACTGGCACTCTTGTGGAGCGGCACTAGGAGAAGCGAGTTTGCTCCCCTGAGACTCAGGTGCACGATGTCCACTCCAGACCAAGTGAGAAGACTGCCTGGGGGCAGGTAGGGCTGCGCCCGCTTTGTTCAGCCTCAGTTGACCGTGCTGTAAAATGGTGACCGTTCTTCTCATGGAAATTTTCATAGTGAGAGAGACACCAGCCCATGCAACTTGGGAATGCTCGCTCCCTGTCCTTGGAGTCACTTTTACTGAATGGAACCACCACCGGGCAGAGTGCTGTTCTCTGACTCAGTCTGAAACAGAGGCATGGAGTGCCAACTTCCTCTTCTAAGTTTAGCCCTTGTTTTTTGTTGTTGTTGTTGTTGTTGTTGTTGGTTTGTTTTTGGTTTTTGAGACAGGGTCTCACTGTGTAGCTGAGACTGACCTGGAACTCACTGTGTAGCCCAGGCTGGTCTCGAACTCATAGCGATCCTCCTGCCTCAGCCTCCCGAGTGCTGGGGTTACAGGCATGGGCCACCACGCCTGGCTAGTCCTTGTTCAAGGAAGCATGGTATAAAGAACTGCTATCACACGTGTGGTCTGAAGAATCATTCAGACGTCTTCCAGGCCAACGGGTGGCTTACTGAGAAGGAGAGGAGCGCTGCTGAGTGGTGCCCACACACCACTCTCATCTCTAACACTGCAGGGTGCTGGGAGGGGACTCGGCCTCAGAGGGGGACCCCTGGGCAGACAGGGCGCACCTGGGAGAAGGGGACCTGGCTGCGGTCACCAGGCTTGCACACCACTGGCATGGTGCACCCCTCTGGATCCGGACACGGAAGGAGCAGCTCTTTGTGGATTCCGAAGGTGGGGTTACTAGGACAGGCAGGGTGGGATGGCATCCTGTGCTCAGAGGGAGCTGCAGGCAGCGCGTATGTTTCTGCAGGGGTCCAAGGTTTGGCTCCGAAGCCATCCTATCTGCCGCCGCTGTTCAGCAGTGTGGCTGTCACACCCCAGCAGCCGTGGCCAGCACTTGGTGAGCGAGTGTAGCAGGGCCAGGGCAGCTAAACTGGTAGGCACTGGCCCTGGAGTTTCTTGTCATTTTCACATTTACAGATTGCTGCTCCTCCAGCCTTCTCCACTTTTGATGTGAAAAACATTCTTTGCTCATTGACTGAAACAAGTTATGGGCTGTAGTTTTCTGACTCTGTGTTAGCGCCCGGGGCAGTCTGTGGGAGTTGGGACATGGCCTGTAAGGCCACTGTGCTGCACAGTCAGAGGACATGGCAGCCTCTGTTCTGCTCACAGCGTTGCTGCTGATGCATCCGCAGTGTGACGCGTGCAGGGGAGGCACACGTGCAAGGCCCACAGAGACGCACTGCTTTACAACGCCACGAGGACAGCGTGCTCGAAAAGTGGCACCAGCGTGGGCAGGACGTGGCCTTGTGGCGGGCAGGGAGACCATGGGGTTCCTGTTCAGACAGAGCTGCCTCCGGCTGCAGCGAGCAACTACTCAGAAAGGCAGAGGCCCACTGGGACTGCACAGTGGTGACCCCGCCAGGCCAGGTTCACCTGCTGCAGTTGCCTGGGTGACGCCACTGCAGCTCGGATCCCTCCACCCTTGGAGGAGGCTTCACCGGGGGTCATCTCTGGGCTCTTCGTCTTTCCACAGCCTCTGGCTTTCCACCATGGCCCGCTGACAGGACAGCTAAAGGCAGAGGAAGAAAGAAAATGAGAAATATCGTTACAGGTTTCCCAAGCGGTGCCTGAGTGTGCAGAGGCTCCGTGTGTTCTCTGCAGAACTGACTCACATTCTCTCCAGGCTCCATCATGGCACCAGAAACCCCCGAATTCCTCCCCGGAAGAATGAGGTCAGCCTGCCCTGCACCTTGACGTCTGGCCCCTTTACTTGTCTGCCCTGCACCTTGACGTCTGGCCCTTTTACTTGTCTGCCCTGTCTGGCTGAGGCCCTACCACAGCCGGCCTCCCCAGCCCTGGACCGTGCAGATCAGCTGCCCCCTGGGTCATCGGGTCCGAGCAGCCACAGCCTCAAAGCCCCAGTTGCAAAGAGAACCCTGCACAGTTCTCTCAGATTTGTTCATTTGATGGCGTCGCCAGAAGCAGAAGCCAACAAAGGATGTACACTGTGGATCGGCCCGAAGCAGGCTTCCCTGAGTCACACTGCTGGCGTCTGTGAGTGGCCAGGCCTTCACCTGTGTGCCGTGTTGCCGCAGTCAGCTCTGACCTTGGCCAGGGCTCCGGCTGACCTGGGGAGAGGGAGCTGCTCTCCCCACTGCTCGGCTCCGGAGCCTGCACCCCAGTGCCCTCTGTGGAAGGGCGGAGTGAAGGTGCCTGCCGTCTACAGGCCGAGTTTCCTTTGGGCCAGCAGCTCCTGAGCCAGTGTCCCATCCACACCCTCGCCCTGCACAGCCAGAGGCAGCTCTCCTCATGTCATCACCTCCTGATGGCACCAGCCTTCTTGGCCCAGCATGGCCTCGATATTTGGAAAGTGCCATGTTGGCGTATGAGAAACTCCAGGCTGAGTTACCCTAAACATGAAGCTGGGACTGTGTTCTGCAGACAGAGGGGCAGGCTCAGGACTCACGGGCGCCTGGCACTCTGGAGCTGGAAGTAAGTTGAGAGACATCTTGGCCATCTCTCCTGCCCACCCTTGGCATCCTTAACCCTGGTGAAATAAAGTCAGCCAACTTGTTTACTTGTGAACGTAATGCCCAGTGTGCAGGGGGCCCTTAGCGCACTGCGTGCATCAGAGAAGTTGCTTTCACTGCTCCCTCCCCTCAAATTGTGTGTGGTAATTAATGCAAACTAAGAAAGCAACAGGGACAGAGAGAAAGAAAAGAGTAGAGTATTAATTCGCTGTTCCAAAATGCAGTCCCCAGGAGCAGGCTCCATGTGTCCCTGAGTCTGCCCGTCGAGATAGGGAGCTGGGTCTGAAGGACACAGAAGCCCCTGCAGCCACCCGCAACGCAGATGTGTGGGCCGTCACACCCTCAGAGCTTCTCACAGTGGTGAACTGGCATGAGCTTGTCTCGGGGACGCCGTGAAAGATAATCCCCAGCTGCGGGGTTTGAGAAGTGCGGGAGGAAAGCCCGTCGGAGTCGCGGTGGAGGCGGAGGAAAACCCAGCGGCACACCTGTCTGCCTGCAGTGCACCTGACAGCTCCTGCCCGGCGCACCAGTGAGGAAAAGGCTGAGTGGGGGTGAGAGGACAAGAACCGCAGCGGCATGGAGCCTTCCTTCCCGGTGGGGACGACTTGGGAGAACGGACTCAGTGTGGCCACGCCCAGCCCTTCAGAGAGCAGGGAGACCCGCCCTTCCGTGCTGCCTGTCACCTCCGAGCAGCAGACACGCGCTTGCGCTTGCGTGACAGATCCACTTGCTGCCACCCGAGCTGGAGATTCAGGTCGCCACACACGTGTCAGTGTCGCAGACCAGTGCCATCTGTGCAGAGGAAGTCCTCAGTCGGCACACACGCGTGCACGGGCACACCCAGCCGAAGGTCATGGCCTTGGAGCCTGGTGCCCCAGCGCAGTGTGAACACATCACCCTAGCGTTCTGAGCACAACCACCTGTGCATTCGCCTTTGTGGCTTTTAACAGTCCTGCCTTGCTTCCCCTGTCTCTTCAGCTCCGTCCTCGGTAGGTAAGGGTGCAGCGCCTCTGCCCTGAAGCTGAGTGCAGTTTCTCGTCCTTGTGTACACATACAGCATCCGACATGGAATCACTGCCCGAAGGATTTAGAGCACAAATTAAGAGTCATCCGCTTGGAGCCGGGCACTGGCTACATATGATGGACCTGTGCGAGCCTTGAGGAAATGTGCATTTCTTCAGATCAGCATCTGGCTGCCAAGGAAGAGAAAAGCCTCCGCCCGCTGTTTTCAGGCCATTTCTCTCCCTGGGGAGCAGCCATCACCCCGCATCACCTGCGTTCTCATCCGCAGGTGGTTGGAGAAGAGTGGACAGTGCGCCTCTCCCCTTGGTCATCTTGCTGGCTGTGGCTGTGGCTGTGGCTGGGTGACTTCTGTCTGCTGCAGAGCCGCCTAGCCGGTGTGCGAAGCAGGCCCAGCTCCCAGGTGCTCAGCCTTCCGCTTCACATCGGGCGACTTAAAAAGGGACTGGGGCTTTGTTGTAACTCATCCAAGTGTTTGCGATGAATCACGTCGGTATGGGACGCTTTCTCTGAAATAAGACACATAAGTCACATTTAGACAGGACACTATTATCTTAAAGAAGCTCCACGGGTTCTCAGAGCTCTTACATTCTGTGCTGCCACAACCCGCACGGCATCTGCTGTACTATCTCACTTTTCTATCACAAAGCCACACTGTGTACCCTGTGTGACCTCACAGACTTGAAAAGGAAGAGCTTTTTATTTACTGGCTATTTGGAAAATAGCCAAGTAACTATTTTTTTAAGATTACCCCACAAATTCCTTGAATTTTTAGGACTATTTTAGTTTATATAATTATCCTGCTGTGTAAAGTTATCTCAAATGCTGTTTGATTTTTAAATATTTTCATTCTAATATTTTTATGGAATATTTTATCTTCCCATCAAAAAAAACAAATGCCAAAAAGGTCAAGATACAAACAGCTTTTAAAAGGCAGTGGGTACAATTCTCAAACAATGGGCAAGGGCATTGCCTGTCAATATTTTTGCCAGTAATTCTGTGTCCTGTTTTCTCCCAGTAGAGAGAAATGCTAAACATTCCTGTCAGTGGGTTCATGTCAGTGGTGACTGTTTTACCCATGACCCAGGTTAGGTCAGAGTCTTTCTTTGACTAACACAGTATTTCATTTGCAATTTCAAGAGAGCTTCAGTGGCTGTGATTTTATCAAATGTTCTAAATTCTCTTTAACAAAATTGCAGCAAATGCAGGTTCGGTTGCTTCTGAACAATGTACCCAGGTTCTTTATCATAGCCACCAGATAAAGAACTGTCTCAGTATTTCACACAGTTAATTTCCATTTGAAAGTGGCGTAATGCTACCTAAATTAATCTTCATTTAATCTAAATTTGTAATGTTTTATCTTAATTATTGAGAAACATTTTTAAAACAGATAAAAATGTCTTATGCGCTATTTACATTAAGATATATTATCTCTCTTGGTTATAGGTCAACATAAATAAAATTTCTTATGTCAAAGATGTAAAAAAAAAACCACATGACCCCTTTTGGTATTCCCATCCATCTGGCTAACTTACTATGAAAAGGCCTTCCTGTGGGAAATTATGCTTGATTGTGGAGTTACATGTACAAAAAAGTAGTTTTTGAAAATTACATCAGAACTATAATAAATAGCTATGTATAAAAGTTATGGCTGTGTAGATAAATAATTGTGATACTCTTACTTGAATGTTTAAAGAGACTCCTGTCCAGCTCAGAGTTCTGGAAGGATGGCCCGGCCCCCGGGGACCTCTGTCGCCTCCCCACTGCCCGTCTGCTCCCATCTGTAATGACCCATGCTTCATCAGAACCTTTCCTGTCCAGGAAGGGTCTGAAGTCAAAGAAAGACTGACACAAAAGAGAAAAGAAAAGAAAAGGAAGTAAATTGTGCAAAGACTCCAAAGAGAGGACATTTATAGAAATATCAAGGTGCTTAGTTCCTGACATCTGTTTCCCTCAAGAAAAAAAATTCAGTCATGTTTTGAAACGCTCAAAACCACTCTAGCAGTATACTTATGGGAAGAGAAATTATGTACTTTCCCTCAAAATTCTCATGCCTTTCCATGACCTTTTTAATTTACACATCAAAACGTCTTGCCTAATTACCTTTAAAATTAAAACAAAACTTCAAGAAATGGCACCTATTCAAGAATGCGAGTCCCTTAGAATACTCACCTGCGCCCTCTGCTGGCCTCATGCAAAGTACAAGCAAAACTGCCCCTGCTACTGAAGTAATTAATGGAAATAGAATGTCATTTAGGAGATAAGTCAGTTGCAACTAATGTAAAACCTGGAGTACTTTTACTTTAGATTTAAGGCAAGCAGCACACACAGTGGAAATTAAGCATCAGCACTTGTGTGCGCACATGTGCACGTGGTGAAAGCGGATCTGCAGAGCCAGAGCTGTGTCTGCGAGATCCAGCGAGAGGGTGACTCTCCAGATGAGCCTTGCTGGCTGAAAGATGTCCCCACGCGGCCAACACCACAGGCACCACCTGTGGACGCCCCCAGGGACGCCTGAAGGCATTTGAGGCCCAGTGAGCTGCTGCAGGCCGGTGCTCTGGGTGTCTGCTGAGATCCACGTTGTCTACTTACTCAGAAGAGTGAACGGGCTGAGAGAAGCCGCACTGCGGCTGAGAAGATGCTGTGTGGTGGGCAAAGGGCCAGGTGCAGAGCTGGAGGGGCAGAGGGTCGTGGGTGACCTGCAGTCTGCTCAGGAATCGTTGAAGCGGGACACAGGCCCGGCTGGGTGGGGTGCAGGGGCCGGAGGAGCCACGGTCTGTGGCATCAACTGCAAAGATACGTTAACATGGGGCTCCGAAGTGCTTCGGGGATCAGTTGGGGCAACTTCTAGGCGGACTGGATGTGGGGATCCCAGGAGCAGCGTTGGTTTGACTTAGGAATGACTCTCACTTAAAACAACTAAAGATGCTAGAAGAATCATCTTTAAAACATCAACAAAGTAGCACGACAGTAAGGGAATATCGGGCCCAGCGGAGGACGGGAGGGAGCCGGGGAACAGAGTGCGCTGTTAGACAGATCTGCCCTCCATCATCCATCACTGCCACACCGCCGAGCCCAGGGTAAGCAGCTGCAAACCGCCCACCCTGAGAATCACAGTGCAGTCTGTCTACACTGCGCGTCGGGTAGGAGGGAGATCTCAGGCCACGACGACTTCTGAGCCGAGTCCGGCCTTCTTCCGGTTCCGGTGGGACAGACCTGCGGACCTTCACGGACTGCACATTGTGCAGGCGAGCACCCTAACAGGGTAACTGCTGTGACAAGAAGCCCTGCAGGTTGGGTGGCCCGGGCCGCGGAGACGCACTGGCCCCAGGTGGGAGACCCCCTGAGCCAAGGCACCTGCAGCACCTCGCTCTCCCGCACCCCTTCCCCACGCCGGGGTTTGGTGGGGACTCCGTGCCTTGTCCCCTTGGGCTGCCTTCACCTCCGCGGTAAGCCTAGAGCAGATCCACCACGGCCTGTGACTCACGGGTGCCAGTTCTGCAGTTCTGGGTTAGAGCCACACCGCTGCTGTGTCTGAAGATACAAAAATGTGGTGTCAGCTAAGCGAGGCAGAAACCAAGATGGAAAGATCTCGAGGATTCGAAATGAGAACACATGGGGAGGAAGACTACAGCTGGGCCAGGGAAGTAGCTCAGTGGCACTGCGCCTGCCTTGCAAGCACAAGGTACTGAGTTCAATCCCTGGTACCAAAAAACAGAAAAAAAAATACAGTAATTTAAATTTATAACTTAAAGGTCAAGTTTAGCAAAAGGAGACATACTTGAAGATTGGACAAGTGACGTGATGAGCGGGAAGGTGAGACAAAAGACAGTGCCCCAGCCAGATGTGGCACAGGCCTACAGTCCAGCTGTCTGGGAGGCTGAGGCAGAACGGTCACAAGTTCCCGCCTGCGCACCTTAGCTACTTGATGAGACCCTGTCTCAAAATTTAAAAAGGCTGGGAAGATAGCACAGTGTAGAGGCTCTGGGTTCAGTCCCCAGAATCACAAAAATAAATAGATACAAAGGACGGGGTTGCTAGGGGAGGCCCAGAAGCAAGGATGGAGGGCAGGAGAGGGGAAGGACTGGAGCCGGAACCCCAGGAGGGGCAGAGGGGCAGTGCGTGGGCAGCACTTGGGAGAGGGGCGCCGAGCACTTCCCACAGGATGGAGGAAGCCCACTGCTGGTTCAGAAGCAGCCACAGCAGCTCAGCAGACTGACCAAGAGCAGCATGGGGGCTCAGGACCGGCTGCAGCTGCAGGGACGTGACACATCGGCTGTGTGTGACACCTTCCTGTGGAGCACGAAGGGCTGAGCTCAGGGCCACCTGGGCTGGGAGCAGGAAGAGGCCGGATTCCAGACCAGCATCGCTGCTGTGGGGTGGAAGGACAGCTCAGGAGATCGCCAGCCTCAGACAGCGCCACAGAAAGGCTTCTCCGGGCCTGTGCGCTGCTGCCTGCATGTCTGCTCCACTACGGACAGACAACAGCAAGTGGAGCATCACGGTGCCTACAAGGTGCTCCAGTGAGCCAAGCAGAATAACACGCGTGCTGCAGCTGGCGTCTCAGGAACAAGTGCGTCCCCCAGCGTCTGTGCAGTGCAGCCTCAGACGCGCAGTGAGAGACCCTGTGAGGGAGCCTCCCCTCTGCAGAGGGGTTGGTCTCCCTCACATTCGTTCTGAGGTCCTGCACTGGGGGGCCCTGCAGAGTCCCGGGTGCTCCTGAGCTGCTGGTCTGTCCATGCCTTTGCCCCAGAGCAGCGGCCAGCACAAGTCCCAGGGCCTCCGGCCAGGCTCCTCCTCTTTGAGCCACCGTGCAGCTGGAGCTTCTGAGAGGAGCCTCTGAGTCTTCCCTCGGGTGCCCCCGAACCTGCTGCATCCAGATGAAGCCGTTAAAATCCGCATCCGCAGCCACAGAGTGGCTTAGCTGGCACGTGAGCGGCGCCGACTCACACGGGGCTGCTCCTGGGAAAGCGCGGTCCGACTCCAGATCCACAAATGCCTGTCAGACAAACATCCGGAACTTACTCTCCCACCAAGTGTTGTCCTCTGGGCTCGCTTCTCAAGATTATATTCACACTTTTCCACCCTTTTTCAAACCAGTTTAGAGCTTCTTTGGGACATTTGTCTGCCCTCCGCTGTGATAAATGTCTGCTGGTTTCGGGAAGAATAGTGTTGTGCATGCCCCAGACTGCGGTGTGGGGCATCTAGGAGAAGACTGACACACCCTGGACTGTCAGAGTCCTGCTGACTCCAGTGTTGTTCCCCCTGGTACACTTGCACAGGTGTGACCGAGACCGTGCTCCTGTACGCAAGGTGCCCTGGCCGCTGTCTGGCACGACCCTCGGTCTTCTGTCCCCACAGCTCAGACATCTGTGGCTGACTGAGCGGGGTCTGTGTGCTCCGCCTGCCTGCAGCGTCCCTGAGTCAAGCCATGCTGAGGCCTGGTGTCCAGAAACCTTCCGAGACCGTGCCCTTGCCTCCCAATGCTGGACTCGGGGCTCCCTGCCGCTTGGGGCAGCCGCACCTTTTGAGCAGGCCGAGAGCCTCCATCTCCCAGCTCTGCATCTCTGGTGCTCAAGCCCTGCCCGACGAACACGTGCCCAAGGTCTGGGAGCAGAGCGGCCTGAGCTCCCGCAACGGCTCCCAGAGAAGGAAACGGGTGGAAATTCTTTCCGAAACTGGTATTTCTAGGAAAACACTCAGCCAGAAGCGCAGCTGCTCACTGTCCAGTATCAGTTCTAAACAACATTTTCATTGGCAGAAGAAAAGTGAGAAAACAATGAGGCTTGAAGCCTAAAACTTTGGGAAACCCCTTTCCATAATGTGCTTATTTAGGGCTTAAAAATTAGCCAGTTTTTAGAACTTAAGAAATAGTGTCCAACTTTTCTATGCCCATTTTTATAAGACTATGTTTTAAATGTCTTTATGATTAAAAGAGGAAAACATTTGGTCATTTTCTAAGCACATCTAAACCTCATTCTAGAGTTATGTTCCCCCTTTTCCAGAACAGTCTGTTTCATGAGTAGCAGAATGCCATTTATTTGGAGAAAACAGAGTAGGGTCCAGTGTAAGGCAGAGCAGCCAGGCAAGCACTCACAGGCCACGGCTGGGACCTCACAGTGCTGGCCTGGAAGGAGAGCAGAGCTGTGGCTGGGCAGGGTCCCCAGCTCCGGGCAAACCTGGGGACACCAAGGGGCTGAGAACCCCCCACTCCCCCTTCCGTGCCGAGGTAGACAGTACGCTGTGCAGTGCGGGCCCTCTGCTGGTCTCCGGATGATGGCGGTCAAGCTGCCCTGCTGTGGCAGAGGACGGAGAACTGGCGGATCCAGCCGGGGCTGTGCCCCCCGGGGAAGAGCCAGAGCAGGTGGGGAAGCTGGGGCAGCCGGGGCTGCGCAGTGCCAGGTTCTGTTTGTAAGCAGCTCTCAGAGCTCCCTGAGGCCCAGGCGAGGGAAGAGACCTGTTTTCCTGGGCTGCAGGCTCTGATGCGTGTGTGCCTGTGTACGTCTCACCCTCCGGGGCTCTGAGGGCTGCCACGCAGACCCGGGGCTGTTTGAGGTGCCTGCCACAGACATAGCTGTGCTGCAGCACCGTCTCTGACCACCTGGAGATGGCGACACCCCGGCCGTATCCCCACCCCACTGGCTGATCCCCAGGCAGGTCTGCAGTGCTTTGATTTGTTTTGTTGGTACCAAGGATCAAGCTCAGGACTTTGTGCTTATGAGGCAGGCGATGGAACCACTAAGCTAAATCCCTGGCCCTATAAGTTTGGGGTTTTGTTTTTTGTTTTTTTTTTTTCCTTTTTTTTTTGGTACCAGAGATTGAACTCAGGTCCTTGCACTTTCGAAGCAGGCGCCAGAACCACTGAGCTAAATCCCCAGCCTCTAGTCCACAGTTGTTTCTATGTTGGACTGGTAGCTGATCATCCTACGTTGACCGCAGGCCCGGTGTACACTGTAAAAGTAGCGCTGCAGACTCGGAAGCTCAGGGAGGAAGGGCCTCTGGAGCTCATCTGGTGCAGCCCCCATCAGAGACATGGACTCCTGCTCTTCACAGAATGTTTACATTCATGTCAAAATCAAGGGTTTAGTGAACCATAAAGGTTCGAAGTTAATGTAAACAAGAGTCACCCCCAAAACATATTTCAACTGATTTTAAAGGAGACAAAGCAGATGGAGATAATTGTGAAAGTGCTCTCACTGCCCCAGCTCTTGGCTATTTTAGTCTCTGCCTGTACCACCCTTTTAGCTGCATAAGCCGAGACCCTCCAGATCTCCAGTAAGCATACTGCCAGGCACAGTTCAGGGCAGCCTGATCCCCACAGCCTCTCACAGCTCAGAGAGCAGAAGCTCCAAGAAGGGTCATTTTGTAAAGCACTTCTCTGGTCTTTTCCAAAGTGTGATGGGTATGGAAAGCTCATCCTGGGCCGTTCAGAGTGACTCTGCAGCAAAATACTTCTGTCCGGCTTGCTTTCGCCAGTTCCAGGCACATGCTGAGATTCGTTATTCGGGAAATGTTCACCTGCAGGTGCATTCTGCTAAACAAGTGGGACCCCACTGTGTCACCCAGCTGCACATTACCCTGTGTTTCATAAATAGGCATTAAAACCAAGACAACGATGACGTCAGGAAGACCCAGGATACGGCTCAGAGAACTTCCTGTTAAGTCTGCCCTGCGGCCGGGTGAGCCACCAGGCAGCCCTCCTCCGCCTGATGCCCACTCAAGGGGCGGCACCGTGGGACTGATGCTCCCTAAGTGTGAGCCTGGAGGCAAGACTTTTACCCTTCTAATGTTTTCAGACCAGCACACGTCGTCACTGTTTCCTGAGTCCTTCCGTGGCAAATCAAGGGACATAGCGGAAATAGACATCGCTATCCCTGGCCAGGCCCTGCAGGGGTAGGAGGAGTAGAGAGCTGGCCCAGGACAGCACATGCCCCCTGAGGTTCCCGTTCAAAGGAGACAGTCGGGAAGCTCAGCAGCAGTGCAACCTGCCAGGCCCTGTGGGCACCAACTCGGCTCAGGCCGCAGCCCCCCGGAGCCCGTTGCTGCCTCAGTTTTACTTTTGGCTGTGAAGACTTGGTTAGGATGCTCGACACGTTCTGCTGCACCGCTCCTCGGAGCTGCCTTCCTGGTGTCACAGAATAAGAGACTACTGTTTTTTCTTTTCTTAAAATGTCCTGTGACATTGCTCATCCCGTTTATCTCTGTTGCTCAGGCTGGGTTTCTATAGAGATTAATATCTCCTCTGTGCTGTGCGTTTAAAACAGCGAAATAACTTGTACACATAACTGCTCTGTTTCTCCCCTTTATAAAGTCTGGTGGCTGCACACTTGACCCCCACTTTATTCTTTGTGACCACCATGCCGTGGACCTCAGTGCCATCCTTCTATCCGTCCATCCGTCTGTCCATCTGTCCATCTGTTTGCAGCACTAAGAACTGAACACAGGACCTTTGCACTCGCTACACCCACAGCCCTCTTTCTATCTTCATATTTTGTTTTGGGATGGGATCTCGCTGAGTCGCTGAGTGGTACATGGTGGCTCAGGCCTGCAGTCCGAGCACTCTGGAAGGTGAGTCGGGGATCACAGGCTGCCCCTTTACATGGAGCTGAGCAGTTGTGATGTGAAAGCTGCCGATGGTGCAGGTGTAGCGTGCAGTTTCCTGTAGCAGATTTCGTATTATCCCAGTTCATTCGTAGTTTCCTGAAAGCAAACGAAGCCAGCCTTCCTTGAAAACAGACAGTGGGGCAGTGACACACTTGGGACCAAAGAACTGTCTCAAGCTTCCCTAAGAAGATAGCTTTGCCCAGAGAGAATACACTCCCTCCCCGCCAGCTCCCTGCCTGTCCTCCGGCCCCAAGTCTTTGCTGCCGGTCTCTGCACTGCAGGCCAGGTCCTCGGGGCTCCCCGCCCCACCGCATGCTTCTGGCTCAGCCTCTGTGCTGTTGCTGTTCTTTCCCCCACTTTGTTTTCTAGTGCACTCCACACTTCCCCACAGAGCAGTGTGCGCTGTAGCATGGTGGTCCTGGGTGATCACCACTGCCACCCCATTGCAGGGTGATGCCTGTTGCTGGGTGTCTGAGTGGTTTCCAGTTTGCAGCTGCTGTGAGTCTGGTTTCTGATGGAGACTGGTGTGCACTTATGGCCACTTGGTGATTTTTAGGAGAGGAACTGGGGGCCTGGACGGATGGTTTGTTTGGCTGCAGAAGCTTCCTGGGGACATGGGGAGCACGGTTCCTCTTCTGGAGAGGGTGCTGTTACCAGCAAGGAAGCTGGGCAGAGGGGAGCGCAGCCGGCTCTGGCCTGAGCCATAGTGGATGAATACAGGGCCGTGAATTGGCAGCAAGATGGGATGGAAGAGTCCGCAGGGCTCTGCTGCTGATACAGCTTGAGTGTCTGGACAGGTGCCCTCCCAGCACGGTGGCCGGGAAATCAGGCCAACTCCAGCCTATCCCTCTCTGAAGGGCTTGTCCTAAGCTGTCTGTGGCCCAGCCACCTTGGGAACACAGGGCAAGAGTTTTCCCTTTGCCACACAGGGATGTGTAGGGGCACAGCGGGTGGAGCTGGGGGGATGCAGAGTGTCCCAGGCTAGGCGACCCCGGCCCCGATGTCCACCTCCCGCCTGCTGTCCCCTCTCCAGTGCGGGGCTGCCTCTATTCCCAGAGCTGGGCGGCCATGCAGCTCTGTCCAGCGGAGAGCAGAACTCCGGGTTCTCAAGAATGCTGCAAACCCTGGCGGTGCCCAAGGGAAACCTACTGGGAGAGCGCTCAGCAGCGGAGTCCGGTCGGGAAGGGCGTTTGGTGCGCTTGCTGTGGGAGGCTGTCGCAGCCCCTCCCAGGCCTGGAGAGCAGGCCTGGCACAGAGGCCTGCGCTGCACAGGGCACTTGCAGCTTGCGCGCTCGCTCTCGCCTCTGCAGTCCTCAGCCAGCACCAGTGTGGCTCTGGGGGTTCATAACCTCACACTTTAGTTGTTAATGTAAGCGTCTGCGCTGGGTTTTCCTCTTATTATTGTTCTTGCCTATTACGTTTAGAAAGCACTGGTTTTCCATATGTGCGGTGTGTTTAGATCACGCCCCCGCGCCCTGGCCCTCATCTGGCGGCAGCCTCCTCTCCATTCTCTCCCTTTGCCAACAGTCTCAGTGCTGCAGGCACTGCCCAGGCCCCGCCGAGACTTCTCTGTCCTCTCTGAGCCGTCCCTGCCTTCGGCCCCAGGGCCATCCGGAGGGCTGGGGTCCCGACTCCGGTGGGGAAGACTCCAGTGGGCCGGGGCTGGCACCGCTATTCTGGTTGCTGACAGCTGGATCGGCAGGAGGAAGAAGGGCAGCATTTGCAGCACTGGAGATGCCCTCTGGCCTTCACGATAGAGTCTTCTTAATCATCAGTGTATCAAATCAGAGAACACATTTTTCCAGAATATGAGGTGCCTGACTGACTGACTGCCCTTCTTCCCATGGTCTCGGGGAAGCCAGGCAGGTCTTGTACTGAGATGGAGACGGGAGAGAGGCCGTGACCAGAAGTCGTTTGCTGAAGCTCAGGCCTTAAGGATGGTTTTGTCACTCGCGAAGGAGTCTCCGTTTTTTCTTTCTCAGAGAACAGTTGGTCCTTCGATTTGTGGGAGTCTCTCAGAACAGATTAGGAGTAGAGAATATTTGTATATTATGCTTCCTCTCTTTCCTCGTGTTTTATGACTGAGGATATTGACACGAAAACAGGATCTTTGTATCCAATGAGTTCATCTACTCTGATTTCCCACCAGAAATTCCAGGCTTTGTGACATCAGTGTGTACGGTCTGGGTGTCACGTGGAGAGCAGGCATCTGGAAATGATGAGATCCCAACAGCAGGAAGACAGGTTAGTGGGGAAGGGGAAGGAAGCAGAGCCTTGCCGAGCGCCTGCTAAGAGTCATGGTCATCCTGGACCCCGTGTATCGCACTGCTTCTGTTTTCCTACCTGCAGGCACTCGGGAGGCTGAGACAGGAGGATTGCTGCGAGCTCAAGGCCAGCTTGGGCTACATACTGAGTTCTAGGCCAGCTTGAACTACTTAGTGAGACCCTGTCTCTAAAAAAACAAAAGACAGGAAGTAGTCCCAGAAATGGTCTAGCTCTACTGCATTCCAAGTTTTAGCCTATGGTACAGCCTTGTGCGTTATAATGTTCTTTATAATAACAAGAACTGGAAGACCAAGGATCACTCGGGTCCAGAGGAAAGTTTGAATAAATCTTGGAGGAGCAAAACAATTTTTCCAGCGTGTTCAGCACCTGGGGAGAGCGTTAGGAAGTTAAGTGAAAAAACTAGTAAGTTACAACCACACAGTAATTGCACAGAAGTAAGAATGATGATAAGAGTAGAATGGGTGTTGGGGACAGGCTGGAGGGAATCGCAGAACTGCTGTGCCTTCTATGTCACTGACCTGCAGTCACTGGGAGGGCAGAAACTGTTGGGGATGTGTTTCCTGAATTGTGTCAAAAACCAGTGTGACTGAGACTGAGACACAAATGAAAACACTGACTAAGAAGCTGCCATCACGTGGCCCCTTGTCCACCAATCTGAGTCCTTATGAGGAGTCTACCCCTAAAACAAGCCTTTCTCGTATTGCTGTGTGGAGACACTGCCCCAAGAAGGAGCTCAAAGAGATATAAACAACAAGTGTACAATAAATAACGGAAAGAAACTGGAGAGCAGGCTAGAAGCCTCGGGTTCATTTCTGCACACCAACGTGGCCAGCCTGTCCCTGACCCGGGTGCGGCGGAGTGTTGGTCTCTCCAGCGCCGACTCGAGGCTCCAAGCGGTCACCTCCACTCTCTGGCAGCCCCGTTCTCCTGCTGCACTGGTGGCTGCACAGCCGCGGCGACTGGTTCCTCACCCGTGCAGTGACTGTGCTTCTGCCTCTTGACCTATGTCATGGCTGAGTTCTGGGCTGTTTTTGTGGGGGTCCTGCCCTCACGTAGTGTCTGTCACAGCCTGTCCACATCTGAGCGACAGCCCCGGCAGTGTGATCCCCATTGCTGGACTGGAAGTCGTCCGCAGTAGGGTCATGGAAATTTCCCCCGGAAACCACCCGGGTGTGCAACGAACGGTTCCCAGTGGGGTGGGGCAGGAGGAGCAGAGTGTCTTCCCCTCCCGTCCTCTAGGTGTGAACAGCCTGCGTGTCCTCGAGTGCAGCCACCCCTGCCCTGTCCAAGCTGTGAGTACACATGGTCTTCCAGGAGGGTGACCCTTAGGGGAGCAAAGCACTTTGTCCCCTCCCGCTCAAAGTGTCGGTGAAGTTTGAAGGATGGGTTCTGTAGAAATACACTGAGAGACACTTTGCTTCTGTGTCCTACTCAAATCCTACTAGGGCAGCTCCATCTGAAATCCACTCAGTTTGATCTGTGGTGACTCCATGTTCTCTGAGATGCTGCAGCTGAAAATGCTTTAATGTGTGTACTAGATAGTGAATTGCACTGTCAAAGTCTTTCCATTTTGCTGTATGTTTGAAATTTTTGAGAATAAAATACTGGGGAAATCCTGTGGGACCAAAGTAGGGGGAAATCCCTTAAGGCTGGTAGAGCAAGGGAAACTTTTGTGCTGTGCAAAGATCGTCACTTAGTTCCCTTTTGTACTGTGTTTCAAGCACACAGAGCAGTGAAACGTGCTGTAACAATGTTCGTGCCCCTTCAGCTTTGTCAGATCCTGGAGTTTTAGTTTCCATTTTCCTTTTCTTTTAGTGAGTAAAATATTATGAATACCACACAGTTGTACCCAGTGTTATAAAGTGGAAACCCCCTTTACATCCCTTTCCTCCATCCCTGTGCTTCCTCTGTACCTCAAGGGAACCACAGCCCTGAATTTATCCGAGATTGCCTGCGTTATTTGTTCATGATTTTTTTTTTTTACAGTAGTGGCCAGTGAACCCAGAGCCTCAGCATGGAGCTGCATCCTCAGCCCTTGTTTAATCTGTTTTTATTTTGGAATGGTCTTGCTACGTTGCCCAGGCTAGTAGGCGCTCGGGTTCTTGTCCCCGCACTTTTCTCCCTATGCACACAGTGCACGTGCAGGAGCCCTCTGTGTGCCGGCCACAGGTCTCAGCCTCACCTCGGGAGGACTGGGACAGAGCCTGATATCTTGCAGCTCCAGTCTGAAGGAAGAGGCAGGAAGTCAATGAGACAGTTTTCTACCTTCCTCTTCGTGCGTGACGTAGACCTCAGACTCAAGGAGATTCCTTGCAGACAGGGCTGCAGCGCGGCCTCAGGCCAGGACTGTCCCTCACTAGGTGCACTTGATGATGTGCGCCGCTTGGCCTTGGGGTCCTGGAGACGCAAGGTGCGGCAGGAATCAGGGGAGCCCGAGCTCACACCAGGCGCAGTGCACAGCTGGGCCACAAAGCCAGCTCCCCTTGCTGTGCTGTGCAGGGGCGGTGAGCTCAGTCCCCGCAGAGGCGGGAAGGTTTCTTCCTCCCAGTGCATCCATTTCTGGCCACACGCGTTTCCACAGCATCTGGCTTTCCTAACCTCCAACTCCAGGGTCTTCTTCTGAATCCACTGGTTCCTGCTGTGCCCAGGGCACCGTCTTCCTCCCCTGCAGCACCCAGGTGGGTTATGGCCCCGGGGTAGCAACTGCATAAGGCACAGACAGCCTGGTGCTGATCCTTCTGCACCTGTGCCCGCCGGGAGCCCTCCTGGGTAGGTGCTGGCCAGCGCCTGCGGCAGTCAGGTAGCCTTTCTCCCTGCACACGGCCCCACCGCTGCTTTCTTGGCCAGAGTGCACAGCATGCACGCGCGCATGAGCTGCCTCAGCAAGGGAGGTGGTGCAGAGGGGAGCCTTCATGGAGGATGTGTGGAGCCGACCGCCTGTTGTCCCTGAGAAGGGCCACCTGAGACCCGGCAGGGGCCACACGGCCTGGAGGCCTCGCCGTTGGAGAACATTTGTCCCGTCCCACCCTTCAGAGCTGACTGCCAAGATGCAGAGCTTTCAAGTTAGAAGGACTCTGCTAAGGTGTGCCTTGTGTACACGTACATGCACAGGGCAGAGGGAGGGATAGCATACAGGGATCACCACTGCTGAACCGTAAGTGTTTAAAAGCACCAGACCTGTTCAGATGCCGCTCTGTAGAGCAGGCGCACACCCGGGTTTTACAGGTTTGATGAAAGCGTTGACAGAGCGCCTGGGCAGTGAGAAGGTTCCTTTCAACTCAGCTGCCACATTCGTAAAAATAGCAAGTCCTCTTCCTTGGCTCAGTGGCTTAAAAAGAAACCTTGATGTTGTTACGTGATCACCTGAAAGGAATGCCTCCCCTCATCGGAAGGATATTCCTGAGAGCGCTGAGCTTGTGACAGGAATTACTGACACCTTTGGAATTCTTTTCCGAGTGACTCACACTTCTCTCAGCCGTTACCCAAGCCTTAGTCGGAGGCTGTGTGACGCCGGCTCCCAACTGTTCAGAGCACAGCGCAGCGACACGGGGGAAATCGAGGATGTGCTTTTGTGCATTATTATCGCGATGAGTGATGCTTGTTTTCCTCCCCACTTTAATTAGAATGTTTCTACATTTGCCAAAGAAAATGTTGGAATGGAGACAAAACTCTAAAATGATAGGAACAGGGCTTGATGTAATGGCTTATTTGTGAAGGAAACACAACTTGTTTGGTACTTTATGAAAGCAGGAAGCGCAGAACCTCAGAGCACAGAGCGCAGCACAGTCGCTCTTGTCTCAGGCGCTGGCTGAGTCATCTGTTGTTGGGAATGGGCTGGTAGTTTTCCCTAGGTTTACTTTTTATCTTCCTTTTGTTTTTTCGAAAGTGGTGGGGGTCGGGTGGGGATAGGAAATGACACAGCTCCAATCAGAGGTCGTGTACATTTTCAGCAATCAGCTACCGAGAATAAACAATAAAGCAAGCAGGAAATTCTCTCCTTCATCATATGTGTGCCTTTTTATAATTACCTGGATATAAAATGAGGAAAACTAAAGTGAAACAATAATTTGCCTGGACGCAAGTTGCTGTTTAAAAAATGACCACGAGTCAGGGAACTGTACTGGAGAGTAATAAAGCTGAAAAGTAGTGTGGATTCACTTGTGCTCTACTGGCTGTTAAGTGGTCAGTGAAGTACATCACAATTTACCAGCTTGATTCACAGGATTAGCACGTTGGAGAACTGTCTGCAGCTGAGTTGGTTTCCACACAGAAATCCTTAGGTTGGAATTCCCTGTCCTTTCCTGAAAAATCAGGTCAGGGTGCTGCTTTGGAGCATGCGGGGCGGAGTGCTGCTTGTGGCCTCACAGGGACCCGGCTTCTCCAGCTTGCTGTGAGTGCCATCCTGCTGTCATGCGGAAGAGCAGTGCCTGCTGCTCGGTACACATCTCCCCTAGCACTGGGGTGCGGCCTCCGAGGCTGCAGGAGTGACCATGCAAGCCCATAGCAAGGTTTGACGTTGTTAGGCTGGGGTCAGAGGTGCCCTGGGCTGCTGTGGCCGTGGGCGGAGGCCCGCACATGTGGGCAGCTTGGGGGCGCCAGCCGTGCCCGTTAGACTGATGGTGGGGGTGAGGGCTGGCACCGCCACTGGTGTACACCACGGCCCTGCGCTCACCTCACCGGCCTTGGAGACGGGGGGGGGACATCTGCGCCCGCCTGCAGGCTACAGTCCAGTCAGTCCTCCTCTTGCCGGGCCACCAGGGCCACCATGTCCCCTGCCACCTCCTTCCCACACGAGCACACACCACGAAGGGCACTAACTCATCACACACATACACAGCACTTAACATGCACTCAACACATGTGCACAGCAGACAGACGTGCATTTCACATCCCACAAAGACAAATTTCAACACATATACCCCACACACCGAACACACCACCCTCATACACCCTTTTCCTAATTAGAAAAAGACCAAGCTTTTCTGAGAAGCCTTTCCCACAAGTTCCAAGAAAAATTAATTTCACCTCTTTTATGATTTCATAGTAAAGTTTTAACTTCAACACACTACATCCTGGGGTAGAATGAAGATAATCAATGTGCCTTGCTGTCTGTGTATCTCTTTTCTGCTTCTTCTTCCCCTTAGGCCCTGCACTGTACCTGGAAGGCCCTTCATAAGTCACTTGAGTTAAAGCTGAATCTGCAAGAGAAAAAACGCATACGCGTTTAGGGCCAGGGATGCGGCTCAGTGTCGCCGAACCTGCTGGCAGGCACAGGGTCCTGAGTTCCATCCCTGGTACCAAGAAAAAAACAAAGCTGAATCTGGCTGCGGGGAGGCAGCAGAGTTCGGGGTGTGTGGCTAGCTCAGCATGACCAGGGTCCCGCGGAGACCTGAGGGTGCTCGTGTAGGAGGGAGGGGTACTGGAGGCCAGGTCTCAGAGCCTTAGAGACCCCACCAGGGCCGTGGGCCTGGTCTGTGGGGTGAGGGACAGGAGGGGCCTGCTGTCCCTGCTTGGTGAGGGTTTCTGTAGCAATGATGGTGGCAGCTGAGGTCCCAACAGGCATCCAGCACCGTGAGTGTCCCTTGGCACTTGAGCTGTGGGTGGCCTGAGAGGCAGGAGGGGGACCACCGTGATGGGGTCCAGGCTGGAGGAGCGGTTGGGCCGGCAGTGGGCCTGATGGGGGCCGGCTCCTGTCCTGCAGCTCGCTTCCTCTCCCGGTGTGTAGCCCTGGCCAGGCCTTGTTGTTGGCCAGCTTGGTTTATCGCTCTCCCGTTGTTTACCACCACCGGTATTTGTAGACAGATCTTATCTCCTGCTCTCTGAGTCATTCTTGGCTGCTCCACAGTTTATTGCTTGGAGCTCCGCTCCCGGGTCTGACCTCTTGCCACTCTCTGGAGCCGACTTGTTTTGAGTTTTCACATGTTATTCCTTTTGGACTATTTTAAGAGATGGCAATAAACTAAATAAGGCCTGTCCTAAATAGGCGTATTCTCGGAATAGAATTAAATTAAAATGTCCTGTGTGTGTGCACATAGGTACATGACCGTGCTGAGGATCTGTGTGTGTTATGTGCATGTGTGTGCCCAGCCAGTGCGCCCCATACTTGCTCAGTTTTCCTGGGAATGAATCTGTACTCATTTTTTTTTTTTAAAGAATAAGCCTTCACTGAGTGTGACTGGACTGCCTGCTCCCCCAGCAGACACCCTTCCTATGAGTCCTGGGCCCTAGGAATGCGCTTCTTTGCGTGGTCCCATTCATGGGTAGTAATATCAAAGGGGCCTGAGGGCCGCCCTGCCCTGCCCTGCCCGTCAGACTAGGCACAGTGAAGCAGCTCGCCAGGCCATGTTACTCCCTCCTTGTCCCCATCCACGGCTTCCTGTCCCAGCCAGTGTGCACCCTGCCTGCCCCGCAGGAGAGAGGGGTGCTGGACTCATCCGCCGGGCCAGAGCGCTTGGTTCCTGAGGAGCCCGCACTCTGCTGGGCTGAAACCAAATGGAAAGTGAGAGCAGCAGCATCTGGTTCTTGGGCAAACTCTGGCAAAGGCAGATGGTTCCTTAGGGTTATCCAGAGAAGCGCAACAGAATTAGCAGGAGCTCATGGAGTTGTAAATCTAAAGGAATAAAGACAAAGATCAGAGGAAGCAGAGTCACAAATATTTAAACAGAAAGGAAAATAAATCTCCATTGAAGCGCCCTCGCTTTATAAATGACGGACTAAGGGTAAGGGAAGTTAGGTCACAGCAAAGAGTTGATGGCTGGGTGAGGTGACAGCCACACCTTGTCACCCAGAGATCACCTGGTCCAGAGGGCAGAGGGCCAGGCCTGGGATGGTTGCTTGTATCTGCAGCCTTGTGTTCCTTTTCCCAAATGCTGACAGCCAGATAGGACCTTTGCTGTCAAGAGCTTGGTGGTGGCTCCTCTTCCTCTCTCAGTCCCCCGCCTGCTCGCAGACTGAAGAACTTGCTTCCTCCCTGCTTGCACACAGACTCCTGCCAAAGCCTCCCAATGCCCACCTCACTCCCACCCCACTTCCGAGCCCCAGGCAGGTCCTCCCAGGTCACATTTCTGACCAGAGACTCAGAAGTCCATATGCCGTGGAGAGGAAGAACAGCACTAGGAGACATCAGGCCAGCCGCAGCCCACACCTCTGTGGCAGGAGGCCCAGGATTGATTTCACTCTTCAGCTTTGAGAGTTTCTGAAATCATTTTCATAAACTTTTAAAAGCTAAGTTGCTTTTAATGAATCCAGATTGGTAGGTGTTGTTTTAATAATAGAATTTGTAAGCAAAAACAAACTCAAGTCCAACAGTGTTCCAAGACTCTAGGGAGTGCTTTAAAGACTCTGCATGATTGCGAACACAAGGACAGATAAACTGCCCAAAAGCTTGAAGCGATAACTTGTTTCCATTTATTTGAACACAGAATATAATATCTAAAACATCTAGCAAATTTCAAAAGAAAGGGAAACATACGAAATCAAATATTCATCCCAATTCAAACTTGAAAATTCACAAGTCTCTGAGACATTTTATAAACCTGAAACCAAAACATGACTTTGGGTAAAAGCTTCATTTTAAAATCAGATCTGGCCAGCCATAGTTGCGCACTCGGGAGGCTGAGGCAGGAGGATTGCTGTGAGTTTGAGACCAGCCTGGGCTACATAGTTCCAGGTTAGTCTCAACTACATAGTGAGACCCTGTCTCAAAACACCAAAAGAAATAAATTAATTTAATTAAATTAAATTTTCCATTTATACTTTGTATACTTTATTCTTCCATGTATACTTTATATATTTCCATATACACTTTATATGAACTTTTTTTCTGAAAAATGAGTTAAGGCCGTTAGAGGCTGCTCGGGGCGGGTGGTGTGGAAGAGTCCTCATGCTGTGGCCGGCGTGTGGGTCAGGCCGAACCATCAGCCTCAGGCCACTGCAGAAAGAGCCTTGATGTGCTTCCCGCAGTTGTTGAAAACTGTGAGGCATGAAATCCAGATTTATGGCTATTTTTTATGTATAAAAAGTTATTTGTGGATTCCCAGGGCGATTGTGTTCCCATCGCTTGGGTAGCCTCTGAAACCCAAGTGATGCTGCACAAGTCCAGTTGGGCACACAGGGAGTCCTGGTGTTCGTCGTCCGCACTGCACTCAGAGGAGGGAAGGGAGCAGTGCCTGTGCCTCGCCGACCTGTGTCCTTTGTGACCCGCTTTCAGCCGTCACCCTCCCCACCCACAGCAGCACCGCAGACCGTTTCTCCCGGGGTCCCTCACCAGAGGAACCACACGCCAGCCCCCGGGCCCCCGCACAGGTGTCCGCTGGCCAGGGCTCCTCCTGAGCCCTCCTCAGCCCTCCCCTCTCCCCCTTTTTCTTCTAGATAAATTCTTTGGAATTCCCTCCATTTTTTTCCGAAACACTGTAGTATGAAAGCCGAATCAAGTCCCGATGCCTAACAGCACAGACTTTGCCCGAGGTCCCTTCTTCCGAGCACACAAGGACCCCCTGCTCCTGTGTCCGGCCCTCACTGGCTGCCAGCATCTCCGTGCTCCGTCGCCCTCTGTGTCCCTCTGGCTGCTCCATTCCCGGTGCCCTCCGGTAAGCAGATACAGATGGAGGGCAGGGCTCCCATCGCTGCGGAGGGCCGGGCAGGCCCCAGCCATCCTCAGTGTGGGGGCTGAGGGAAGCGCCAGGGGTGGGCTGGGCCTGTCCAGAGTCTGGACCCTGCCACGTTCTGTCTATTGCTTGGGGCGCTGTTTACCCTGTGTCTCTGGCTCCACAGAGGTGCCTGGGTACGTGGGGAACAGGAAAGGGACGACGCTAGAACCTCTGCAGGAAGTCCTCGTCTCCTGTGAGCCACAATAGCACAAGGCGAATTGACTTACTATACAAAAAAGGTGGAAAAACAAGACTTTGAAAAGAAGCTGAGCTTGGGCCTGATCAATGCTGCTTTGAGCAGCAAAGATGAAAGCCCCTGAACCTGCCACCTTTTATTCAGTCCATCGGAGACACGAGTGTAACAAATGACTCAGAACAAAGAGTTAGTACTTTGGGAGAAGCAAACATAGCAGATGACTTCGGGGGTCAGGGAAAATCCTAGCACAAGGAGGAACTCTGGAGAAGGTTTTGTTCCTCCCAGGATGTTTTCAGCAGGTGCAGTCTCGTCCTGGCACATCCCAGCATCACTGGACCATTGAGGTCCTAGCTGTGGCCAGGGGCCAAAATGGAGCCATGTCTCGAAATGCCATAGCTGACTTGTAGGCAGGAGAACTAGGCCTGATGAAATGATTTTTCCCCAAAATTAGGAAGAGGTGCTCCCAATGGCAGTCTTCCTTGGCTGTCACAGTCGGTCAGGTGGTCCTTGTGTCCTCCACTAGCCAGGTCCAGTGCCTCGCATGGTGTCTTGCTGTGTAGTGATCTGTGGTTTTCCAAGCACTTTGCTGAATTCAGCAGCGCTGGGTGTGTGACAGCAAGCAGGGCCGATGAGAGACGAACTTCAGGGCAACTCTGGTGCCATCTTAAGGAAGCTCAGATCCCATCTGGTTGGGGATGGGTGAGCCAGGGAGCTGTGTGCAGTGTCTGCAAATTCAAATCCCAGGTTAAGGAGGGGCGCAGACTTGAAGTGGGACTACCAACTACCAACGCAGACCTGTTTAAAAGAGAATGACTTTTTGTTTGGGTGTAGAACAGAAGACCTGGATATCCTTAGAGTCACTCTCGGGGAACCGATGTCAGATCTCTGGTCTCAGGCCCAGCGCCTGTGTACCGGGCAGTGTGCTGTGTGGCAGTGAGACGGCTCGGCCCACACAGCGCGGTGCCGTGTGCCGGTCGCATTCCCTAGACCTCAGCTTCATTGCTGTCACACGGTAATGTAGGTCTCTGCCTCACGGGGTTTTGTAGCAATTGGCTGTTTCCTGGAACGTGTCTCGGAGAGTTTGTCAAAGAATAAGAAAGAACTCAGAAAGTAGTGTTTCTGCCTCCCTAAGCTGGGACATCGAGTTACACAAGCAGAATCCTAGGAGCCAGACTCACTGGCACCTTCACTGTAGAAATGGAACTGGGAGGGAAAGCGAGACGCCGTGCTAATGGGACCTCTGGCCTTTATCCGGTGCCTTCCTCGGAGCAGGCCCCGGGCTCACGGGGCTTCCACTTCCCGCCAGGCTTTCTGCTGGGCAGATGCGCGGCAGTTTACACCTGCAGATGCTAAGCGCCAGACAGCCCAGGCCTGCCCTTACCCTGCCTTGTCATTTGGCCTTGGGGGACACCTCCTCTAGGGACAGTGGAGGTGACCCGGCATTGTGGCAGGATTTGGCAGATGGGGCTGTCTGTGGTTGTTTCTGAGACTTCTCCAGGTGACTGCGCAGATGAGAGAACCCTAAAACAGGCTACACTGAGATGGTTTATACTGAAGCCGCAGTCAGTCATGCATCCTGGCCCAGTCCACGGGATCTGCAGCTGTGGATGTTCACAGAACTGAATTAGTGACAGAGCGATCTGTCACCTTTGGCTAGTCTTGTTGATCCAGCTTCCAAGTCACACACGCATGTGCCGCCTGTGGCACGTCATCTGCAGGAATAGCTCACACTCATGCGTCTTGTCCCAGGCGCCTCCCCGGAGCAGACCTGTGTCCTCTCTTCCTGGTGAGTGAGGGCTGCACCGTGGCACGGGTGGCAGGGGACTTGGGTCTGTCCTGCACCGCTGCTCCAGTCCTCAGCCCGTGGTCTGGCGGCCAGCACAAGGCCCTCCTCTATGCGTCGTTTTGGTTTCTCCTGGGAGCAGGTGACAGTGCTGACAATGATGGAGCCACAGAGCAGACAGCAGCTATCCTGAGAGCTGAACTGACGGGAGAGAGACTGGCAGGAGAGAAGCATCCAAGGAGAAGTTTACAAGGCCTGGGACCCTCAGGAGGAAGCAAGGAACCAAAGAAAGAGAAGAACATGGCTTTTATCTTAGGGAGAATGAAGGGAGGAGGCGGTGGAAAAGTAAATAATGCCAGCTGGGAGCTGAGTGGGCAAGAATCCCTTAACAGGTCTGTGTGTAGAGAACTTCCTGAGCTGCGGCCTCCCGGGAGAACCTTCCCCGTACTGTCACAGGGAGGGCCAAGCCCCTCACCTGGGAGTTTCCTCCCTCACCTTCAGCAAGAAAGTGGAGGAGATTCCCCTGTGCCTCTGGCTTCCGCTGTCTTTCCAGGGCTGTCAGCTCCAGGTGATCCTCAGGCCAAAGCAGCACGTTGTAGGGGAGCAAGGCCCACTCCCTTCGGTGCCTACCCATGACTGTTGAGAAACCAAGGAAATGTGTCAGACAGCTACAACAGAGGCTGGCACCCAGGAGCTGCTACATGTTATGAAATAAAGGCTGAAATGTAGATCGGGCTGACCAAGGGTTTGGGAGGGTGTCCTTGAAGAGCTGCGAAGCTGAGCCCTCCATTCAGCCTCCCTGAGAAGGGATAACTCGTGTCCAGGCACAGTGAGCAGCAAGAGCAGCAGAGGCTGCTGGGCCAGAGTGGCCAGAGCAGGAGGGAGAGGGCCCCAGATCTGGCTGTGGGTAAGAGCAGGGGCTGCGTCGTGCACAGGCATCCTGGGGACCGGTGAAGAAGTTTAACCCTGTGCTCCAAGTAACAGGAATCTGCTGGAGGTTTTTAGGGTTGCTTATGTGCAGACATTGTGCTGAACCAAAGGAGCCAGACCGTATCTGTCAGTGCTGTCTGGAGACACAGAACCTGCAGAGCCTGTGTTGGTCACTTTCCTGTCACTGGGACAAAATACCCGACACCCGGTACAGCTTAGAGGAGGAGAGGTTTATTCGGCTCATGGTTCCAAAGGGCTCCATCCTTGTTAACTGGCTCAGGCAGACATGCGTGGTGGAACGGCCTGGGGAGGAAAGCTGCTCGCCTCATGGCAGTGCAGAGCAGAGAGGGATGGCAGTGGGGAGCAGATGCAGCCTCCAGGGCTCCCCGTGCCCGCGCCTGCCACTCAGCGGCCAGAGCCCCACGGCTGAACACGCAAGACCTAGGGGACATTTTAGATCTAAACCCTGACTAGAGAGACTCAGTGAGGGGTGGCTCTTCTCATAGTGGAGGCTGAGAAGTCCCGATGCCCGTCACCTGCTAGCTGGAGACCAGGAAAGCGAGTGGCACGCACACCTGAGACTGGCGTAGTCTCTGCGCTCTACTGCACCGTGTCACTTAAAAGGAAAACAGGGCGGCGCTGCGGGAATCGCTGTGAGGCCCCAGCTGGAAGCTGTGCGCCCAGTGTAGCGTTACTGGGGTGTGGCTGGGAGGATGATGGAGGAATTTCCAGTGACCTTCGGGAGGAGAACCCACTAGGCTTGCTGGTGAGTTGTGTGGAGCAGGAGAAGGAGAGAAAGGTGTCCAGGGTGAGCGCAGGCAGCTGGTGTGCGTCAGCTGGCTTCCGGCGCTGAGCTTCTGAGAGTACCGTGAAGTGTGCCAGGTTGGACTCCAGGCTGCACTGCCTGCTCCGGGACCTACAGGTTAACCCTCTCGGCACTGTCTTCTCCACAGAGTGTCCGGGAGTGAGTTACTAACATGTGCGTGTTAGAGGTGAGGCTGAGTGACCGTTAGGTGTTACTCGGTGGGTGAGCGGGGCTGAGAGGAGAGCATGTGCTGCGCACTAGACGTCTGGGGTCCCTGCACCCAGCGCGAGGGAGCAGGCGGGCTCAGCAGGGCCAGCACAGAGGAGGCTGCTGGGAGAGCTGCCGGAGCAGTGTAGGGTGGGGAGGGGCCCCGGAAGCCAGGATGGGGAGCATGGTCAGTGGGGTGTGGCGCCTGCAGACACTTCACATTCAAGGGCACTGGGTGTGGTCTGGGCTTTCCTGGGCACATCTGGACGGGCCTGTGAGGAAGTCTGAGTGGAGTAAAATGTGGGTGTCATCGGCAGTGGGGGCCTCTGTAGGCCCTGAGGTGGGTGGGATCGCCAAGGGGTGGGTGAGTGGAGGGAGTAAAGGAACAGGGTGGATCCCAGGGGCCCAGAGGAGGGGAGAACCAGGCAGAGGAAGCAACCATTGATGCAGAGAGAATGCCAGAGGCAGGTGAATGGAGCGCAGGATTCAGGGAGGACCGTGGGCATCTGTAGTGTGTGGTCCTCGGGGCTTTGGCAGGACAATCCTGAGTGCCAGCAGAGACCTGCACCCCAGGAGTAAGGGCTGGGCACTGGCTGTGGTTTTCTCCCAGCAGGCACGGCCAGGATCTGGCAGAGGAGGCAGAGGAGGGGGATGTGTTGAGATAGCAGTTGAGGGTGTTATTCACTCCTGAGAAGCAGGAGGAAAGCCTGGGCCAGTGCCAGGAGTCCAGAGGGATGTGGCTCCACCCAGGTGGCCGGCTGTCATGGACTGCCACCTGCAGGGGCAGGGGAGCGGTGTGTGCACGGGTGCTGGTCCTGGAGTACCTGGGAAGTGTCTTTCTGTGACCTTCCTGCCCCCAGGGTGATAGGAATTGGGGGCAGGAGGTCTGTGAGGGCCCGGGCTGTGGGCTGCAGGCACCCTGTGGGTGACAGGCGACCCGGTGAGCTTCTGCTGACCCTGGGAGAGGCATAAGGCTCTTGGGGCCCTGATCTCAGCCCCTCTGAGCACAGGAAGCAGGTGACGCCACTGGCTTCCAGGTGGGCTTGCTGGCTCGCTCTCTCTGGAGTGCCCCCACCCCATCCCATCTCCTGCTCTGTTCCTCGTTAGATTGTCCATCCTTTGCCGCAGGTCTTCCGTTCCCGACCTCAGCCCCTGCTCCCTCCTCCTGCAGCGTACGCCTTCCAGCCTGGAGGCTTCTTGCCCTGCTCCTGTCAGGGTGCCGGCTCACCCAGGCGTCTCACTGCACCGCCAGGTGCCAGGTACCTGCCTGTCAGCCGTCACTGACAAGCCCTGAAGTGCTGCCTGCCGCTCACACCCCGCCATCCGACTGTTGGTCCGAGCCCACAGGACTGAGGCGCCTGTCTCCTTCCCACCCTGTAAAGTGACGGCCTCTGCTCGTGCTTCATTCCAGCTTGGCCGCCATGAAGTCTCCTTGGTCTCCTGTCCACGTCGTGTCTGACCTGGAACGCTCAGGGGGAACAGGCTGTGTCCTCCCCGGTAGCCTGAGAACCAAGCGGAGGAAGGAGTGAGTTAGCCAGTAGGAGAGTGGGCAGGGCGCTCTCCCCCAGGAGCAGGAGACCCCTGCAGTGCTGGCCGTGCTGAGGAGAGGCAGGAGGGCAGCGTCCGTGACACGTGGGTACCCCACCTGGAGCTGTCTCGGCGTTCCATGTGGAAGATTAAAGGGCCACCCCATGGGCGTCGGCAGGGATGGGCACAGACTCCAGGCAGATGAAGGGAGCCACCTCTGCTGCTGGGGGAGTCCTGCATTCACCTTCCTGTTACCAGGTAAAGAAAAGAAACAAGGAATCCCAGAGCCTCCCTCCTGCCTGGACGTGCAGGTGCCATCCGCCCTTCCTGCCTGGCTGAGCCCCCGCCCCACATGCCACTACCCCAGATCCCCTCGCCCGCTAGGACGCAGGTCCTGGCATGGCCCTCAGCCGATGCTGCCGCAGGGGAGTGTCCTAGGGAGAGTCCTCCCAGCAAGCTCCCGGAGGAACAAACTCAAGGATGCCCTTGAAAGGACAAGGGGATGTGGACAATGTAAAGGCTAAAAACCGTAGCTCTCACTCGTTCTTTGCATCCTAAATTAACAGCAGGGCAGACATTTTCATGAGTCTGCGAGTGTAGCACATATTTCAGTGTGGCCACCTTGGCAGAGCTCTTGTCACCTCCCAGGATACTGTGGGTGCCGTGAGGAACGGGGTGAACCCCGGATGGGCAGAGTGTGTGGGAGGGCATCGTGGGCACTGCACTGGAAGGGACCCCAGCACGGGCCAGGTGGCTGAACGGCATGGCCAGCGAAACCGACCAGGCTACATTCGTGAATACCTGCCACAGAGCAGGGCGTGATCGCCTGTGCTGAAGGTCGTGCATCAGCAGCGTGACCACACTAAATCCTCAGCTGTAATCTGCGATGCCAGCCGGGAGAGCCTCATGTACATCAAACCGGGACGCCCTGATTCCGATTCCCACTGTCCCAGCCACTTCCTCATCGCTGAGACGCAGTACCTGACACCTGCAGCTTCAAGGTGAGGTTCACTTTGTCTGAAAGTGACTGGCAGGAGGGAGTGGCCGAGCGTCTGACAGAGAGCCGCTCACATCACGGTGGCCGGGAGGCAAAATGAGAGAGGTGTGGGAGGGAGGTGCATCTGTCCAGGCCACGCCACCGCTTCCAGCCAGGCCCTGCTCCTAACCACATCCAGTCACCTTCCAAACATGAGGCTGTGGGGGGCCTTTTAGATATGAACCGCAACCCCCAGCAGTGTTTCCTGTGCTACTAGACAAAGAAATCAAGAACTCCGTGGTGAAAGCTACGAGCTGCCAGGCTTTACAAAACACATCGATGTATTATTGCTAAACTGTGCGAAGACTCATTCAGATAAGAGGCCTGGTGTGGCCTACTGCATGCTGGGACATGGATTTGGCTCGCTGCTTCAGCTGAGGAGCAGAGCTGTGGGTAGGCCAGGACTGCGGGACCCAAAGCCTCGTGGAGCCTCTTCAGTCCCATGGCAAGTGTTTGCTGGAGGACTCTGCTGTCCTGGAAGGTCTGCATCTCCACATGTGCACGACTCACACGTGGGAGCTGAGTGAGCAGGGAGATCCCAAGGGTGAGCTCTGCTGGGGAAAGCACTTGCTCTCACCGAAATCCAAAGTCCTTGGCTAGAGTCAGTGAACCATCGACCCTGGGGCTTTGTTTCCTGGCCTTGGATAAAGATCTGGGATTCCTTGGAGCTAGGAGCATGGGGCATTCTGTTGTGTGTATGCTTGTGAAGACAGTCTTCCTTGACTGACCTCCAGGTGAACAGGTGTGCAGGGTCAGCAGAACCCTCCGGATCAGTGTCTCTTCCTATGGAGGCACAAACACAGGCAGCATTTTCAAAGCAAACTGCTGTCTCTTGTGTCTCTCTAGGATGGTCCTCATCCTCTACCAGCAAGGGCTGGAAAACTCACGGAAGAGGACACTTTCCACCTCCCACAGCTGCCTCCTATCTGAAGACCACCTGTGTCACCACTAGCGGGCACAGGAGGCAGAGACCCCTGAGCTCTGCCCGGAAGCCTCCGGCCTCCCCTGTCCTGCCACACGCGTTTAGAGCAGCTTGAGTCCAGCGCCTCCGGAAAATTCAACTCACTCCCTTCTCCTCCCCGACTTTTCTGGGTTACTGGGGAAAGTTCACTTCCCTTCCCACTCACTGGTTGCCTTCAAGCTATTTCATGGCTCCATAATGCTGGTCTGCTGGTCTGTAGCACACCGGGAATTGTGCCTCTGCAGGGGCCCTGCCTCCCCCCAGGAGCCGGGTGCTTGAGATTATCCTTGGAACTGAGTATAGCACAGAGTCTTTAGAGTTGTGCTTTTAATTTTGTTCTTTTATTTTTTCATCATTTTTAGCTGAAACCCCCACCTTTTTTTTTTTTTTTTTTTTTTTTTTTTTTTTTAAAAAAAAATTTTTTTTTTTTTTTTTTTTTTTTTTTTAAGACAGGGTCTCACTGTGTAATGAGAGTGATCTAGAACTCACTACGTAGCTCAGGCTACATACTCTCGAACTCACAGCGATCCTGCCTCAGCCTCCCGAGTGCTGGGATTACAGGCGTGCGCCACCACGCCCGGCCACCTTAGCTGAAACTCTTTAAGTCTGTGCAGAAGAGCTGGGTCATCTCTGTGGCCCCCTCAAGTGATAGCAGACCTGACCCCACGCTGGCCATCCAGTTAGCACCTCCCCCATCCCGAGACCCCCACAGGTCTGGCCCCTGTGCTGCTTTTGGGGGGCAGGACTGTAAGGTTTGAAATGGAATTATTGTGTAGAGCAGACTGCTGAGTTGCTGCGACAGGGAGACTGAGGAGGCGAGAAGATAACCCACAGGGAGGCCCTCAGGACCCGCGCGTGTGCGGCCTTCTCCCCTGAGGTGACCATGGGGAAGGGGGCTCCCAGCACTCTGCCTCCTGTGTTGCCCGCAGCCTTGGGGTTCTGAGCTGGGTACAAGAGCGGTGAGTCGGCGGGGCTGCTGAGGAGAGGGTGGCGGTCCGCACCCCGGGGTCAGGGCGAGGCCTTCTCAGCCCAAACTGGCCCCACCTGTCCTTGGGGGCCCTGGGTGTGTCCTGCCGCCCTCTGTGTCCTCTTTCCAGAGGCAGAAAGCGCTGGCCACCAGGTTGTCCTTGTGTGCACCAGGACGGCGTCCACAGGGCACGTCCCGGCCGTTTTGATTTTAGAAACGGAGTCCAGCATTGCCCTTCAGCATCCTCGCTTACCCAGCAAAGCAGTGTGCGTGCAGCCCCACCTGAGGTGAGGGTGAAGCGGGTTCTGCAGTGCGGTGCCGCCTCTGACTTCACACGGAATGAAGGGGTGAAGACAGAGTTTGGGTTCACGACTCGTGGGGGCCTGTGTGAGTCAGTGACTCGGGGGAGCCTGGCAGACAGCAGGGTCCTGGAACTCGGAGGAGGGAAGAATGGTGCAGTGCGGAATTGGGTCTGAAGTCACACTCTGCCTGGGTTTAGAGTGACGGCCTTCCACTCTTCCTTAGGTGATCGAGGGACCACAACTGGATCGGATAAAAGGGTAGTTAGCTTGGAGTGGAGGCTCACACCCGTAATCCCAGCGTTCTGGGAGGCTGAAGCAGGAGGATCACCAGTGTGAGCCCAGCCCAAGCAATTTAGCAAAATCCTGTCATAAAATAAAAGTGAAAAAAGGGCTGGGACAAAAACTCAGTGCACAGACTCTGGGTTCAGTCTTCAGACTGTGGCAGGGAATGGGGGCCTTGCATCCTGTTTCTCAGACGCCTGCTGTCTGCCACTTCCGTAGTAACTCCGGGAAACTCTCCTCTCTCCCCGACCTCCCGTCCCTGGACTGGCGCAGGAGTGGGGCTGAGCGTTGTGCGCTCTCCCTGTGCCCTGGGCTTGCTGCACTCCTCAGACCCATCTGGCCATAGCCATGGAGCCCAGGCCCCCAGGATGGAGGGCGGGTCCGAGAGCTCGATGTGAGCTGATGGTGTCAGAGCTCCCCGCAGTCTATTTGACAGCTGTTACTTGATGTTTTGTTTTACAATTTGTAATAATTCAAAGGCAAACACGTGCTGCTCCCTGTAAACCTGGCGAGTTTCATTCATGGCCACTTTGGAAAGCATCCGTTTGAGTCATCTGTGTCATTCTGGTCTCTCTCTCCCCAGAAGAGGCAGTGAGCCCTGCCACCCGCTGTCCTGCCAGAGAGTGCGGCCTGTCCCCTGCCCCTGTGACTTTCCCTTCTGTGTGCCCACAGGTCTGCCGGCTCCAGCGCCACTTGTCCCCTGGGCAGTACCGCGGAACCCTCTTTGCCGACCACCCCCCGATGTTCATCTCCGCAGCCAGCAGCCCCCCCAGGGCCAAGCTGCGTGAGCTGGTCCTCCTCTGTGGGGGCCGGGTCAGCCCGGGGCCACGCCACGCCAGCGTTTTCATCGGGCCGTACCATGGAAAGAGGAGGGCCGCTGTCCAGCACCTGTCGGAGAAGTGGGTCCTAGGTAGGAAACAGGCGCCAGCGGAGTGGGGGCTGGAGAGGCGGAGGGGGCCGAGGGGTTGGCATCAGATTGCGGTAGCGGCCCAGGGTCGGGATGGGCTCCGTGTCCACCTCCGTGTGGCTGTGAGAACCCACCCCTCCGTCTGCTGACAGGGTTTGCACAGGCACTCGGCCGGCTCAGGAGGGAGGGAAGCCGAGCTGCCCCAGGGCTCAGTGCCTGTGCCTGAGGCTGAGGTGTGGGGCGCAGGATGGTGAGGGAACCCCTGACCCTGGCTCACAGGAACACAGCCCTCCATGCCCTTCTGCAGCATCGTCCTGTCTCCCTCTGGCTAATACGCCCGCCTGCCCCCACACCCCTGCACCTCTGCCATCCAGACACCCCTTCTGTGGACACCAGTCAGCTGGCATCTGAGTGACCTCGTCTTACCCTAAGTGCAGCCACCACAGGCCGCTTCTCCAGCTGCTGTCACACCTGCGGCTTGGGGCTTCAGCACATAATGTTTGGGGGGACACAGCCAGCTCTAACAGTGAGACACCGCTTTCAGCACCTTTGGTCAGATCCTCCCCTGAGACCTGTGACCTTCCGTTTGCTCCCTCCCGCCTTCGCAGCCTCTGTCCCCTGCTCTCCTTCTGCTTTCTTCCTCAGGCTCCCCTCCACGTGCTCCCTGTGTCCGGCCTCCTGGCTTTGCTCATCCCGACTCTAGTCGTACGCTTAGCAGATCAGCAGGCATCAGGCTGAGTTCCAGTCGCAAGGACCACAGATGCTCTCTGGATAGCCTCGAGATGATTGGTGGTCATCCATCATGCATTTTTAGAGCATGACAATCCAAAGTAATTTTTCTCTGTCTGGGACAGAGTGATTTCTTTTGCCTGGAAACTAACGTTTTTAGCTCAGCCCAAAAGCCAAGAGGCTATTTACTCTTCTAAAGGCTCAGCACATCGCCTTCCTCAGCCCATGTTCCTCACAGAGGCCCTGGTTTTGTTTTCCGAAAGGGAATGCATCACAGTGACACAGCTGCAGACCAGAGCTTTCACAGCTGCCCCGGTGGAGCTGTGTGCGTGACTGGGGGCAGCAGTGGAGCCGGGAATCACAGGCAGAGGCCCAGGAGTCCGGGCTTAGTGTGTCCAGTCGGGTGGCTGGGGCCTCAGTAGGGCCTCGGCTCAGCTCCTCGGGTGTTGTGCGGCCGCTTCCCCTGGGGGCCGACGGTAGACGGTGACTCCCTGCCCTCCCTGAGCTTTACACAGCATGAGGCCCTGCAGAATTCTTTGCCTTTCAGGACTGAGCTGTAGCCCAGCTTCTGTCTCTCTCCTCTCCCCTAACTGACGTCCTGTTTCTAATCTGTCACTGCCCACAGCACCTGCGAGTGCCCTTGGCAGCATCCGGACATTGTGTGGAGGGCGGGCCCTGGCTCCCTGGCACCCCCATGCACGGGCCGCCAGCCTGGACCAGGCCTTTTCCACACCTAGCACCGGACGTTCCCCTGGGCGCTGAGACCCAGCCCAGTGTCCCAATGTATGCTCAGGACCGGGGTTGTCTGGGCACATGCAGTCCCACTTGGCCTGCAAAGCCCTGGGGCAGGTGCTGGCTTCCTGTTTCCGCCTGCTGTGCCCTGGGCAGCGCCTGACACTGAGCACCCCCAGCGGTAGTGTTCGCGTACAGGTGGGACTGCCACTCCTGACACGGACAGAGCAAGGCATCTCGGGAAACTTCCTTCCCATTGTCCTCAGTTTAATAAATACTTCTCTAGGGAGTAGTTTGTTCTCAAAATGTGGTAAGATCGAAACTAAGAATGTAACTTTTTTTAAGTTATTTTGTAATGAGTTATGAAAGGCAGTACTCATAATTTATAAATTAAACTTATTCCAGCTGGAATATCAGCTGCTGTATGGGGCCAGACCCCTGGGAGTCCTTTTCTGTTAATTATTAGTTTATTACACGTGTGCAGTATGACATATTCACATCCCTTGTGGGAAGTGGGTGCGTGTACATGACACGTCTGAATTCCGGTTTTCATCCCTTATCACCCCATCCACTGTGGAAATCGGTGTGGAGATACCTCATAAAACCCAGGACCAGAAATTCCATTTGACCCAGCCGATCCGCTCCCGGGTGCTCCCGTCAGAGTCAAAGGTCCTACTGCAGATGGTCACGAACCCGTGCCCGTGTGTCCACTGGCAGGTGAGTGGGTGAGAGAGGTGACGTTTGCGCACCGTGGAGTGCTGCTCTGCACATGGCAGGATAGACTTGAGTCGTTTGGAGGTAAAGGGCCACCTTGACCGCAGCGCTACGTGCAGTAAATCAGACACCCAAGCCTAAATATCACGTGGATTCTCTAGTATGAGCAACCCAGAGTGAAAGGGCAAAATAAAAGATAACAGGAAGTGGGGCAATAGATTTTCCTCAGGGGAGAAGGGACCCCTGGAGGCTTCAGAGTAGTTTGGATAAAATACTTAAACCTCTTAAAGGTAATTTATCGTATCCCCTTGTAGGTTTGGAAGTTACCATCCCAAGTGAAAACTCTAGGTTTTTCTTTAAAGTAGCTCTATCTTTATCCTGCCGTTGATGGCTTTGTTCCGTGATTGCTGGAAAGGCAGCAGTGCCAAGAAGTCCCCCGTCCCGGGGTGCCAGCGTCCGGGATAAGCCCTCTCCCACTCTGTCACTGGCTGCAGCGGGGAAGGCTGCGGTCATCAGAGCTCACCCTGCTCCAGAGGGTCCCTTCCAGCCCCAGCCTGGGCGACCCAGGCACTTGGCCAGCTGGGCCTTCTGAAGGCCACTGTGTGTGCCTGGTGGGGACAGGAGCACTGCAGGAGGTTGTGGAGCCCCAGCTCACTCCCTCGCCCCACGAGGGTGTCCTGGCAGCCCGGGCTGGCCGGTCACCAGTGCTCCCTGGAGCCCGCCTTCCCTGAAACACGCTGCGCTCCAGCCAAGAATCTTGGTGAATCATCCAACCAGAAGGCGAGCTGGGACTTTCGGGAGAGAACACTCTGGAGGATGCTTGCATATGTCTGAAGATAAATAGGAAAGCAAGAACGGAGTTCCCCACACTGGGAGCTAAAACCTCACCTTTACCTGGTGCCGTGATCGCCTGTGTGTTTGATGGCGTGTCTCACCTTGGATTTCCCGCAGCGCTCCCACAGAAGAAGTCCCCGTCCCGTGCGGGGAGTGGCACCACAGGTCTGTGACTCGGCGCTGCGGTCGTTTCTTTGCCCACTGTCAGTTCTCTTTGGTCTTTGGTGAGACATTGTCCCAACCTCGGGTGCTGCTTTATCGTCTGGGCTACGTCCAAGAGGTCAGGCGTACATTTGAGCCGTGGTGGGCACATAACAGTGTTCTCGACGGGGCTGCCAGAGACAGATCAGCTGGGCCTTGGTGTGATTTCCATTCATCTCTCAGAGCCCTGACGTGACTGTCCACACCCAGTCTGCAGGACAAAGATCCCTGACAGCGTGCAGGCCCTCGTCACACTGCCCGTTAATTGTGGCGCCGTGCGGGGCAAGGCCTTTTGGAGGCCCACAGCCTTGGCCCCACGGTGACGTGGATGAGGAAAGCTCGTTCGAGGTCACTGCAGTCCACGGTTCCGTCACACACACAGCGGGTGAGGGCAGGAGCCTCCTGCTCCCTGAGCTGCCCTTGCTCCTCGCCCGGGATCAGGACCCCCAGACCGGAGTCACTGCCCTGCAGACTGTGTGAAGGGTTCCCTCTGCTTTGAGTTATCCTCAGAACAAGTGAAAACTACCAAGACAGAAATAATGGAATCACAACTTTTGGACTTGGGAATTTCAGTATCTAATGTTTATAGGCTGAAAATGTATTTTAGTATAAGCTTTGGAAAGCTGTGGAAAGGAAGTGTCTGGCTCAACTTTAAGCTGTCTCCATCGGTCACTACAGCCCCATGGGTCTCTCTGAAAGGGCTAAGCTGCAAGGCCCCGAAGCCCCTTTGTTACATGTGCACCAGCAGAGCCTGAGCGGAGGTGCACGGTGAGCACCAGCTAAAGGCAGGCCCGCCAGCCGGAGACGTGAGGCAGAGCTGCTCCTCCGCCAGCCAGAGGCCCGGGTCAGCTCAGACCGAGGGTCGTCAGCTCGGCACACTCTGCACGAGGCCTTGGGAATTCAGTCCTGGCTTGGGGAGTCACACAGGTTCTGGCTAGGAGAGGGTGCTCAGGTGTTGACCTGCTGCCCTCCGCCCAGGGCTCCAGAAGGTTATTAGTAGAGAAGAAACGTCAAGCTCAGCCTCCGGGTGGCGTGCTGCGAGGGTCAGGCTGCCTTTGCTTGTGGACCTGATGAATTGCAGCCCCAGAGTGTGTTGGACGTCAGACCCTCAGTGCTGTTACTGGGCAGTGGGCAGTTAGTGTTGGACACTGCAGAAGGGAGTGGTGGGGCTCGTGCTTCGGGCTGAGTTGTGTCCCCCGGGTCCCAGACTACGGCCCGATGTGGAAACAGGGCCTTTGACGCAGTGGACAAGGCCCAGTGAGGCCCCATCTCACCAGAGGCTGCTTTTCAGATAAGAAGGAGCAGACATGGGTGGCACGCACAGGGGAAGGGGCACAGGAGGCTGCGTTGCCTCAGGAGCCTGTTGCTTACACAGCCCTGCCTGGGAGCCTGGTTCCCACAGCCTCGCTGCCTGCAGCTCCCGTGCATCCAGCTCACCTGAGCCGCCTCAGAGGGCCGGAGCTGAGCAGCCTGCTTCTGAGCCAAGGCCACACAGGAAATTACTGGAGACTTGGAATTCCAAAATGTGAAAGGTGAGACCTGGGCTGGGGTGCTGCTCTCTGTGCTGCACTCGCTGTTGACTCTGAGCCCCGTCTCCGGTGTGCTCCAGCTCTGCCTGTCAGACCCGAGTCCTGCAGGCCGAGATGCACCCCGGCTCGGGCAACCTGGACCCCCCCAGCTTACAGGAAGCAGAAGGAGCTGAATGCAACTGTCTTATTTCAAACAGTTTTTCTTTGGCTTTTATGCTTGAAACAGAATAAATGCATCGAAGTAAAGTAACGCTGAACAGTGCAGGAGGGAAGAAACTAAAGACACTGACAATATTAGCAAAATGTTGTTAATTTGTTTTGTTTTTTGAGACAGGGTGTTGCGCTGTAGCCCAGGCTGGCCTGGAACTTGTGGCGATCCTCTTGCCTCAGCCTCCCAAGTTCTGGGATTACAGGCCTGCACCACCACACCTGGCTAAATATTAACAAAGTTGAGGCAAAGAAATCAAGAGGCCTCACAATAGCAAAAGCTGAGGGTGGAGGGTCCTGCATAGTAGAATTAGGAGGGATCCTGAAAAAGGAAGGAGGGGAAAGTGCAGTGCGCGCGTTCGTGCTGATGAATTTGAGAACAGGTAGGAAGGATAAATGTTAGAAAACATTTCCAAAATCGATTCAAAGAATGGAAAATCTAAACAACTTCAACCATTAAAAAAAAAAGTGGTCTACAAACTCTGAGCTGAAATCCTTCCTCCTTTAACTTTGGGTGCTGGGTATTTTGTTTCAGCAATGAGAGAAGAGTAAGACACTTAGAAAGCTGCCGGGAAGTGAAAAGTAAGACCCTGGCACCCCTCGCTGAGAGCTGCACTGGAACTCAAACCTGAGTGAGGACGAGGGGCTGGAGCTGTGGGGCTGGCGGAGGCCCAGGGCCAGGAGCAGCCATGGGCCAGGATGGCCGGAGCCCGGCAGAGAGGACAGAGGGCCGGAGCTGAGGCAGAAGCAGCGGGGATGGCGGGGGTCTCATGGGTGTTTTGAAACAGTATCAGGGAGAACACAACAACACTGGGTTCCGACAATGCACAGGGCGGTTAAGTGAGAGGCCAGTTCCGGTCCAGCTGCACGGCTGATCTGAGAGGTCAGGTGTGGCCAGAGAACGGAAGGCGATGCCTGGACCCGAATCTGACCCCAGAAGAATGGGAGGCTGTGCACAGGACGGGACAGAGCTGAAGGAGTGCGCCAGACTGGCCCAGTCTGCGGAAGGGGAGCCCAGCACCCAGAGGGGTCTGCTCGGGTTCTCTGGTGACCCTCATGACCTGCTGGCGGGTCCCTGGGTGGGAAGGCCCCGCCTGAGTGTCCCCGTCCCCCGACGCTGTGCAAACTTCATCCCGCAGTGAAGCAGAGGCACGGGCCACTGGTTCCCTGGACAGAGAAAAAGCCCCCTCTGCGTCCTGGAGCACTGCACTCCTGAGCTTGCTGTTGGCCGAGAGAGTTAGTTCAAGACAGCGACCTGCCCTCTGTGCTGTACAGAATCCGGCTGGCAGCAGTCGCCCTGCCTGGCAAGAGGCCCCCAGAGCGCGGCTAGGAAACTTCAGCTCCTGTGTAAATGCGCACCGAGACACGTTAAGTAATGTTTGTTCTAAAAGAGAAGAGTGTTCCCTCCTCCGGGTTAGTCCGCGGAGTTTGTGTGTGTGGCTCAGCCCGTGTTTGTGTCTCTTTCCACCGGTCACATTTTATTGGGTGTGTAGGGTCGTTCCTGTGAGGCCGCCTCCGACGCCTGGCGGATGGGATGGGAGAGCCCATCTTCCTGGGTGTCCGCACGGGGCAGCGCTCCCTGGGCCTGGCTCTCCTCTGCCTCCCAGCCCGGGGGCAGGCTGCACACTGCCTAGAGGCGCCGGTGTTTCAGTTTCTTGTCTAGGCCTCAGGTTTAATTTCAGTGTTGGCTCTTTGTAATAAATCAGGGTCGGGGCTGCAGTTTGGGCGCTCATCTCTAAAAGGTTAGCCATGGCTGCTATCACCCAGCCCCAGGTGAGCGAGTATTTCTGTAAAACCGATTCCTAGGAGAGCAGTCACTGTGCCTGGGCAAGCACACTTTTCACTGCCGCTCACACAGCCACACCAGTCCGCGCTCATAGCTGCTGCCCGGCGCCCCCTTCCCCACACCCTCGGCACTGGACATGGCCCTCTTTGCAGTGGTTGATCCCGAGTTAAAGCAGATGATCTCATTATGTTGTTTGCAATCCCCTGGTGACTAAGTTACTGATGAGCATGGAAACCCTGGGCAGGGATTTATATTTCATGAGCTGCCTATCTCTATCCCTTGCCTGTTTTTAAATGGCCTTTCTCACATTGTTTCACAGCAGTAGTGATAAGATTTGCACGCTAATCACATTATGCATGTTGTAAAATTCTTTAATTTTGTTGGTGATGCCTTCGGTTTTACTGAAGTTTCATTTTTTCTGTTTGTTGTGAAATCAGCTACCTCGCTTCTCCATGGTGTGTAAGATTACTGCCTTTTGCTAAGGAAGGCCTCTCTCACCCCTAGATTTTAAAATAGCTTCCTAAGTGTCCTGTGTTGCTTTTTTTTTTTTTTTTGGTACCGAGAATCAAACTCAGGTCCTTGCACTTGTGGCTTGCAAGGCAGGTGGTGGAACCGCTGAGCTACATCCCCAACCCAGTATTGCTTTATGAATGTTTAGAGCTCTAAGCTACTGCAGTTTATTATGTATCATCCGATGTGAGGAGAGGATCATGTCATTAGTTAGACCGCTCATCTCTTTCCTCTGATTCATAGTGCCCCTCTGAACCGTCTTGGGACCCCCTGTGTGTGGGCGTGCATCTGGCCGTCCCCTCCATCTGTCTTTTCTGCACTGATCACGCCCAGTTGTGCATCTGCAGCCAGGGGACAGTGCTGTGCAGAGTCCACACTGTCGGGTTCTCTCAGTCTTCCTCCTTTTCAAAGCTGCCCTCCTCCTGGGTGTTTCCTTTTTCATATAAATTTTAGAATATATGCGTCCATCTTTTTTGAAGTTTGAAATTTTTGGATTACACTGAATTTTGGACTCAGTAGGAAAGAGGATCATTTATTCTGCCTTTTTTACTTTGAAACATGGCATCCTGTCAGAAGTTTATGATTGAACTCACAAAGTTTTACAGCCTGGAAGACTGGATGACTGAATTACTTTATAAACTGGGTACAGGAAATGACTCTTTATCTCTGGCTCAAACCTAGGCTCAATTAAGCAAAATATCCATGTAATTTGAGTCCAAAGAAAAGAGAAAAATGTCTTTTGACAGAAGTTTGCACAAGAAAAGGCAAATCACAAACTGAAAGAAAACATAGCATGCATCACAAATAAAGGACTAATATTAAAATATAAATCATTAAAATACATACATATATATATATGTATATATATATATATATATCATAATACCTACCTCACTGTCGTGGAGAGACGCCAGTGGTGTGTATTTCTAACAGTAATTATTATAATGATAGTATCTACAATATCACTCATTACGAGGTAGTCATGTCCATGTACACATACATATACATGCATTTTACATATGTGTTAGAGTCACTTCCTAAGTCCATGTGAGGGTCCCTGCCCAACTCAGACCCCATATGGAAGTGGATTTGTATTGCAAAGGAAACAGTTCAATTCTGATATTATTTCGTGAGCTGTTTTCCACTTTTTCTCTATTCATAGCATAAACCCTTTTTTCCTTGCTCGTCAGTGTGGCCTCATTGGGTCCTTCAGGGACCACTGCATCATTTCTGTTGTGTGACTGCAGTGTGACCAGTGAGGGCTGCAGTCAGGAGGCAGGAGCTGCATCCGCTGCATTTCCAGGCAGGCACAGGTCTCCTCAGGCAGCGTCCCTGCCCTGAGGAGAGGGCGAGGGCTGGGTGTCACTGGCTGCCAAGCACCAGGCTTCAGAACTCATCAGCCTGGCCTCTTCACCTGGAGCACAACAGACCAAATCCAGGAAGGGAGCCTGTGCAGTCCACATAAAGACCTAGCTGGCAGCAAGGCCAGCACAGCCAGGCCCTGTGGCCGGCTCAAACCTGTGTTAACGTTCACACGCTCCCTTGTACCAGGCAGCACTTGCAGTGGCTGAGACAGCATCCGGGTCTCTTGAGGTAGGTGAGACCCCTCCCCCCCCCCGGCTGGCAGAAGGCTCTGCCACGATAAAATGTCCCCATCTCTGACCGGATGGACATGCAGCTATGAGCCCTGGAACTCTGGCCAATGTGGCAGGGACTGGCTGCTTGATTCTACCTTCAAAAGCTGTCTGTGTGCCGTCAGGACGTGCAGGCCTTCTGACAATGAAGCACCGCTTAAGATGCAGTTTTGTGCACTCGGGAACAGGTTGTCACTCCGTGACTGGGCTGTAGCTGGCTGTCATAATGCCACCCGCCTTTCTCTGTCCCCAGATTCCATCATGAAGCACAAAGTCTGTGCCTTTGAAAGCTACCTGCTTCGTGGGAGCACTGTGGCCGGCACTCGGGGCTCGGAGCCTGGAGAGGAGACACCGGCCCGGAATGACCCTGCCCGCAGCCCGGCCTGAGAGGCTGCAGCTTCAGAGCCCTCTGCTCGGAGTCCAGATGGAGGCCAGGCTCTTTCCCCAGGATGCCACTGTTTGAATCTCAGTCCTGGTCACGGCTGGGGTCACAGCATCTTTGTCATTTGTCATTAGTGCACTATTCTCCCAAATAAAGACGGGATTCCCTTGAACTGTTTTGTCACTGGGAGCACTTGAAGCCCCTAAGCTTCCTGGCTCAGAATGAAATCTCTGGCAACACATGGAGTACCAGGTGTGAAGAGCATTCGGGTCACACTCCGCACCTGGGGTTCACACCTGAGTACCCCAGGAAGGCAGGCGTGGGCTGTCCTAGGACGATGTCCTGTGCCAGCTTGGGGGGCCAGGTGTGCAGAGCTTCGCCAGTAAGGGACGGAGCCCGTGCTCGTGGGGCAGAACCCGTACACCTTGGGACAGCGCTGCCTCCTGCAGGACGGAGACCCGCTGAGGTTCTCTCCCTTCCTGGGTTCTCCGCTGCGATCCCTCCGGGAGCAGTGTGCTTCCAGGTGGTCCTGCAGGATGCTCGTCTCCGGGCACCGCTGAGCTCGGAGCCTCGCAGCCCTCAGGTGTCCGAAAGCATCGCAGCTCCTGCCACACCAGTGCTCCCTCGAGGCTGTGCTCCCTGCACTCGCTCCGGCTGGGGACACAGCAGACACCGCCCTGCCTCAGCCCCAGCCCCAGCGGCCAGGACCTCCCCTAAACACTAAACATCTCCCGCACCAGGCTTGGCCGGGCTGCACACTCTCCACGTCGCGCAGGCCACCTCGCTGCAGCTCCCCAGAGTCCCGTGCATCTCTTCCAGTGGGCCTGCGCCCAAAGCCAGAACTCTGCTTTGTTTGTTTGTTTTTAACTTTGAAAGATATGAGGCTCTCCCCACATGTATTCAAGATAAATCAGAGATTCCACCCAGAGAAAAAGGCAAGGGAAATTAAAAGCATACAGAATGGAAGTAAAACAGTATTCACAGACCACACATTATATAAAAGATTATAAAAAATCAAAGAAAAAAACCACTAGAACTCAAATTTAGCAAGATTACAGTGTACAAAATCAATATACAGAACTAACTGGGTAATTCTATGTATTACCAATAAGCAGTTTGAAGTTAAGTTGAGAACACAGTTCCTTTTTTAATAACAATACAAAGGAATAACTGGAGAAACAAGTGCTCAGCCTATAAACGAAACTATGAAATGCTGCTCATAGAAACTGAAGACCTAAGTAACTTCAAGGGTTAGAAGACGTGTTAGTTACTTTGCTCTCCTTGCTGAGTCGGAATACCGGACACGCAAAGTTAAGAAGGAAAGGCTTATCTGGCTCACAGCTTGTAGAGGTTTCTGTCCATAGTCGGCTGCCTCCAAGGCAGAGGCATCCAGAGGAGAAACAGAGCCAGGAGGTAGCAGAACAACAAGAGTCCTTCTGCCCCTTTATCTTATTCAGACTACTTAGGGCGAGTAGCACCCATGCCCTTAATCCTCATGGCTTGGGCCCAGCCCCACCGTGAGTCACTCACAGAGTCTGGATCCAGCCACCTCCAGAATGACCACAAGGCCGGGGATTTAGCTCAGTGGTTCCACCGCCTGCCTCAGAATGACCACAAGAGGAAGCTTGGGGGACACTGGACACTGACTGTCACAGAGAGCAGTGCTAACTAATGTGGCAGCTCTTGAGTTAATCTGCACATTCAGGAGCCCATAACAGCAAAGTCCCAGGTGGCTTTTTATAGTATTCAAAAAGCTGATGCTAAAATTTATGTGAAAATGCAAAGCCTCTTGTAGACAAAACATTTTTAAAAGGAACAAAATTATAAATTTGACAAAGCCTACTAAAACTACAGCATTCAGAAATGTGATAAAAATGGACATGTGGATCAGGAAACCCAGGAAGGAATGCAGACACAAATCCTCTCATTTGGGATCTGACTTCCAGCAAAGGTGCCAAGGCAGTCAGTGTTGTAGAATATTGTTTTCAACAACTGGTTCTGGAGAAAGAAAATGATGAAAATTTCAGACACACTTAGCTAGCAGAGAAGGTGCACACCTGTCATCCCAGCTATTCAGGAGGCTGAGTCAGGAGAATCACTGGTTTGACACGGTTTTAAAGAAAGAAAGAAAATAGGCCCTTGGGTCCTTATCTCACACCACACATAAAAAGGTACTGAAATGGACCAAAAACCTGACTCAGTGTTTCTCACCTCAGCCCACTCCTTTTGGACAGGAACAGTGTCCGGCACATGTGCTGGGTGCCGCAGTGACTTTATCCACATCGGATGACCGTAGCACACCCCACCGGGAGTGTCGGCCTGAGAGCTAAAGTGACAGCGTCTGGGAGACAGTGTGGCAGGACATCGGGCTCAATTCACAAAACGAGTTTTAAAAGTCAGCATGGGGACACTCATTTTTCCGAATAAACCACGGAGAGAAGAGAGAAGATGCCTGCAAGTCATCTATCTGATGAAGAGTCTATCCAGATTATTATGCTCACTGATAAGAGAAGCAAGGACTACAAGAAAATACACGACTGGCCGACAGCACCAGCCCAGCATGTGCAAAGGTGTTTGACATCATTAGGCATTGGGGAAATGCAAAGGTTAAAATGCACACTGAAATCTGGGACGCTGAGACAGGAGTATCACAAGTTCCAGCCTAACCAGGGCAGCTGATTAGCTTAGTGAGACTCTTAAGGTCTTAAAAAATAAATCTAAAGGGCTGGACAGGTAGTTCAGTGAGAAGGCCCTGGGTTCAATTTCTAGTACAGAGAAAAAGCATCGTGAGCGAGATACCTATATTCCTGCAAGGATGAGCAGGGTAGAAAGAAAGAAACTTTCACGCATCACTGGTCTGCCTGCAAAATGATACAATCATTCTGAAAAGCAGACAGTTTCTTTAAAAATTAAACACGTTTCCATATGACCAGCAACTTCATTCCTAGGTGTGAACAAACAGCGTTGTCTACGCCACAGCCCGGATGCAGGTGCTCATGGCAGCATTGTGAGTACGGCCATTTTCACTATGTTGGTTCTTCCTCTCCAGGAGCAGGGGATATCTTTCCATCTTCTTATATCCTCTTTGATCTCTTTTTCAGAATGCTGTAGTTTTCAGTGTAGAGGTCTTTTGCTTCTTTTGTTAATTGATTCCCAGATACTTCATTTTTTGGATGCTGTTGTGAAAGGAATTGTTTCCCTAACTTCTCTCTCAGTGAGTCTGTTATTTGTGTACAAGAAGGCTATTGATTTTGGGGTATCCAGACCTTGTATCCAGCTACTCTGCTAAAAGTGTCAATTAAGTCTAGAAGTCTTTTGGTGGAGTTTTTTGGGTCTTCAATGTAGAGTATCATGTCCGCAAATAATGACAGTTCAATTTCTTCCTTTCCTGTCTTTATTGCTTCAATTTCTTTGTCTTGTCTAACTGCTGTGGCTGATGTTTCCAGAACTATGTCAAAGAGGAGTGGTGGTAGTGGGCATCCTTGTCTTGTTCCTGACTTTAACGTGAAGGTTCTCAGTTTTTGGCCATTTAATGTGATGTCGCTGCTGGTTTTTCATGGACAGCCATGGCAGCATTGTTTATGGCCCCAGTTAAACACCCGTCAGCTGCTAAGTGGGCAAACAAGGTGTGATGCAGCTGTGCCGCGAAGGCTGCTCGGGAGCGAGCGGGACTGAACTCTGGGTGGCGATAACACAGGAGTGATTCTCAGACACGTGGGAGCACACGGATGTGGGGGTGCGTACCCCTAATCCCAGCTCCTCAGAGCTGAGGCCAAGGGATCGCGAGTTCAAGGCCAGCCTAGGGAGACCCTGTCCCCAGTGCAAAGGCCCTGGGCTCCCTCCCCAGTGTGGGCAGGGAAGGGGACGCGAAGCCACAGCCCAGAAACCACACATTGCGTGGTTCCACTCTGGTAACATTTCAACAGTGTGCAAGGCTACAGAGGCAGAGGAGATCAGTGGACTCCTCCAGCTGAGGTAGGGGTGCAAATAACAGTGTTGGGGTGAGGGCGGTCCTTCGGCTGGACTGCACTGCACAGCTGTGTGCGCGTACTGAGCAGCGCACTGGCGCAGCCTTGTAGAATGGAAAAGTACGCATCGACGAAGCTGCAGGCACAGGCAGCCTCCAAGCCAAGCCTCTGGGACTCGAACCCAGAACTTCCTCTTAGGTGGCTCCAGGGCAGCTCGCTGGCCCCTTCCCCCTCCAGCTGTGAGCTCCTTTCAGCCAGGTCTGGTTTGTGGCTCTGTGCCGGGGCATTTGTCCAACACCCGTGAGGCCCTGGGTTCTTGGCCTCTCCTTTCAAACCAAGGCCAGGTTTGTCTTAAGCAGCCCTGGCCATGGACAAGGCATGGCAGGGCCAGGGAGCCTGGCTGATTCTGCCTGGCCCCAGGCCCCATGGCTGGTCCTGCTCCAGAACCCCTGCCAGGTCGGCTGGGCCCTAGTTCTATCTGCAGTGCAACCCAAGCCGTTGGTCCCCGATCTGTGAACAAAAGGCACAGTGGGTATTTTGTTTGGTTGGTTGGTTTTTAGAGACAGGGTCTCACTATGTAGCTGAGACTGACCTGGAGCTCACTATGTAGCCGAGGCTGGTCTCGAACTCACAGTGTCTTCGTGCCTCAGCCTCCCAGTGCTGGGATTACAGGCGTGCGCCACCACGCCCGGCTCACAATGGGTATTTAAATAAAAGTAAAAGGTGTCCTCACTCACTCTCCCCCCACCCAGGCTTCAAATCCACGCATCCTGTGTTCTTACCACTTTCCAAGGCAGCTCTGGAAGTCCTTTTTCATGAGCATCTTTCTCTTGACTGCTTCCTTGTCTTGAATCAGTTGAAATGGTTTACAGAGATTTCTGTCAAAAGAGAACAAAACCACCAGGCGTGGTGATACACACCTGTAATCCCAGCACTCGGGAGGCTGAGGCAGGAGGATCGCTGTGAGTTCGAGACCAGCCTGGGCTACACAGTGAGGGCCAGGTCAGCCTCAACTACATAGTGAGACACTGTCTCACAAAACCTTGCCGTGTCTTCTCAGCCACTTTACTCACAGGCTGTCGCAGCATCTGCCTTCTGCTCCTCCCCAACGTCAGCATGGATCCAGGACATCGAGGCAGCCAGGATGGTGCAACTGAAGACACCCGAAAGATGCCTTCCAGGGCTGCCTCAGGAAGTGTGGGGCGTTAAGGGGCTGCGTGGCACTGTGCCTTTTACCGTAACATTCATTCTGTCTGGTCGCAGCACGCACGAGGAGTCCTGAAGCCTTGCCTTTCCTGACCCGACCCCAGCCCCTGTCTCAGCTGGGCCTCTGGACTGCATCAGTGCAGCCGCCCAGGGGACCACTGGACAGGTGAGGGGTCAGCAGCAGCCACGTGGCTCCCGCAGCCGAGCAGCCGTGGGAAGGGAACACTAACAGAGACAAATGGCCGCTGTCAGGTCTCCCCGGGTCAAGATTGCCTCTAACCCATTTATAAGGCTCCTGGTTTTCGGAGTGTGTGGATCCTGGGGCCGTGTGTTGTGCTCTGATGCACAGGGGGTCGCACAGGGTCACACACAGGTGCTGTCCAGCTCTAGTGCCGGCACAGGACCCGAGCGTGGTTCGGTGTCCCCAGGGCTCCCTGTCGGCGCGTGGTCCCGCACTCGGAAGGAGGTGACTGTCCAAAGTGGACTGGCGGGCGGTGAGGTGGCCGCTGCACCTCGGAGAGATGGGGGAGGCTCTGGCCAGGAGCAGGTCTGCCTCGAGTGCCACCTGCAGGACGTCCTGCCTAGGGCCCAGCAGGGCTGCGCCCGCCTGTGCCCTCTGGAACTGGGGCCAGGGAGCCGCTCCTCTTAAAAGGACCAGGCCTGAGGACAGTGCACTGAGGCGATGCCGCGTGGAAATGTCGAAGGGCTAACGCACAACCAGATTTGTGTTTCCGCGAGACCTCTGTGCCCACGCGGCCCTTCCCGCACAGTCGCAGCGCTTCCGGGAAGCCGTGGCTGCCGTTTGCGGTGCGCAGCCTCGGAGCACAAAGCCTCTGTAGGTGTCGCGGCTGGAGAAGCGAAGGTGCGGAGCCCACGGGTCTGGGCTGCTCTTGGGAAACCCCAGGAGGGCCGAGGGCTCCCCGGGGTGACCCCAGAGGTGCGGAGAAGCAGTGCCCGGCCCACTCCTCGCTCCCGGACAGAGAAGCTCAGAACCTCGGAGCTGATGAGCAGCGACTAAGGGGAAATCCGGACCTG
>NW_022900930.1:50776845-50786945 GCF_012274545.1 Fukomys damarensis | reverse complement strand
TGGCATGTTTCTGGAAATGTCAGTCGGGGTCTTAACAAATATAATTTCTAGAGAGCTATGGGCAGTCATGCCCCTTATAATCTAATTTGAGGAGTGTATGAGAAAAAATTGGAGCGTAGTAATTTAATAAAGCACTTAGACAAGCGCTTCTCCAACTAATAGGAGTTGAGATCACCCAGGGTCCCAAGGGGCAGACTCCAGCGAGCACTTTCCGGGATGGAGCCAGCTGACCAATCCCCAGGCGATCTGTCCGCAGCCAGGGCAGAGAACACTCGGGAGATGGTGTACATTTGCATTCCGTGTGCTTCTGAGCCAGAGCAGTGACTTAGGGGCTTTGACGTCTTGTTAGACTGCATGGCTGACATGAAGTTCTTGCCGAGGTCTCCAGGGCTGACTGGGCGGTGACTCGCTGGTGGCGCCACCTGCTGTCCCTGGCTCAGGGAGGCCCGGCGGACACGTTGGAGACTTAGGGAGGCCCTGTACCCAGATAAAAAAGAAGGGTTCAAGATGTAGCTCTGTGAAGACCTTGGGTTCAATCCCAGGGCAGGAAGAGAACAAAACAGGTTTCACCCCCTCAGGGTGTGATTTAAATTGTCTAGATCCCTGTGTATGCAAAGTGTGTGTGCCTGTGTGTGTGTCTGTGTGTGTGTGTGCCTGTGTGGATGTGTCTTGTCAGTTTCCATCACCGGAAAGACCCTCGTTTTGCCTTTTTACAGTATCTGCTCTTGTCCCAGCTCCCTGCCTAAACTCCTGCAACCACTAATATGTCTTCTACTTTAATTTTGTCATTTCAATACTATTATGCAGATGAAATAATTAACATCTGTCAGTTTGGCATGGGTTGGTCTCACTATATTTCCAAGCTGGCCTGAAACTCACAGTGACCCTCCTGCCTCAGCCTCCCAAGAGCTGGTATTACCCCTCCCCAGACAGCACTGGTTTTTCTCCTTCTGCACGGTTCTCTGGTAACCCATGCCTGCCTGCTGTGTGCATGGGTCATTACCTCCTCTCGGTGAGCAGGACTCATGTGTACTGCTGTTGGATCAGTCACCCACATGAGCTGGCCTGGCCTGTGTGCAGCCCTGTGATGGTTGCTGAGGCGGGGGGTGGGGGGCTCGAATCCAAAGCACAAGGGGTGTAGGGTTGTGGTGAGGCGACCACAACAAAGGAGGAGGCCCTGGGCGGACGCATGGGCAGCTTAGGAGAGACCCAGGGCTGCCTCACCTCTGCCCAGGCCAGTGAGCTGGAAGTGGGCCAGACCCCGCCATGCAGTGCTGAGCCCAGACAGCCATCCAGCCCCAGATACAATCTGTGCAGGCTGTGGTGTTCATCCCACAGCCCGGAACAGACTGACTCCCACTGGGGTCTCCTGCGTGGGACTCATGGCAGAGCGGAGGCCAGCAGACAGCGTGGTCTGCAAGGGTCCTGGAGTGGCAGGGCTGCCCTAGCAGGTGCTGGGTACCAGGCCTGGAGAGTTGGCATCCAGGTTTCTAGCCTGTGACAGGCAGTGAGCCTGGGAGAGGCTTGAGCAGCGTCAGGCTCAGGACAGTCCTGGTCCTCATCCCATCCCATTCCCTTACAGCAGGAGCCAGGAGCCGGCTCCCCCCACCAGTCAGGCACAAAGGCTCCGGGAGCGGGGTGGGGCCTGCCACCGTAAGGATTCAGGACGACTTGGATTGTGTGTCCTTCAGAATGGGAGCTAATTTATTTAGTCTGGGGTCTTCCCTGCCCGGCACCTCAGGCAGGACCGGCTCCCGACGCACCCCTTGCAGACCGCCACCTCAGACGTGTGCAGCTGGGAACTCAGCAGCCAGACTCGAGTGGGAACCTTCCCGTCACCAGGAAGGCCCCACATCCAGGCCTGGAGGGTGGAATCAGTGTCTTTCTGAGAAGGAAAGAAAAACGAGGGTATTTAGAGCAAAGAGTTAAAGAGGTTCAGAGAGAGACGAAACAGGTGTAAAAATGGACCACAGGGACAAATCCTGGTGTTTCCCAGAGCGTAGCGCGCGTTACTTCCGCTGGGTCAGCCCTGCGGGTGGACAGTCACCCACCTCTTTCTGTGTGAAGCCTGCCTGGGTGGTTACTCTAGTGCATATAACAAGTGGGGAAGTAAACACTGATCGCAACCCCTCGTTAGCTTTTCCTGGCTCTGCTTCCACTGGTGACCTTTCCTGTAACTACAGGGAATGGCGCTGAGAAGAGGAGGCTTTGTGTACACAAAACACAGAGAAAAAGAAAGAGATGGAGGCCAACACTGGACTTCTGAAATGCTAGAGGGCTCAGAGCGCATGGGGACCTAAAATCCCTCTGCTTCCCCACGCCCCTTCCCGAAGCACTGCAGGGCCGTCACACTGAGGAGCTGCCGTGGCCTTCGTGGCCGGCTCTGGGTTTCACCGCCCCCGCTCCGGCTTTTGTACTGGAGTTTGGCCTAAGTGCCTCTGACTTGACAGTAACCGTTTTCTTGTTAAATATGAGTCCACAAGCGGAGTGAAATGGGGTGAGCTGCAGGGGGTGCAGGGCTTCGGGGACAGTGGGGCCCTCTTCCTCCCAGACGTGGGGTGCTCACTGTGCGCCGAGGAAGCCCCGCGCGCGCTGTGGGCCTCCTGGACCAGCCCCGGCCTGAAGCTACCTCGGGGCCACTGCGCGAGGACACCTCTGGCAATCCCTGCGGTTCTCACCCCTCCTCCTCCGGCCTGCAGGGTTGAGGTCCTCCCAGAGCTTCGTTCATCGGACTCCTTTAAATCACTGTAACCCTTGCACTGTGGTTTCTAAGGCCCGCCGTAGACTTCGGTCATCTTTACATTTTTCCTTAAAACTCACTTGAGATTCTGAAGTTCAAGTGAAGACACATTACTAACTGTATTAGAACAAGCACAAAAGCATGAAGAGAGGTATCTTCTACCCCTTACCGGCTCACTGGAAGATTTTAAGACAAAAGCTGACTTTGACACAAATATAATGGGGAAAATGTGTAAAACCGCGAGGCTCAGAGCGCAGTGGGGACGCAGACGCCTAGGCTCTGGTGGTGACACTGTGCACAGACAGCGGCTCGAGGGAGGTAGTCGCAGGCCCTGTGCACTCGTGAGCATGTTCGCATCCTCAGTCAAGTCATGAGTGGTGACAGACTGTTCTGCGTGGAGGGCAGTGTGCCCTCATATTCCGTGTGGCGTCATTTATACCGAAACCGGAAATGGTCAGATGCCAGCACAATAGAAGGATTTACTGAGCTCTCACACCCTTCTGATGAAATGTCAGGCCGCATTACAAATTTACGCTTGTGAAAACTGATACCCTACAGGAAACATTTATGATGCAAAGTTACGAAATACTCAATTATATTCTTACTGGGATCAAAACCATGCAAGATCATGTACTGTAACACAGCACAGGAAAATACACGGTAACAGAAAGGACTTCAGCGAGGCAACCAGTCCAGGCTTAACTTTTATTAGATTTTTGTTAATGTTACAATATTTGGCCAATAATATTACTATTAGTTTTGAAAAGAAACATTCAGACGCCTACACACTCACTCAAAATGAGCCGCACTCAGCGCCTTAGGCCCTTACACTTGGGGTTGAATTTTGCTTATTTCCTGTTTCTTTGCCTGCAGTCAGTCCAAGTTTTCTGTGGTCGAGTTACTCAGAGATCCCAGGCCTAAAATCCCTTTTGTAACCTTTTCGAGAGCAACACCTTCTGAGAGCCTCATTCAGGGGTCAAGTTTTGCAGATGTTTATTTGTTTGTTTGTTTGTTTTTGACCCCAAGCCTTGCTATGTCACTAAGTTGCCTGGGCTGAGTTGAAATGCGGGACCCTCCTGCTTCAGCCTCCCAGAGGGCAGGGAATACAGGTGTACGCCACAATGACTGGCTTTAGACAGTAAAGCTCTCCTCTAACTAAAGCCAAGATCCGGGTCAGTCTTTCCTCTCCTCCCCTTCCTCCAGTTTGACCGTTCTTCCCCTTCTTTGCTTCTCACTGCTCTTTAATTTTTTCCTATATTCAGCTCTGTTCTTGCTCTTCCCTCTCCTATTTCGCCCTCCTTTCTGCCGGTCAGAATGGGTCTCACAGGAGTGGAAATGATCTCACTAAAACGAAGGTGTGTGCGTGGTCCTCCCTGGAGCCGCGGGAGGACTCATATTTTCCAGATGGGGGAGGCCCCAGTGCGCCCCGTGCGGAATCCTCGGCCCAAATAATGACTGGCACGAACTGGTCTAAGAGAGGGGCTCACGCGTGCCCGAGCGTGTGCACTGCGGCACTGTTTATAAGGAAACTGGAATTAACCAAGTGCCCGGCACTGCGGAAGTGCAGAGCAAGGCCAGCAGCTCCCGCCTTCAGACGCGGGCTAATCGCAGCGGGAATGGGACCCGCGCACCACCTGGGTCTCCAGGCCCCTGGCTCCCCTAGGCGCAGCCTCGCTCCCTCTCTTCAGGAGCGGGGCCCTCAGGGAGCCCCTTCCCTGCAAGCTCTGTCCAAGGCCTGTCCCTACCGCCCGCCTGGCGCGGCAGCAGGCAGTGGAAGGCGGCGAGCAGAGGTGGGGCTGCTCCGCGGAGTGCACCCGAAGCTCAGCAGGCAGCTTAGCCAGACCGGCTCGGACCCAAGACGGGCAGACCCGCCTGCTTGTTGACTGAAGCTCCGCGGACCCCCCGAAGCTCAGCAGGCAGCTTAGCCAGACCGGCTCGGACCCAAGACGGGCAGACCCGCCTGCTTGTTGACTGAAATTACTGGATATGTTTAGCAATTACGGGACTTAATACTATCAGGCTAAGATACGGTGGTGAACACCTGTAATACCAGCGCTCAGGAGGCTGAGGCAGGAGAATCGCTGTGAGTTCAAGGCCAGCCTGAACTACATAGAAATACTTTGTCCAAAAAAACAAAAAAGAGTCCACTTTGGTATTATCTGTAGTGTAGTGTTATGTTCCCTGCTCTTAATTTTTCTTCTCCTACTTTATTTAAAACTATAAAATTTATTTTTTGTGCCAGGAAAACAATATCTAGTTTTTATCTCCCTACTATTTGAACTGTTAACTGAGACAATAATTAAAATCACTGACCTGAGATTAAATAAGCACGTACAAGTCTTCTTCGGGCTGCACTAATATTGTGCTTGGTGTGGGTTCCTCGTCCAGACGCTGAGACTTTCCCAAAGTCTGAAGCCCTTGGAGGCTATGTGCTCCGCCTGGAGCGCAGATCCTGGCCGCAGCCGTCACTGTGTTAATCTGGTTTCAATTTTCGAAGTGTCTCGATTCACAGCTTATCTGTGGGAACACATCGGGGCCCTATCTTGAATATTCCAGGGGGAAGATTTACGGAAACCAATTAATTGCGCAAGCCAGCAAGCGGGGTCTCAGCCAAAGCGGGGAGCGAGGACGGGCTGGGGTGGCCCGGCAGGGTGGCCGCGCCTCTGTGTCAGCGGAGTCCGGTGAGGTGGGCGCCAGGCCGCGGGCTTGGCACCCCCTGCCCCTTATCAGCCTCTGGGCCCCCGAGAAGCCACCGGGAGCCCTCAGCCGGATGGGCGGGCTCTGCTGAGTGCGCAGGCGCGACTCACGAGGGAGGCCCAGCTTTCCTTCCAGAAACAAGGGGGGCGCCTGGGGCTCCCACGGGCACGGTGGGCGGCCGGTGGTGAGAGGTGAAGACCAGAAGCGCGGCATCCTCCTCCAGCCTGGTCGGAGCTCGGGCAGGGATTCCTTACCGAACTCGAGCGCTTTGACATTTCACTTTGCTCGAGAAATTCCCACCACAGCCCTGAGAAAGATGTGTTGGATTCGGGGCCGCCTTAGGGTGTCCTTTGAGCCCAGTTAGCCTTCAGCCCAAACTGCGTCTGTACCTGAGGGTTACGGCCGCATTTCCTTAAGCTTGCACTCAAGAAGCACACATTTGGTAAGCAGACCCCTGGGACCCTTAACTTTGAGGGACCCAAGCCAAGTCAGCTGGTCACAGGGCAGAGGGGTGCAATTTTTAAGAAGTGGGGATCTTTTCCAGAGCACGCAAACAAGGCTTCCTCATCTCCTCTTCCCGAAGGCTGCCTGTCCTGCCGCTTTCACCTCCAGCAAGCCGAGGCAGCGCCACGCACACACCGAGAAGGCCCTGTTCTGTGCCAGGCCCTGAACTGGGCGGGCGCCGAGGGCCGGAAATAACCCGGAGGGTGGGAGACCAGTTACCATGCAGCAGGTGTGTTCATTTGGGTCCAGGGAACCTGGAGCTCAAGCTCCAGGAGGCAGATTGGGTCTTTGCAGAAAGAGAAAAGGATTGGAAACGCCTTCAGAAGAAACTGACACCAGATTCTTTCCTTTTTTTTTTTTTTTTTTTTGGTACCAGGGATCAAACTCGGGATCTTGCGCTTGTGAGGCGGGTGGCAGAACCAGTGAGCCAAACCCCCAGCCCAGCAGATTCATCTCTGAGGAAAGCACAGGACCCAGAGAGTAGAACGAGCCCAGGAGTAGGTGGGTACCTGGAGGGGACAGGCACCCAGAGGCCCGTCAGCTGGTGCGGCCGCAAGGGCTTTGTTTCTGGGTCCTGGAGTCTGGAAACGCGTGAGTCACATGCTTCTCACGGGTGTCCTCTCACTGGTGAGTCCTCTGTGCCATTTAAAAATGCAGAACCCCTCCTCATGCACAGGCCTTGCAGAAACTGGGGAGGGCCACATTTGGTCTTCTAACTCCTGGTGTCGATCGAAGAAAAGATTGGAGGCCCCAGAAGCCCTTGCTCTGCACTGTCCAAAGGGTGGGAGAGGCGGGGACCCGCACAGCTTTCCCATGGCAGCCTGCGCACGGCCAGTTCGCTGCACATGAAGTAGGCAGCAGAACAGTATCGGGCAAACACTGTTCCAAGTTATAAAATAGAGCACAAGGGCCGAATGGGTTTCCCATGGACAGGGACATGACCACAAAACAGACCGCGGTGCACTTCAGGAAAATCTTCTAAACCTTGAGAAGTCACATGAGTCGGAAAAACTCAGTGATGAGGCAAGAGGATTCTGGAAAGAATTAGAAATTTTAAAAAATTAATTTCAGAAACAAAGACTAGGGCAGGAGTATGGAGAAAAAATGAGAACCAAGACCTGTCATGTAAAGGTACAAGATCCTAGTGATGACTGTAACTGTACTGTCTACCTAAAATGTTCCAATAAACTCAATGAGGAAAAGAAAGAGTAAACTAGAAGGAACACAATATCAAATAAAACATGGGTTACCTTAAGAGCAATAGAAAGTGAAAACGTGGAACATTCTTCACATAAAAAAGTAATGAAGAATTTTAAAAAGTGCCAGAAAGTAATAAACATTGAAGTTAGGCAAAGGAGATGGCCTAGGAATTCCTGGAAAAGAAATCAAATCAAAGAAAAACTGAATATGAAATTCTACCACTGAAGATGTTGATGCATTTTTAGAAAAAGATTTGAAACTACAAATTGTACATCACATTCCTGAGATTATCACCTCAAAATAAATTACTAAAATTTGAAAAAGGGAAAATGCTATGGATTGTTATGTTAGTTGGCTAGGGCTTCCATACAAAGGCACAGCCGTGGTGATTGAAATAATGGTGGAAATGTGTTTTCTCCCAGACCCAGAGGCAGAAGTGCTGGACCGAGTTGGGGTTTGCTATGAGGTTGCTCTTGTAGCAGCATGTGCTGCCTCCACCCTGGACCTCAGATGACTTCGTGTGGCACAGCTGTCCCGGTGTCACTGCGTCTCTGTCAGGACACTGGTGACATTGGGCCTTGGGACCCCATGGCCTCTGTAACCTACAAACCCACCTGCAAATTCAGTCAGATGGGTCAGGAAGTGGGGCACACGGTTTAGTCCACAGCAGGTGTTTTTCAGAAAGCTCATGACATGTAAGGAAAAAAATCAGATGATCATCAAACCTTTTTTTTTTCTCATTGAGTTTATTGGTACATTCTAGGTATACAGTACAGTTACATTCATCATTGGGATCTTGTACCTTTACATCACAGGTCTCGGTTCTCATTTTTCCCCTTGTCCCTGCCCTCCTTTCATACCCTCCTCCCTTCCCTATTTACAAATACTTTATTTCCATGTTTTCATCAAACCTTTTAAGCTATGTTTTATGCTAGAAGAAAAATAAGACATTCCCCCCAAAAAAAAAACATGAGATGAGAATTTTATGTCAAAAACCCACTGACTTAAGTAACAGCTCAGGGAATCTGTTATCAACACGCCAGGGCGAGGGCGGCCTCATTGCCGTGAAACTTTACCGAAAGCCCAGCAGGGTCAAACTGAGATAAGCAAGCAAAGCAGGAGCTGTGGGTCCAGGGAGCAGGGCAGGACACAGTCCTGGGTGGGTGGATGGAGAGGCAGCAGAGAGAGGGACCGCACAGCCAGCGTAGGGCTTAGGGACGAGCAGAGAGGGGCGGTGCGCTAGGCGATGGTGCAGCTCTGGCCATGTGTGTGGAGCAGAGCTACATCAGCAGTACGAGGAAGAGGAGGAAGAAAGGGACAGCACACGCAGGAAGCCCAACATGCCGCCATTTGCAGTTTCAGAATTGGACAGACCAGACAGTGAATGATATTTAAAGAATATTTAACAGACTGCTTAACAAAGAATAGCTAGTATTTTCTGGAATGGAAGAAGCAGTATAACATACCAAGCAAGATAAAAATAAATTCATATATAGATATCTTAACCTTAGTCATGCTACACATCATCAAAGACAAAAATAAAAGCCAGGCGTGGTGGCGCATGCCTATAATCCCAGCACTCAGGAGGCGGAGGCAGGAGGATCCCCAAGACATCAAGGCCAGACCGGGCTACGTAGTGAGTTCAAGGCCAGGCTGAAATGGATAGTGAAACCTGGTCTCAAACAAAGACAAAGATCAGGTTATAAAAGGTGCCAAAAAGAAAAGGCAGAATATCTCTAGGAAGTCAGTGCGACTCACAGCAGTCTTCTTCAATGCGGCAGTGAAAGCCAGAGGAAGCACAGCGCCCTTGGTGTACTGGGAAAACACTGCAGACCCAGGGTGGAAATCAGTGAGCGTGACTTCCGAAACGAGAGCAGACACCTGCAGATGATCAGAAAATGAGTGTTTATCCCACGACTGAGTGCGACACACTGAAAGGCTACATAGTTCAGGAAGAGAGTGACCCAGTAAGGGTGGGGTGCGAGGTGCAGACACACAGGACTGAGGCACAGCTGCGCCAGTGACAGTGATGGTCAGGGCAGGACTGACTCAGCACTTCCTCCAGCAGCGGGAGGAGCTGGACCAGGCTTTGTTGGCCTTGCTGGGGAGGCTGTGAAAGAGTCATTACCCTCAGGCTGTAAAGTAGGAATCCAGCATTTAGAGGTAGCCCTAAGAGAGCAGAAATGCAGCCAGGCCCATTTCTCCCAAATCTGTGAGGGTGGAGAAATGGGAAGCAAAGCAGAGGCTTTACTTGAGGCTGGCGGCTTCTGGGTCTGAGGAGCCAAGGGCCCTCAGAGCTCAGCGGGGGTTCAGGGGGCTGCAGAGGCAGAGAAAGGCCAGGCTCAGAGGAGCAGGAAGTGGAAGGGAGGACTTGGGCATTCCTGCCTGGAGCTGTAATGTAAGAAAATTGGATTCACCTTTGGTTACTAAAATATCTATAATTAGCTTTTAAATCTTCACCCATTTAAAAGCACCAGGATGGCTCAGTGCAGAAACAGACTTGATGCCGGTCTTACCTCCCTCTACAGGGTCTTCCTGCCCTCCCTGCCCACCCTGCAGGAGGGGGTGCCCGGCTGCCAGGCCTGCAGCTCTCCAGGACGCTGTCAGACCTTGGCAGTGAGAAGTCGGCAGAGGCGATCCCCAGTCAGATCAGCTGTCTCCAGCGCTCGGCTGGTGTCCCTTCCCTCACTGTGCCCCATCTGTCAGGCTGATTCTCGTGTGCGTGTGCGTGTGTGCACAATTTCAGCCTGGTCACCTGTGGCTTCCTTCAGTTCTGCACTGTAATTCACCAGAAGATTAATTGGTGGGCTTCACAGTGGCGCCTACTTTTTGGCTCCAGAGAGAGGCCACGGAGTGTCATGGTACGTGCTGGAGCATCTCTGGCTGCTGGATGTGATAGCTGCTGACAGGCTCGCTCCAGACTCTTCTAGAAGTGAAATTAGTATGGAATATGGAAGGA
>NW_022900930.1:50755969-50776397 GCF_012274545.1 Fukomys damarensis | reverse complement strand
GGAAGTGGAAGGGAGGACTTGGGCATTCCTGCCTGGAGCTGTAATGTAAGAAAATTGGATTCACCTTTGGTTACTAAAATATCTATAATTAGCTTCTAAATCTTCACCCATTTAAAAGCACCAGGATGGCTCAGTGCAGAAACAGACTTGATGCCGGTGTTACCTCCCTCTACAGGGTCTTCCTGCCCTCCCTGCCCACCCTGCAGGAGGGGGTGCCCGGCTGCCAGGCCTGCAGCTCTCCAGGACGCTGTCAGACCTTGGCAGTGAGAAGTCGGCAGAGGCGATCCCCAGTCAGATCAGCTGTCTCCAGCGCTCGGCTGGTGTCCCTTCCCTCACTGTGCCCCATCTGTCAGGCTGATTCTCGTGTGCGTGTGTGTGTGTGCGTGTGTGCGTGTGTGCACAATTTCAGCCTGGTCACCTGTGCCTTCCTTCAGTTCTGCACTGTAATTCAGCAGAAGATTAATCGGTGGGCTTCACAGTGGCGCCTACTTTTTGGCTCCAGAGACAGGCCACAGAGTGTCATGGTACGTGCTGGAGCATCTCTGGCTGCTGGATGTGATAGCTGCTGACAGGCTCGCTCCAGACTCTTCTAGAAGTGAAATTAGTCTGGAAGGAATCACTCACTTCTGCATCTTCTGAGCTACAAAACACCAGCGGTCTCCAGATCAGGCGTTGTCAGTCACTGAGCCAAGCACTTGGGATTCCACTGAAACAGTCTCAGCTGCCGCTCACTCCTCCGTCCAGCCACTGTGTAACTAATGCCCATCGCACAGTCGAGCTGCTACAGATTTCAAATGAGTTCCCGACAACAGCGCGGACGATCCATTGTCCTTAGACTTCCAACGCAGACGCAGCCAGTGGGTGCTGGGCAGCTCACCTGGACTTCGGGTTGGCCTTCTCCGGGCCATTCGATTCTGTCCTAAACTAACCCCAGCCCAAAGGCAGGCGAGTGCCCTCGTCTTTGTGGCTCAGATGGGGACAGGGGCCCTGGTGTGCTCCTGCAGCTGGGGCAGGAGAGGTAGTTCCCATGGGGCTGCCTGCCCACATTCAAGGGCTCAGATCCTGCAATGGTGCCTGCTGCCTGCTTCCTTACCTGCTGGGGTCAAGGCTTCCGTGCATACGCAGTGAGGAGGCTGCGCCTGTCGGAACCCCTGTGGTGGCACAGGAGGGACGGCTGAGACCCAGGAGACTGAGAAGTGCGGTCAGACTGCGGGCATGAGAAGAGGGGACGCAGGGCCTGGGCAGGCCAGGGCTCCCGCAGCTGCACCAGTGGCCAGGAAGTGGTCCGTGTCCTGTTGTGGGCACCGGAGAGGCAACAGGCCGCCTGGGGATGAGCCTCGGGTCCAGGAGGCTGGATTTGAGGCACCCGAATTGGAGCCGCCCAGCGCCCAGCACTGGGACCACTGCTGCACAGAGCCCACCGGCCCAGATGGCATGGAGCCCCTGGTCCTCTGTGCTTTCCCAGCAGCTGAGCCGCTGCACCTCAAGAGCAGCAGCTTTCGCTTCACCAGCCGCTGAGGAGGCGGGGGGTGGGGGCTGGCTTCTCCCGGAGCCACAGAGCCCGGCAGCGACTGGGTCTGATGCCCTGGTCTGGCCCTCTGCCCTCTCTGCTGCCTCTTGATTTCTGCCCACTGTGCGACATCTAAGACAGCGGCGAGAGGCCGCCATCCCCTCGGAGGAGCATCTGTTGCCTTCTGTGTTGATCTCAAGGCTAAACAAGCGAAGAAGGCAGAGCTAGCACATCGTGCCGCCCGCAGCTCCAGCCCCGCATCCTCAGCTTTCCCTCAGTTTTCCGGAAAGACGCTGCACTGACACTGCTCTGCCTCAGCCACGGTTTTGCCTTCTGTGGTTCTGCCCCCCCATCAACAATATTAAGTGGAGAAATAAGTAATAAGAAATAAGTAATGCAGAAATAAGTAATTTGTAAGCGTGAAGTTGCAGGCAGCCCCGGGTAGCGTGAAGTGGAATCATCCTCAGCTTTCCCTCAGTTTTCCGGAAAGACGCTGCACTGACACTGCTCTGCCTCAGCCACGGTTTTGCCTTCTGTGGTTCTGCCCCCCCATCAACAATATTAAGTGGAGAAATAAGTAATAAGAAATAAGTAATGCAGAAATAAGTAATTTGTAAGCGTGAAGTTGCAGGCAGCCCCGGGTAGCGTGAAGTGGAATGTCTGTCCGCACGACACTGCTCTACCTCAGCCACGGTTTTGCCTTCTGTGGTTCTGCCCCCCCCATCAACAATATTAAGTGGAGAACTGCAGAAATAAGTAATTTGTAAGCGTGAAGTTGCAGGCAGCCCCGGGTAGCGTGAAGTGGAATGTCTGTCCGCCCAGTGAATCCGCATGTGTGCTGCCTCTGCCTGGCCGTCCCCGCGCAGCCATCTTCAGCCATGGCGGGGTCGCAGCCCCTCTTGCAAGGTCCCAAAGCCAGCATCATTCATGTCCCTTCCCGTCCTCACCTGGGCACCGCACTTCCACATCAGCAGGAGGAGGTAGCGGGTGTCGCGCAGGAGGACGTTTCAAGGAGTGAGCCCACAGGGGATCTGCACAGCACGTTGTTGCAGAGCATACTGTCACGTTCTGTATATTATTAGCTGTAGTTAATTGCCTACTGCGTCTGATGTAGAAATTAAACTCCATCACAGGTGAGTGTGTGCGAGAAGGAACAGTAGGTACAGGCTTTTGCACACTGGAGTCTTGGAATGTACCCCAAGGATAGTAGGCCCTGGAATAGGAGGAGGGGGAGGCTGGTGACAAGAAAAGACGCCAAGTTCTCCTCCCCTGCTCCACTGGAAAAGAAAAAGGTCTGCGCCCAGAAGGAGGAAACAGGGCCTGCCGGGGAGGCGGCTGTCCCACTCACCCCGTGAGGCCAGCTTGGCAGAGCCTCCCTTCCCTCCCCGGTGCAGCCTGAGGTCTCTGGGTCTGACCCTCCCAGCCCGGCCCGGCCAGCCACTCCCCGAAACTTTCCTTCCCACAGGAGCTTCACCCATGACTGTCTTCACCGAGGGACCTGGGAAAGTACTTCGCTTGGAGCTGGAGACTCAGTGCGGTGCAAGGGGCCAGCGGGTTCCCTTCTGTGTGGGTGGCTTCGCGGAGCCTGCGAGCCCTGAAGCAGAAATGTCTGCTGCATTTGGAGGCTGGTGCGATGAGCCAGAAGTCACCCACGTCTGGGGGCCAGGGAGACGTTCCCACTCAGCGTGCCGGGCTCTTTCCAAATCCGTTTCCTGAAGGGGAGCATGGGAGGGGAGGGACTGCTTTCCTGCAGGGTGAGGGCTCTGTAATCAGTAGTTCGTGTGCACAGTGTTTTGCCTCCCGTCCCCTCGTCTTCAGCAGAATCAGTGCACGGGCCCTGCAGTCACCCCACCACAGGCGCGCGGGGCCTCTCAGGAGTGTGCCAGCCTGAGCCACACAGCTCGGCAGGAGCAGCTGGAAGGCCACGGGAAGGGACAGGTTTCAGTCCAGTTCGTTATCGCCATGTGAATGTCCTCCCATCGGGTTGCTAACTGCGGAGGCTATTCCGATCATCATTGAATAATAATGCCGCCTTTGCCAAACAAGCTAAATGGGCCTCTGCAGTAAAAATAACAAATGAATTCATTATAATGCTGCATACTTTGTATGAAAGGAAGCCATGTCAAGAACCTAAATACCCGGTTGAAATTGTTAACACAATCAAGCGAAGGGGGAAAGCACGAAGCCAGCGGCTGGGTGCTCACTCGGGTCTGGGTTGGCGCTCTAAGCCCGAAGCTGCGGTCTCTGCATTTACATCTTTTGCAGTCAGTGACCCTCTGCTCACTGTGATGCGCAGACAGGGATGGTGGGCTCTGAATTCCTGGCCAGTCTGGTTAACCAGAAATGCTTTCGAGATCAATCTTTTTTCTTTATCTTTCAAAACTCTCTTTGTTTTCTCGTCCCAGTAAATTCATTGTGTCCAGCACTCTTTATCTAGAATCTCAGAATGGGGCTCCCTGCTATGTCTGAGGGAGACTCAGATTGGGCTCAGCTGTCCACAAACCTGGAAAAGAGCCTGTAGCTTTTTGGATAAGCATCTGAGGAACCCCTGGGATATGAGTAATTGTCCAACCGCAGATGTGCGGTCCAAAGCCAAGGACCTGAAGTCCCAGGGCTCTGCATCCCAGGCGCCCACCTGACAGGGAGGTTAAGCATTAGCTCCAAGCCCTGCTCCCAAGAAGCCCACGGACAGGCTGAGCAGGGAGGCAAACTGAGCTTGTCCCACGGTGAGGCCAAAGCAAGTCGTCAGGGTGGGAGATGGAGGGGCTGAGGGCCGAGAGGGGACTGTGGAGGATGCAGCGGCACTTGCATTCAGCTCTGAAGAACGCCTGGGAGACTTCTGGACAGAGGGAGAGGGTGGAGAGGCCACTCTGGGAGAAGCAGCAGCTCTTAGGTACAGGCACACAGGTGGCTTTAGTGAGGGATGATTTACACATCCTTGTCGCTGGTGTGTGCACGCACACGTGTGTGTGTCCGGTGTGTGTGGGTGTGTACTGTGGGTGTGCATTGTGTGTGGGGTGTGCACACATGTGTGTTAGGTGTGCATGGATGTGTGCGTGCGGGTGTGTATTGCATGGGTGTGTGCCCACATGTGTCGGGTGTGCGTGGGTGTGTGCAGGTGGGTGTGCATTGCGTGGGGTGCGCACACACGTGTCGGGTATGCATGGGTGTGAACGTGCGGGTGTGCATTGTGGGCGGGTACACACACGTGTGTGTGGCACAGGCAGGGTGGCCCTGAGGGCAGAAGTGGGATTGGGTTCCTGTGAACACCTGGGATCTCGTCACCGAGGAGAAGCAGAGCCTGCACTGCGGGTGTCCTGACGGCGCGGCAGATGTCTTGGGCAGGCCAGAGGGAGGCGCTGCTGGCTGTCACAGTGCTGCAGCCAGCTGCGGCCAGGAGAGCGGGCAGAGGAGATCAGCCTCTCTGGGCAGGATGGACAGGCCTGAGCGCTGACCTAGATGAATGGGAAGACTTTCTCACTTCCGTACAATGGGAGTGGAAGGACTGAGCGGCGTAGGAGAAGGAAGTCTCAGGCCCCTTGAAGAGGCGGTCGGCTGAGCACCTGGATGCCCGGTTCAGCGACCACACGGGTGTCGCAGTTAGGGGAGTGCAGAAACACGGGATCTGGGTGGGTGCCTGTGAGCCCCACACCATGCCCAGCTGAGGGGTCTGAGTGTGATGCAGGCCTCAGTTTTCCCACTGTGTCAATTACTTTTCTCTCATTGCTGAGATCAAAATAGTCAACACCAAAAGTTGAAGGGGTAAAGTTTATTTGGCTCACACTTCAAAGAGTATCCAGTCCATAATCGGCTGGCTCCAAGGCAGAGTGGCAGAGGGGCAGCATTTCCTGGTTGCAGAGGCAGGGAAATCAACAAGAGAGGGGTTAATGGCCTCTTTCTGCCCCTTTTATCTTACTTAGACCACCAGGATCAGGGCGGGGCCGAGCCAGTGGCTCCCTGGAGTAGTTGGGGTCACACTGCCTTAACCCCAGCACCGCACGCTCCAGGTTCAGCCCCTCCCAAATAGCCCCTTCTTACTCGTGAGGCTTCTGGGCCTCTGAATAGGAGCCACAGCACCCTCCGCCCCAGGGTTCTCTGAACGGGTCTCTACCGTCCCCCAACAAGAGCCCAGGAAGGGCTGCCCTTGCTGTCACGTGGCGTCTGGTTGTGACTCACATCTGACTCCTGAACCAGGAAAGCTTGCTGTTTCTGGAAAAGCGTGGCGTGTAGGATCTGTGCTCCACGGGCTGCCACTGGGCTGAGGGGGGTGGGGAGCAGCGGACTGTGTCGCTTGTTTTCTGTGATTCCTGCCCTGTGGGTTCAGCAGTCACCTGAGGACACTGTCTTCTCCCAGACGAATGCACCTGCACCCCACCCCAGTCTCGCTCACCCCACCTGTACTTCCAGGGGCCCCTCTGCCGACTTTCATTCACAACGCAGGAGTGCGAATGGCCTTTCGGCAAAGCCAAGGGTGACCACAGACGGAGCCATCGTGTGAGCTCCCAGAGCGTGAGGAGCAGGGGACACGGTGGGCCCCAGGAGCCCCCATCACCCTCTGAGCTCCCATCACTGCAGGACAGTGAGCCCGCCCTCCCTGCTCCCTGCCCTGAGACCTCGGAGGCATTGCTTGGCCTGGCATGGGAGAGGCCAGCGGCCACAGCCAGCCTGGCAGCCCCTGTGACAAGCGTCTGAGGAGCCGGGCAGGTGTGATGATGAGGGCTCTGCTAGGCCTCCCCGGCTGGGTCCCCTTCCATCCAGGGCTGTGCCATGGTCTTCATGACAGGCCCTCCCTTCTGGGTTCTGGGACCCCAGCGCTGTGGTGGAGGGCACAGCTGGGGTCAGGCGAAGGGGAGCAGCCCCCGGACCGGCTCAGACCTTCTGCGCTGGTCCTCAGCCTGCCTGCTGCACCCGGTCCCTATCCTGCTGTGGACCCTTAGGTCCCAGCTGCAGTGTTGTCAGGAGCATATCCTGCAGAAGGGAACCCGCCACCCCGCAGGACCAGGCCAAGGGCCCAGGCTGAGGGCTGCGGAGGAATAGTCTGCACCATCTCCTGCTGTGCCTCCCCCCAGTGCTGCAGTGAGCCTGGAGGCCTGACCTGCGGCTCTGCCCAGATCTCCAGCGTCTTCTGGAGGAGCCCTCAGCCTCTGTGCGCCACTTCTTCAGCTGTTTCCGCCCCTGCAGCCCACGCTGAGTTCCCTGGAGGGGTGGAGTGCAGGGCTGCGGGTGAGAGGATGGCACAGAGGGGCCCCCAGGGTCCTGTGCCCTGACTCAGCTCACCAGAGGAGACAGGCTGAGTGATCCACAGCAGGAGCAGGGTGAGGACCACAGCCCCCGGCGTTTCCTCCCAGCACAGCACGTGTGGCTTCTGGGACACCGCCAGCCCCTCTCTAGAGATGATGGGCAGCCCAGAGGGCTTGTGGCCCCTGCCACACCCCAGTGGCCACAGGAAATTAGTGCTTCAACTAGAATGATGTCATCAGAGATGGTGAGAGACACCTGAGTGAGAAGTGGATGGCCCATGTGAGAAGCTAGGCACTCCCGGAGGCTGAGGCAGGAAGATCACAAGTTCAAGGCCAGCTTGGGTAACTTTGCAATTGAGCAAGATCTTGTCCCAAAATTAAAAAGGGCGAGAGGCTTGCTAGGGTACTAGGGATGTAGTCTAGGGGAAGGGTCCTGGATTCAGTCCCTGGTAACACCAAAATTAAACAGCTGATGCCATCAGTTCCTTTAGGTCAAGTGGCAACGCTGTCTGCTCTGTGCAGGAGCAGACTCTGAGGCCAGATGGGCTTGGGCAGAAAAGCCCGAGGTCAGTGTCCTGGGGCAGGGCTGAGGGCTCTGGCCAGATCTCGGTCCTGGAGTCAACAGTCGGCCGTGTTGGACCCGCTCTGGCCCTGAACGGACTGTACAGCCCGCCATCCTCTGGCCTGCCACATGGACCCAGTCTGCAGGTCACCTGGAAACACAGGAGCCCGGAAGAGAATCACCTCCTCAGAGAAACCATAGCTCTTTCACATTTAACAAACTGTTTTTGCTGCAAGCCAAGATGTATTTATTGTGATTTCAGAGTCACTTTCACAAGTATCTGGCTATCATAACCACAGAGAGACAGCTTGTTAGCTTTAACTGCTGGGTAAGAGCATGTACATTTTCAAGATTTCTGCTTTCACCCTTTTAACCCCCAGCATAACTATAAATAGATGGTAAGGTCTGGGATTTCCACAGCTAAGTGCTACTATAAATAGTTTAAAACATTTTCCCACTTCGTGCTTTCTAGAGGAACGTTCCCCACTTCCTTTCTTGAATAACCCCTGGGAATGCAGCAAGGCCACATTCAGAAGGTTACTGAGGCAATTCAACAAAACTCTTGATGTACCTATTACTAGCTTCAAACGTCCCCGCGATACTGGAAAAACCGAGGGTACAATGGTTTAACAAAGTCATTTAGATGTTTCAATGTAAGTAGATATTTCTGGGAATGACGTGTAAAAAGCCAACCATTTATCTTTTCACGCACTTTCTCATGTTACTGGGAATTTTCTTCTGAAACACAAAATCAGACCACACCCATCATTCGGTGAAGGCCCTTGGATTTAAATACACTAGCTTTCCTTCAACTTTCGTCAGACACGAACCCCTAGCAGTGCAGTGGGGTGTGGACTTCCCGGGTCAGGCTGCCTTCTCAGGAGGATGTGCAGCCAGCCACCTGTGACAAGCAGCCCTCACCCCCACACCCCCCCACACCCCCACCGCGCCTCTGGGCGCAGCCTCCAGGGATGCCTGCTCGCCGGCGCCCTCTGCTGGCAATGAAAAAACGAAATTAGCCAGGGGAAATAGGCAAGACAGACAGAATGGCAATAAAAACAGCAAACAATGGTGAAACTTATATTCATGTTTTGTATTTTGATTAAAAAGAGAGAGAAAGGGGCCGGGAATTTAGCTCAGCGGCACTGCACCTGCCTCGCAAGCACAAGCTCCTGAGTTCAAGGGCCTGAGTTAGAGAGAGAGAGAGAGACGCCGGGCACATGACCGCAGACGACGCAACTCTTGAAGACGTCCTCGGAGGGAAGAGAGCTCCCCGCAAAGCGAGAATGCGCAGGCCCCTTCCGGGGAGTCCGGAGCAGTGGCGTTCACTGCAGAAGGGGCCCCGCGCGGGTCTGGGTCCAGAGGGGACCTTGGTGGGAGCAGAGTCAGCCTTTCCAGGTGAGAGGCGATCTGGAGACTGATTTACATGTGAATTCTCTTAACCCTGCAGCACTGCGCACTTACAGTTGGTTTAGAGGTAAATTTTAAGTTGCAAGTATTTACCACAACTTTTAAAAATGTGTGTTTTTAAAAATAAGTGTTCGGCTGGGGATTTAGCTCGTTGACACCGAGCCTGCCTCACAAGCGCAAGGTCCTAGTTTGATCCCTCCTTCTGGAAAACAATCAAACCAAAAAGATAACTTTCTGAAAATTCATGTCCATGTTTAAAAAAATAAGTGTTACACAAAAGTGTAGATAAAATGCTGTGGGAAACATAGAAGTAATTTCTGTATGCTATATAATTTAAATTATGACATGGGGCTATGCAAGAATTTTAAATCAATTTACTGTTGTTTGAAATAGTTTTAAAGTAAGTACAAAAGATGGGGTAACAACAGATAACTTCAGAATTGCAAAATAGCAACAGAGGTTGAATGAAAACTAAAATGTACATTTGAAGTTTTGAAATCTTAGCACTGAGGAAGCTTTGAGATCACATAATCAGTTGATGGCATCAGTGCCCAAAAGCAAAAAAGCAAACCAGCTGCTTAATGGGAGGAAAATTCCCCAAAACAGCTCTCCGGTGTTCACGGAACTTACAGTGATCTTTACTACTGGAGCCGCTGGTAGTGATACAGTAGCCGCAGCAAAAGCATTTCCGCCTGGGTTGCTCCTCAGGTATGTGCTCCGCGCCCTCTGGGGGCCGGCACAGGTGGGTGGAGTGGAAACCAGAGGTCTCTAGAGGTGACGGCGCCAGGGGGCCTCCCAGCACTGTGTGCTCTGCTGTTGTCCCCAAGGAGACAACTGCGTCCTCCCTACAGGAATCTCCTCAGCTCTGAGAGCTGCCCTGACTGACAGAGAAGGGGACATGCACTCAGGCCTTTTTTTGTCACCCCGAAGACATCCTCTTGAAGCCTGGGCCTGCTGGAGAGCAGCTGGTGTGCGGGAAGCCACGAGAGTCCCGGCCCAGCTGCTCGTCCATACCCGGCCCTCAGCATGGTGGGAAATCGCCGTGGCTGTTTTAGGCAGGCAAGGCTTGGCTGCTTCTTTGCAGCTGGTTGAGTGGCAGTCAGAAGCCACTGTGGTCTCCTTTCTGAAACACAGGGTGTGCTGGAGGCTGCTGCTGTAGATCACAAGAGCCAACTGCTACGTGTTCAGGAATTTTCCAAGCCAGTATCTAGTTTTGAGTTGTCACGGCTGTCGCCCCATGTCTAGACGTCGCCCCAAAGCCTCATGCAGTCATGGGTGGGGCTTTTCCAAAGTGGCTGACTGTAGTGTGTGTGCAAGGTGCAATGCTGGGATTAAGGGTGGGCGATTACTAACGCCATCCACTGCCCTAATCCCGACAGCCTAGTTACAACAAGGGACAGAAAGAGGCTTTGGCCCTTGCTGCTTTGCTACCTCCTGCTCACCATAAGCCATTTCTCCTCTGCAGTGCCCTCTGCTATGGGCCACCCTGCCTTGCAGCCAGCCGATGATAGAATGAAACTGCACAAACTGTGATCCAAATAAACCTTTCCTCCTTTAACCTTGGGTGTTGGGTATTTTGCCTCAGCAAGGAGACACGTACGTTTAGACGGAGTGCAGTGTTTCGCGGTGGTCTCGCTAGCATCCTTGCACAGTCGTGGTTGCCTGCGCTGTGTCTGAAGGCAGAAGCCAGCTGGCCGGTGGCTGCATCTCTTCCCAGCCCAAGATCATCAGTGAGCATTCACACCGCCGACTTCGCCAAGGGCTTGGAACCAGGGCTGACTGCGTGGTTGACACCAGGACTTCAGAAAGTGCTGCAGAAAACGTTAATGTGGACTAGATTTAAAGGATGTCATAACCGTTCTCTTATGCATGGCACAAAAACGTGAGAAATAGTCTTCCAGAAAACTGTCATCCAATTCAGTGAGCTTCTACCACATATCACTGATGTTTGACTTTGAGTGTTGGCCCAGGTTCATGTTGGAACCAAGTTCATTGGACAATTTCACCCCTAGGCCAGCTACCCATGCGAGATTATGTCAAAGGTTAATAACATTTTGGACAACTAGTTGGATGCCTGGATTTTACAATAAGCACAATAAACAGTGGTGTGCTTTTTATTTGTAAATTGTATGCTGTGTATCTTTTAGTTATTCAGTAATTTTTAAATTTGCTTAAATTTTTATTTTTTTCAGTGCTAGGGAGTAATCCCAGGGCTCATGAGTGCTGGGCAATCACCCTCATATTAGGAAGACTGGGAGGAAACGTGGAACCTTACTTACCTGTGTGCACAGCTTTGTGCCTGCGAACCCAGGGCCGCACAGTTGCCCGCCCACCCTGCTCGCTGCTTCCTGCACAGCCCGGCCTCTCGCTGTGACCCAGAGGTGAGCGACACAGGCTCCACCAGCTCATTGCTGCTCCGCTTCTGTCGCACACGTTTATTTGCATGTTCAACACACTTGGTGTGGTTTTCAGCTGATTCTGTCTTCCACTTCAGAAACCGACAGAGGGTGGGATCGTGGGTCCCAAATCTCTCCGGGGACACGGTGCCCAGCCGAAGTAGCCCTTGCCTGCCGGTTCCCCATCCCAGCCCCACTGGACCCTGGTCCATCCCCTGCCTGCTGAGAGCTCTGGGGCCTCTTCTCTTGGAAGAGCACAGGCCCTGGATTCCAGGTCCCAAAGGTCAGAGCTGAGACTCTCAGTTACGATAACTAGATCGTGTGACTATTTTTTTGGTACCAGAGATAGAACTCGGGACCCTGTACTTGCGAGGCTGGCAGTGGCACCACTGAGCTAAATCCCTGGCCCTGTGACTTAGTTTTGACAATGAACAGGTGTCACCTTGGCCAGGGATTTAGCCTGGCAAGCATAAGGTCCTGAGTTCGACTCTGAGTTTACCCCCCTCAAAAAGGTGTCACCCCATTCATTATATTAGTAGACATTACAGCAGGTATAAAAAGAGTAAAAGTAAGTGAACGACAGTAATATTTTGGTGTGGAATATGACATTGGCTTTGCACACGAATCCTCCAACTGGGCAGGGTGTGGAGGGCTGGCTCCTGCCTCCTGACCAGCATCAGGTGAGGTGGCTCAAAGGCCCGGAGCGGGCTGGGGTGGGAGCAGTGCTTCTGGGCATCTCTGACCCCTGACCAGGTCAAGTTATCTCCTGTTCCTGGGGCACAGCACCTGACACCCGTAAGTTAAAGGAGAAGAGATTTATTTTGGCTCAGATTGTGGAGACTCAGTCCACAGACAGCTGACTCCAAAGCAGGTGGCCTGGTGGAGCAACATCACAGGGAGCAGCAACTGCTGCAGGCAGTGGGAAGCAGAGGCGGATCAAGGGAGGAGGAGGAGGGAGACGACCCTCCAGGCCAGGCCCCAGGGACCACCTCCCCGCGTTCAGCTGTGCACGTCAGGGGCCAACCCACTCCGAGTGCCACACAACTGTGCTCCAGTCGGCTCCCCAGGGCCTGAGCTGTGAGCACGTAAGGCTTTGGGGGGCTTCCAGATAAGCAGTTTACTTTTTACAGCAGTTTTAGGTTTACAGAAAAGTTGAAGCTGTGATATAGGGACTTACACCCAGATTCCCTTATCATTAACATCGTATATTTCTAGAGCATATTTGTTGGAATTAATGCACCAATGCCATTGCAGAATTAATAGTGAAAGCTGTGCTTTTTAGAGTTTTACCCGTTGACCCTTTTCTTATTCAGAATCCCATCTAAGACCCCATTTTGCATTTAATTGTCCTGTCTTCTTCGCCTCCTTGTGGTGGTCTGTGAGTCAGAATTTCCTTTTGAGGGTTGGGGGAGTTCTGGGGGTTGAATCCAGAGCCTCCACACTGAGGTACATGCCTGGTCTTTTTTGTATTTTTTATTTTGAGATGAGGTCTCACGAAGTTGCTCTTTCCCAGGAGATCCTCCTGCCTCGGCCTCCAGAGTGCTGGGATTACAGATGTGCCACCACACCCAGCATCAGACTTTCCTCGTTTTTTGCTGGCTGTGGCTGTTTGGAGGAGCGCTGCAAGGGTATTTTATAGAATGTCATTTTCCTGGAGTCAGTGTGATGTTTTCTTGTGGTCGGACTGAGAGAGGCTTGGGGGAGGGAAGAGACACCGAAGTCCAGCACCTTGCATGCCACACATTGCAGGGTGCACCTGTCCGCAGGGCTGAGCGCCGGTGCTGCACGCCCTCTGCTGCGGGGGCATCACCAGGTCTCTGTACTGTGCCCCTGACTCTCAAACTCTGTGGAAGGAAACCCTGAACTGCCTGCTGGGTGAGGGCAACTTTCAGCCAAGAATCTGGTTGACCCCATATTGTACCTGGTCCCAGGCGTCAACCCTCAGTCCCCTTCCCAGGGTCGCCTAGGAAGTGCCATTGCTCTCGTGACACTGGAGACGCGGTCCCCATTCTGCTGTGGCCATGGAAGCCCCTTGCTGGCCCAAGGCCTTTGTTCCTGGTAGATGGGAACAGGGTTCACACGCAGATCGCCCTAGGGTGGCATCTGCACCTGGACACACCAGGAGGTGACTCGCCAGTGTCATGATGTCCCCTCCCCTGTCCCCACAGCACCCTGTGCTTCCTTCTTACTTTAATTCTACAAGGACCTACGGGAAAACTTTCAAGAACACAGACCTAGGAGTTTAGAGAAGCCCACAGGGTCCTGTAACCTGGCGACTGACAAGCCACCCTCAGCCCGACCACCACCCCATGCATCGTCCGCACTAGGAAGTCATGGAAACGGACTCACAGAGCAGAGCCTCTTCTGGATGGGCATCAGTTTGAGTCCCTTCTGCCAACATCGGGGCGGGATGGTGGACAGTGGCTGGCTCGTCAGCTTCCTCCCAGGAGCTGCGCAGCTGTGTCCTCCTGACCTCCCCGTGGTTGCCTCTGCCGTCCCGGCGGGTGGCTCCTGGCCGTGGCTCCTCGAGGCTTTAGTCTGCATTTCACCAGTGGCACGTGACGCTGGACGTACATCCACGTACCCAACTCCCTTACAAGGAGCAGCGTATGTTCCTTCTTCTTGCGCTCTGAGAATCCTGTCCACGTTCTTCCTACAAATCCTTTGCCAAATTTGTAAACTTTCTGTCCCAGCCTGTGGCTTGTATTTTCATTTTTTGAGCAGTGTCTTTTACAGAACAGAGAGGTTTTTAATTTTTATGAAGATAAATGTATCAGTCTTTAAAATATGCTTTGCTTTCCGTGGCATAAATAAGACTTTTTCCTAGCCCAATATCATGAAGATTTTCTGCTGTTTTTTTCTAAGAGTTTTATAGTTTTGTATTTAATTTAGGTCTGTGAGTCATTTGAATAAGTTTTGGATGAGGCATGCAGCACAGGGCAAGTTCATATTTTTGGTGTGGATGACCAAGTGTTTGATCAGCTATTGAGCCAAGCATGGTGGTGGCTGAGGCGGGAGGATCGCTGTGAGGTCAAGGCCAGTCTGGGGTACATAGTAAGATCAAGGCCAGCCTGACCCACATAGCAAGACTTGTCTCAAAACAAAAACAACAGCAGCTAGCTGACCATACCAGGGCAGTCTATCCCTAAACTTTTTTTCTTTTTTATTGGTACTGGGGATCGAACTCAGGACCTTGTGCTTGCAAGGCGGGCCCAGCACCATTGAGCTAAATCCCCAGCCCTCCTATCCCTAGACTTCTGTTCTGTTTGAATTACGCTTATCCTTCACTGTCATCAAAGTCTCCATTACTATGTAGGTAGGCCTTGAACTCAGGTACCGTGGGTCTTCCCCCGTCTTCTTTTTTTTTTTCTTTCTTTCTTTCTTTCTTTGGAGTACCAGGGATCAAACTCAGGACCTTGTGCTTGCCAGGAAGGCACAAGTGCCACTGAACTAAATCCCTGGCCCCAACTTCTTTTTTATTTAAAAATCGCCTGGGTTATTACAGTCCCTTTTCTTTTACATAAACTACTTAAAATCAGCTTGTTATTTGGGGCTGCTGTGACAGACGCCTCAGCGTGGGTACATTATGAGGAATGGAATTTACTTCTCCCTATCCGGGGGCTGGGTATCCATGGGTTCTGTGGGTTCCCTGTCTTTTCAAGACAGTGCCTCTTGCTGTGACGACACTGCGAAAGGGAGCAACAGGTCCTCACACGTCCAGTGTAAGGTTGCCAGCCCCGTGGAAGGTGCGACTTGACCACCTCCCAATGCCCTGTCTCTCCGTCCCAGCACACTGGAGAGACGTTTTCATACGAACAGGGTGGGGCACTCGGAGCCCAGCAGCCACAGACATTAAAAACATCGCTGCAACGCTGCCTTGTTTGCTTTCCACACCAAACACATCTCCAAGCCGCTGAGGGTGTCAAGACGTCTGTGATGTTCGCTGCTTCCCCTGCTCTTCGTCCTGGAAGTCTGCCTTCCACACCTGGAGACTTTCTTCTACCGTTGCTTTTAGAGCAGATGTGCTGGTGTTGAATTCTCTTAGTTTTGCTTCATTCAAAAGTGTATTTTGTCTTCATTTGTGAGAGAAGCTCGGTGTGTGTGTGTGTGTGTGTGTGTGTGCGCGCGTGTGTGCACACGCCTACACTCTCCCACAGAGCCGCACCCCCACCATGAAGGACATTTGGTGCATGTAGAATTTTGCAGAGAGAGGGTTTTGGGGGCTCATTTTTCTTCCATTGCGTGAAAGATGCTCTGGTATTTACGTGAGAATTCAATTCCTTCTTCCCCTGCACGTGCCAGCTGTTTAGATGTGGCTGAGGCCTCTTCTTTGTCCTTTTGCAGTTAGACGGTGCTGTCTCTATGATAGCTTCCTTCAAGTTCATCCAAATTGGGGCTCACTGAGCTTCACGTTTTCCCCAAATTGGTTATTTAAGCATGCTGTTGTCCTTCAGATAATTTCCCCTGCGGGAATCTGTTCGTCTTCCCTTCCAGGTCTGCAGTGGGATGAACAGGGGACTTTTGAGACTGTCACACAGGTCCCTGAGGCTATGCACCTTTTGCTCCACCCTGTGCTCTTCCTGGACGTCAGACTGGGTCATTTGTGGACCTCATCCTCCAGTGTCTGTGACGTCTCACTCTGCTACTGCTCATGTTTTCAGTGGTCTTGTGTTTCAGTCCTGAGAGGTACAGACAGCCAAGCTAGACAGAGATACAATGGGCAGGGCTGAGCCCTTGGAAGTCTGGACAGAAGGTGAAAACACTACAACTGCGGCAGGAGACACCTCAGCTGGGGCCAGGCCTTGGGATGACACCAGGAGGCCCCAGCCTGTCTCCTTCCCTGAGGGATGGGACAAGTGACAGCGCTGGCTGCTAAGGCCTAGAGGGCATCAGCCGCCTCAGAGGGTGACAGAGACCCCAGCTCTGTTCTTTCCATGCACAACTGTTACAAGACATGCTTCACCTGGATTCCCATTACCACAGTGACTGCACCTGTAACATGATTGGTCAGTCAGAGCTGTGGCCCACGTTATACCCTTATGGCTTTTGCTCTATACGAACTTTCCCCTTTGGGCCCCTCCTGTCTCTCAGGAGACAGTAAGTATTTTTCCCCTTCAGTAAGTATTTTTTCTACTCTTAACCTCTGTTGTTCTAGAATTCGTTCTTTGATTTTAGAGAACATGAACTGGGCATCTCAGACATCTAACAGGTTGGGAGGTATAATATTTTCATATTTCATCTCCTGTAACACTAAGGTCCCAATTTTGTTCTTTTTCATAGTTCTTCTTTCTCCGTTAATGTTCATTTCTATTTTTTCACGTACATCAAGGATGGTTATATTACCTTCACTAAGACTGCTAATTTCATAACCGGGCCACCGTGTCGTTAGCCTGTGTTCGTCAATTTCTTTCTGGCTGAGAAATGGTTGCAGTTGCCAGATCCATTGCCTATCAGGTGATTCTGTTTTATGTCCTGGATATGCTGACCTTACGATGTGGCTGGGGTCCTACGGTAATGAAACAGGGACTCAGTGGCCCATACTGCAGGTGGTCTCATCCCTGCAGTGAGTAACTAAAAGTAGGCACCTCGGCCCTCTCTGTCCGTCCCTTTCAGCACCTTAAGACTTGGGGCAGACCCCACTGAGCCCTGCCTACCTCACCTCCTTTCCAGATTGTACACAGGAGGGGGGCGAGAGTAGCAAGGTCACTCCTGGGGTTTGCAGGGATTTCCCACTGCCAGCTCCCGAAGCACCCAGTTTTGCCTGGGTCTCCTGGCAACCTGTCTCCAGCCTGAAGGTGCCCTGTGGGACCCAGGGGAAGCCGAGGCTCCACAAGTCCTGCTTTGGGGTCCCACCCCAAGCAGGAGCAGCTGCCACCCAATGAGGGAACCGAATTATGAATCTTTCCAGTAGGATGATGGGTCTTCCATGCAGGATGATGGCAGAGCCAGTTCTGAAATCATGACCAACCAGACCGGCCCCCCCTGTCCCTGCTAGCCAGGAACTGCAGAGCTTACCTTTGGTCCCCTTTCCACAGTTGATCTTAGCCAAAAGGTCGAGAAGCGATGGTTCCCTTTCTTATAGAAGCCCATGCTCCCATCAGGCACTGGAAGACAGATTTCCCAGCTGGCCCCATAACCAAAGCTCCTCTCCTGCCCTTCACCGTGTCCTGGGACAGCGGCAGGGCCTGGTCTGGTGGGACCCCTCAAACCCAGCTTATGAGAGTACTCTGTTTTATGGGTTCTGTTGATCCACTGCAGGTTTCTTCTTGGGCCCTGGGTGGGTTTGCTACCTTAGGACAGTTCTTCAGGACTGACCTCACTGCCCTGGCCTGTCTTGTGTGGTCACAGGTGGGGAAGAGCTGGGGACCCTTGCAAGCTGGGCTGCTGCACCCCATTTCTCCCCAGGATCCCCTCCCGGTGCCTCTGAGGACAAGGGCAGAGTCCTCTCGGGAACTGAGCCGTCTGCATCCCGCTGTGGTCATGCAGCTCTGCAGAGAAAAGACAGTGTGAAAGAGAGAAGGGAAGGCCTGCCGTCAGCTCTTGATGCAGATGCACCGGGCCCTCCCAGGGTTCTGTGCCAGAGAGAGAGGACTGCCTCAGAGTTCTTCCCTCTCAGGGTGATGTGAGGGACAGAGGCAACTCCCAAACTTGCTACATACCTGAAACTCAAGTCCCTGTTCTCTAAAGTGGCAGAATGAGGGCCAGGGTGCAGCTCAGTGGCACTGCACCTGCCTCACAAACGCAAGGTCCTGAGTTTGAACCCCAGTACTGGAAAAACAAAACAAAAAATAAATAAAATGGAAGGATGAATTCTAGAAACCACGGAGGTGAAGAGTGGGAAAAGTTTATTGAGAGAAAAATAGCTTTTGTCTAAGAGAGACAGAGGGGGACCAGAAAATGTGTTACCCCCCAACCCTGCTTCTCAAAGGTGATTTATGGGACAAAGCCATGAGATAAGCGTGTTCAAGGTGGGACAAAAGTCTAGTCAGCTCGTGTGATTACAAGTACAGTTGCTTAGGCAATGCTGATCCAATGAAAAATCACAAGGTGGGCAAAAACTATGATCAATCAGATTATGACAAATAGTCACTTAGTTGAGATTGATTAAATGAAGATCCAATGGGGAAGCGAGTCACATAGCAAGAGGACAAGGGAGGAGCAAGGGTTTTCGGTAAGGGGTGGGTCATGGGTCTTCCCCAGAGGATCTTGCCGCCCCCCTGCCCAGGTGATAGATACCTATTTAGAGTATCAGTCCTGCGTGGGTATAGTAGTTTCTCTCCTTTTACATGCTGTCCTTCACTGAGTGTGTCTTGCTTGTCCTCCCTGATAGCTTGAGCTCCGGCCCTGTCTAACTGCGTACAAGCTAGCTAATTAACTTACCTATCCACAGCGAGGGTGCCAGAGCAGCCCTGGGGGAAAGGCGAGTTAAAGGTGTGAGGTGTGGGGGGGAGGGCGGGGAGGACTGAGGAGGGCGGGCAGGGAGGCGGGACAGGAAGGGTGGATGCAAGGTCCCTGGACTCAGCAGTCCTGGCCCGGCAGCTGCTGGTTCGTCCCCATAAAGGGGGGGGGTGGGGGGGGGGGGGGGGGGAGGGCGGAGGGGGGCGGGAAGGGAGGCGGGACAGGAAGGGTGGATGCAAGGTCCCTGGACTCAGCAGTCCTGGCCCGGCAGCTGCTGGTTCGTCCCCATGATGGGAAACAGACACCAGCCCTGAATGATTATTGCATTGATTCGTATTCACTAAAGAGGAATGAACAACAAAATGTGGAAGTGATTTTGAAAAATAATTTATTCTAAAATCTGTGCAGCGAGTGTAAAGGTGAGACAGTTGTGGGATGATCACATATCCTTTGCTCAGGGTTGGAGACTAATGGCAAGAATAGCACTAACGTGGCATGGAAGACAAAGGAAGACGGGGAGCCCGGTACACCCAAGCAGGCCCCCTGGGCACCAGTGCCGCCAGGGAGTGACAGGAAGAGGGTCTCAGGCCCAGGCCTGTGCTGGGGCACAGGTGCTGTGTGGCCTCCGGGATGCTGCTCAGGGGTCAGGGAGGAGAGGGAAGGGACAGTTCCACGTATTTTCACAAGGGCGGGTGTGAAATCACGGTGGCACTGTACTGACATCCCCCGGGTCCATTTATAAGAGAGATTTGCTGCCAAATGGTATTCATAGCTCATCAGAAGCTACTTCTGCAGCTATTTAGATGTATGATAAAAGCCCTTCAGATAGCAAGAGTGTGTTAGGGGAACACACAGCAGTCTTTAAGGGGCAACCAAGTACACTCTTGGACAAAGCGTGTCCTGCTGCAGGGCTTCCCCATGCCACTCACCCTGCCTCAGCCTCGAGGGCCCTGGGAGGGCTCTTCCCCTCCTAATCGTCCCCCCAGGCAGCTCTCAAGCTTCTGGGAAACCTCCCTGTGCTGGTGCCCTTCTGTGGCCCTTGACTAAATCAGATCTGCTTCACATTTGTCCCCTGGTGCCATGAAGCTCCCCTTCAGTCCACAAGGAACTTCTTGTTCAGTGTCGCTGGAAAAATCCACGAAGAGGCTCACGGTTGCTCCTTGTTAGGCCCTGGTAGGGCTGCAGCTCCAGAAGAAGCACCATTCCAGCCGGGGAGGAAAGGAACTCACAAGGCCACTGCAAGGGGTCAAGAAGGGTGCAGGAGGAGGAAACAGAGACCGGAGTGTGGGCTGGTGAATACAGAGGTCTTCATAGAAAGGAGAAAGCCAAAATCCGGGGGTGGTTTGCAGTAGGCACACGCATCTGTCCACCATGGGCATCCGGGTCCTAACGCGCACACAGGAACCTGCTGTGCATTTCTAACTTGGGGACGTCTGGGCAGCAGGACCCAGGTCTGTGGCTATCTTCCTGTGTCAGTTAGCTACCCCCACCTTCCTAGTGCAGAAGTATTTATGGATTCTAGATATGTAGGCAAGAACTTTAAGGACCAAACAGAAAGGAGTCTCCTGGGCCGGGGAGTTAGCTCAGTGGCACCATGCCCGCCTCACAACTCAAGGTCTAAGTTCGATCCCCGGTACCAAGGACGGGGTGGGGGGGGGAGTCTCTTTGCAATTGAAAACCAGAAGCCGGTCAAACAGCAAGGGCTTGGGAAGCGAAGCAAGACTGGGTTGTGAAAAGTCCACTAAATCCAGGTGTAAATGCCCGCGTGCAAGGCCTCGGTGTGCACTCCTGCAGGGCAGGCTGGGCCCAAGTCCACAGCCGGTGAGGGACAGGCCTGCGGAAGTCAACGCCCTTGCAGCCACCCGGGCTGGGTCCCGCTGCGGTGCACTCGCTGGACCTGCTGTCAAGGCCG
>NW_022900930.1:50730430-50755453 GCF_012274545.1 Fukomys damarensis | reverse complement strand
CGCGTGGACGACCGCCTGTACTGCGTGTACCAGAGCGCCGTGCTCTTCTTCTTCGTGCACTACACCGGCGCGCAGGTGAGCCTCGGCCGCGGCCGGAAGCAGGCGGCCTACGCGTTACTTACTTACTTGAAGTCTCAGAAAAAAACAAAGCAGTTGTGAGCGTTGCGCTCAGTGCCCCATTACAAAGGAGAGTTTGCTTCCCGGGCGTCCCTGGTGTCTCGTGTTCCTTTTCCTCCGCGACCGGCTGGCGCAGGCGGGTTGAGGTGGGTACGGACCGAGCGACGGAGGCGGCCTGGAGTTGTGTTCCGCTGCCTGCTGTGGTCACCCGGCCAGGTCAGGTCAGGTCACTCCAGGGAGTCTGCGATGCACAGTCACTTGATCCAGGATTGAGTTTGCTCCAGTTGGAGGCGGTGGTGAAGGGAGGCCAGGCCTCCGTTTAAATCTGTATCTTTTAAGTTTTCTAGGAAAGAAAAAGTTGCAGATCTTGGTTTCCTGGTACTTGACTTTTAGAATGAGCTTCTTAAAAGATTTTCATTAATTCAGGCAGATTGTTTTCTGCCATTCTGTTATTTCACCAGGTAAGTTGAAACAAATGCTTTTGTCGTGGTTCCGTATTTAAGTTCACATCATACAGCTCAGAAACCACCATCAGTCACCTAGAAAGATTATTCTGTCTATGGTGGATTATTTTTATTCAAAAAATAACATGCTCCGCACAGTGTAATGTGGAACGGGTCATTGGGCCACTTTGTGTTTAGCAGTCTGTTTAAATCATGAAATTTCCTAGTGTTCCTGAAATTACACATCTTTATCTTATAACTGGATATCTAATTCTTGGTTTTCTAGCAAATGGGGTTTTTTTCCCACCTATTTTTCCAACAAAAGGGTCCACTATCCAGTGTTAAATCTTGCATGCACTGATGGATTTTTTTTTTTTTTTAAACAGCGTCTTGCTGTATATTCTAGGTTGGCCTTGAACTCACTATGTAGTCTAGGCTGGCCTTGAACTCACAGCGAGCCATCCTCCTGCCTCAGCCTCCTGTGCGAGGATTATAGGCATGTGTACACCACACCCGGCATTCTTGCATGTGTTTATGAGGGGACTCTGATGATGCCTAAATATAAATAACATTTTATTTAATCAGTGCCCCTTGATAAACTTTATTTGGGATCTTAGAATTGCCCACCGATTCTGAGAGGCAGGTTATGAACATCTAATAAAAATGTAGACTCAAGAACTTGTTCTTGCTCTTTTTTTTTTTGAAAGGAGTTATTTGCTATTTAGTAACAGCAAGTAGTGTTTTTATTTATTTATTTCTATGTTCAGGCTGGCTTTCCACTTACATTGTACCCCAGGCTGCCCTTGAACTCACTTCGATTCTCCTGTCTCAGCCTCTCAAATGCTGCAATTACAGCTATGCGCCACCATGCTCTGGCAACCAGGGTATTTTGAATGTGTTAAAATCTTTTTCTAAAATCTGTTTCCAGTATAGACAAAGCTACTTTGATATTTTAAATCAATAGAGCAATAAATAGCTATCTTCAGATATAAAACCCAGAGGGAAAAATTACAGGGACGTTCTGTCCCCTTACTCTTATTTTAACCTATTATTTTTCATCAATAACTTTGTGATTGAGATTTTTTTACTAAAATTTTAACTCTTTTGCTGAGAGGCTCTGTTTGTTTTACTTGTGTTGTCATCTTTTAGTTACAAGGCTATGATGATCCTCTTTATTGGTTCTCTAGAGATCTTGTTGCTTTATCTCTGAAGAAAGTTTTAGGAATCTAGAGCACATACATTCTTTGCGCACATAAATTCATTAGTTCTGAAACTCCCCTGGGTACTAGCCTCACCATTTGTAGCCCATTTTTCCCACTCCTACAGAATGAACCCAGGCCTTCATGCTGAGCTACCTCCCCAGGCTTCTTAAAATTTCCTTTATTTCAAGACAGGATCTGACTACAACCAGGCTTGCTGGGCTGGAACTTGCAACCCTCCTGCCTCAGCCTTCTGACGTGCCTGGATTACAGGTCTTGTGCCACCACAGCCAGCTTATTCATTCCTTTTTTGCAGGTTTTATGGGACCCACTGAAAGGACGAGTCTCTATTATGGTAAAAGGCATTGATTCAAGCAACTGTTACTCCTTGTGGCTCTTATGATGGATCACCTAAATATAGTTGCATAAGCAAATGTGTCCTCATAGTTCTGGAGGGCAGAAATCCGAGATCAAGAGCCAGCTGGCTTAAGTTCTGTCCAGCAGGAGGATCTAGGGTAGATCCTCCTGTATTTTTTTGTATCTCTTGGCTTTTGGTGGCCGGCAGAGTTCCATGGCTGGGCTGGTTCCTCAGCTTGGTCTCTGCCTCGTGGTTTGTGCCCTGGCTTCCTCCGCCTCTGGTCCCCTGCTCCATTTCTCTCTCAGGAAGCTTGGCCTCGGGCTCCAGGCATCCCTGGATAGTCCAGGGTAACCTCATCTCAGGTCTCTAATCAGACCTCCAAGGACCTGTGTTCTAAGTAAGGGGTACACGTGTTCCAAGGCTCAGTGAACTCCCTTCGCTCTTCACCCAGGACAGTGACAAAACCCTCAGCTCTGCCTGTTCAGTCTTCTGCTGTCTCCTTTCTTGGTTTAACTTTCTAAGTGCTGATCACCACCAAATGCCAGAGCCTTCACCCCATTAAACACAACAAAGCTTCATTAGCCAATACACAGGTTTCAGTGTTCTTGCTATTTGTTTTCTATCAGAAGATGGTAATTGTTTCTGGAAGTCATTACGTATTAAGACAGCTTGGCCTTTGCTTTCTTTACCATGCTACAATAAAAAGTCTTTTATTTGGTACTGGGGATCGAACTCGGGACCTTACACTTGTGAGGCAGGTGGCCTGGTTTCCTATACTTACGGCTATTTTAAAATAATTTTCCATAACATTTTTCATTTGTAAATCTATCTTCACATATTCCTTAAGGGGAACATTTTATTAGTTATCTTAATCATGTCTTGGTATTCTTTTAATTTGCAGTTTATTCTGCAATTACCATCTCCTGATAGAAAACAAATAGCAAGAACACTGAAACCTGTGTATTGGCTAATGAAGCTTTGTGGTGTTTAATGGGGTGAAGGCTCTGGCATTTGGTGGTGATCAGCACTTCGAAAGCTGTGGCATGGGAAGGAGCGTAAATGTTCCAGAGCAAGAGGCCCAGTGTCCTTGGGGGGGGCGTGCCATCAGGAGGCGTGGCCAGGACTCCAGAGGGACTGAAGGCACCTTGTGGCCACCATCCTCGGAGAGAGACCCTGGATCATACTGGCTTCCTGTTACGGAGTTCTGGGTGTGTTCTGGTTCTGAGATAGCTGTGAGATAGTAACTGCAACGGTCATGAAAAAGAATTAAAAATCTTTTCAACTTTTTTTTTTTTTTTTTTTTTTTTTGAGACAGGGTCTCACTATGCTGTTGAGACTGACCTGGAACTCACTATGTAGCCCAGACTGGTCTCGAACTCACAGCAATCCTCCAGCCTCAGCCTCCCTAGTGCTGGGATTACAGGTGTGCGCCACCACGCCTGGCCTTTTTAACATTTTTTTGAGCTACCAAAAGTTTATGCAGTTTTTTTTTCAGATGTCAGATATTTCTTTACAAAACTTCCTTTTTCTCATTCTAGTAAAATACACCAAAAACTGACTGTTGATATTAACAGACATGTGCTTCTTCATCAACATCTAATGAGTATTTTAATCACTGTTTAATTCCTACTTTAATCAGTTGGTAGCATTTGTTTTTTTTTTTTGTTTTGTTTAGTTTCTTTTTTGGGGTACCGGGGATTGAACAGTTGGTAGCATTTGGAATTTACATTAGAAATATTTTTAATTAATGGCCCTGAATGCTAATCCCCTCTCCCAAATACTAATGTATCATAGCAATAAAATGTAAGATTCTTGGTTTATATTTAAAAACAGCTTTTCAACCAAGCTCTTCTAGGGGTGAAATAGTTTGAAAAGCTCTAAAGCAGGCTGTAAAGTGTAATTAAGTCTTGGATTTTGCTGTTTGCATACTGTGCTCCGTTGGAGTGCTCCTAACGGCACTGGTCTCACGGGTTTCTCGGGTGCAATCAGGCTTCCTCTCTGGAAACCACCAAAGACTGGTTCTTTCCTTCTGCCGTGCTGTCCTATCAAAATAGCCCTAAGCTCGGTGAGTTAAGGCTGCATTCTCTGTCTAACTACGTAAGCTCTTGGAATTCAAGGTGTTTATTTTGAATCCAGGAGTGACCCCAGATCATCTAGTCCAGCCCTCGTCGTGGGTCAGGGTTCTCTCCACATTCTGCCCAGAGTCGGTAATCTTAAGCAGAACGTAATGATTGTATTCTCACGTTTCTCTTGCCTACTTATTTGTCATCAGTGTGAAGACCTCTCAAGGCTCCTTGGGTTTAGCTGGGAATGGTAGGGCTGGGCATATGTACCTTTGCTTGTGAAAGCAGAGTGATGAAACCTTTAATAAAGGAATTAAACATTTCCCAATCAAACCCAGTTACCGTTTGACATGGTTGAAGTTAGCTAAGGAACTGGTTGACTTCTCAGACTTTTAAGGAAGTCTGGGGACTACGGGAAGACTCATGTTTTAGATATGTTTTATGGTAACACTGCCTGTCCCCAGCTGCCCACAGGGTACTTCTGCCATTACAAGGGACAGCAAGCAGCGTGACTGCGTGGACAGTTTATCTTCTTCTGTAAATCTGTCCACTGAGTTGGTGCATCTTAAAAGGAATTAGAAATTAATTTTTCCTGTAGTATTTTCTCATATCACTATGGGCTCTTGAACAGAGGTGGGCAATCCAGTCTGAAGTCATTGATTTTCAGTGAGGGACCTCGTCAATGCATGCTTCCGTCCTTCGGTCCATCTGTTCAGCCAATATTTGCGGGTGCTGTGCGGGTTACTGAGGTACGAGGAAAGCAGTAGCCAGGACACTTGCTCTTATGGAACTCATGTTCTAGTGGGACAGATGAGTGATAACAGAATGGATGTTTTCTGTGCATGTGACGGTGGCCTGGCAGATGAGCAGGAGGGGCTCTGGCAACACAAGAGCCTGTGGGGGGGGCAGACGCGGTGTACGCCAAGGGAGAGACGCTCAGGAGAGGAGGCTTGGCAAGGTGGAGAAGAACTCTGGGTCCAGTTTGGACGTGGAGAGGGCTTGGCGGTGCGTGCTGATGGAAAAGGAGGGGTGAAGCCTAACACCCCGAATGCAGGAGTGGCGCTGTGCACAGTGTTGTTCTGTTTACAGATGAAGAAATGAAGAAACTGAGGCACGGGGAGTTCTGTAGATGCCAAGCAAGCACTTAGTCTACAGCAGTCTAATCCAAAAATAGTTAATGCACAGGTTTCAAAAACTTAGTATAGTGAAAAACAATAATGCCAAGAATGATGTGTTCACCTTGAGGCAGGCGGATTAATGACAGTGTGTCTTTTACTGTAAAAAATATTTTGTTTTGTTTTGTTTGGTTTTTTTGGTTTTTGAGACCATCTCACTATGTAGTTGCTAGAGACTGACCTGGAACTCACTGTGTAGCCCAGGCTGGTCTCAAACTCACAGCAATCCTCCTGCCTCAGCCTCCCAAGTGCTGGGATTACAGGTGTGCACCACCACACCCAGCTAAAAAAATGTTTTATTTAAGCAGTCCTAGTATTTCTTGATTGCCCTTATTGATCAAATGTTTTTAGCATTTCCTGATAGAGGAAAACAGTACAGGGTGTCCTCATCTACTTTATCCACCAGATCTGGCACTGTGCAAAGCTAGCTCTTCCCCAGAGTCAAAATAAAAATGAAAAGTGAATGTTTTGAATCGATTCAGGACATCAGACAGGCGCCCCTGTGCAGCTACAGCCACTCACAGAAACTGCCTCGGAAAGAGGCCATGTGCTCCGTAAAGGGTGTTGGGGGTTCAGGGCACCGTGCCTCTCTTTTACTGTATTTTACAAAAACGTAAGCACTCACTGTATTTCCTGATCACACCCCCACTTAGGGGCAACCGGCATAGGGGCAGAAGCCGGGGAGAGCGGTGGGAGATGAGGAGGCAAAGAGAGCAGGACCATTCCTGAAGTTTGGGACGGGGTGGAGCTGAGGCTGGCCAGGAATTCAGGCCGCCTGGGCCCCGGCGCTGTATTCATGGTGGAGGCGAAGGAGGAGAAGGGGCCACTGTGCGATTGCCTCATCATCGGGATGCACAGGCAGCGAGAACACTGTCCTGGGCCGTGCCCGCCGGCTCTCCAGGCTCGTCTAGTGGGAGAAGGCGAACGGCTTGCCCACGTGTGGAGGGAACTGCCAGGCGGTACGGCTGGAACGAGCTCCCTGCTCTCCAGGTGTGATGCTGAGAGACCGTGGGCAGCTGCGTAGAGGATGCTGAGGCAGCTGGAGCACACTGCCTGTTAGTTTTGCAGCCTGAGGTAAAGGGACTCGAGTCTTTGCTTGGGTCAGCAGACGGGAGGTGTGCTTGTTACAGATTACTTCGACCTTTACTAAACACAGGTGCCTTCGGGCCATGGGGTGTTCACAGGAAGGAAGTCCTCAGTTGCTATCCGGAGGAATGTGAAACCTTCTGGACCTTTGAACAGAGCTACATCCCCATCCCTTTTTACTTTTAAAATTCTGACACAAATTGATTTGCCAACTTGTCCAGGCGGGGCTTGAGTTGCAGTCCCACCGTGGCCTCCCAGAGCGCTGGGATTACAGGCTGTGCTGCCACACTCACCTGGTGGCCCGCGCCTTCCTGGCTGGTTTCCCTCCACACTTGCTCTGCTCTTCTCTGGAGACCCGACCTGCTGTGTACTTCAGCTCAGCTGACCCCGCCCACCACAGTGTCAGGGTCACCTGCTGGGAGCTAAACTGAGTCTCCAGGTACGGATTGTCCTCTACCAGACTAGCCGGCAGGCTGGGAGGAAGGAGAGCACCTTGAGTTTTCTCTTTCCACGAAAGGGGCAGAGGACTCTCAGGGAGCCCTGCTTGAAAAGGGGTCAGAGTTCCTGAACAGCTTTCCCAGCGATAGGTAAAGAGGGAAAGAACCTGAACCCCACTCTGTGGAGTAAGATAGGATCTGTAAGGTCAGAGACACTGTCAAAGGAGGAATCCTGGAGCTCCCAGGAAATAAACAGTCCTTTCTTACTTGTCAGCACTGCACTGTGCGGTTCTCCAAGGTTGAGTTTCTCTAGGAAATAGCCGTGAAAACCCTAATGACAGCTTCGTGTGTGTGTTTAGAGAACGGGAGGGTGGCTTCTGTCAAGGTGAGACGTAGAAGCTCAGCCGGGGAAGGCGGGTTGGGTCGGGAGGTTGTGTTAAAGGCGGCTCCAGTCCCAGGTAGGAGCCGAGTTTCAGATGGCAGACGTGGTCTCCACGGTCTCCACCTTCAGTAGCATCAGGAACCACCGCAGAAAGATTCAAGTTAGAAGGAGAAGAAACCAAAACAGCAGCAGGAAGAACTTGGGAAGCAAGGCACGACACAGCTGAATCCCGGAGCTTGTTAGGTGGTGGGGCCCAGCCTCGCCGGGCGTCCTGTGTGCATGCCAGCGCCCGTGCCCCTCCGTGTGCTGCTGCAGGCTGTGGACGACTCCAGAGCCTCACTGTGCTTCACAGGCCCTGCGCAGGCGCTCTGCCGCTGAGCCACACCCATAGCCCTTCTGAACATTTTCAAACGAGGCCACTCTGTTCCCCGGCCTGGCCTCAGCATCACGGGCATGTGACGCCGTGCCCAGCACTTTGCCCTGTTCTTGGTGTGTATTTCCTGAGGGACATTCTCTGTGCTGCCTTTTATGATCACGGATTTCTTACACCTTGCAGTAAATATTAAAATTTTGAAAAACATAATTAATACATGGGAAGCCTCATTTGACATTTTCTACTTTGAATTTTTGCAGAGAAGAGTTTTATCACAGATGAAAGATTTAGGGATCTTATGGTGAGAAGTCTGTGTAATTTCTATTTCTTTGTCATACTGTGTGTCAGCTTAATCAAGGTAACTTCTAAACCTCAACATTCTCATCTTTAAATGGAATTTTTTTGTCATGCTGTTTCGAAGACAGATAATATGTGAAACTGCTTAATTTAGCTACAGGTAGACCATAGATGCTGGCAAGAAAATACTTCCTGAGCTAAGAACCAGGCCAAGAGACACATCTGTGAGTGTATTAGTGTTCTGTGGCTTCTAAGGCTTTTTGTACGTAACGTGTGATAGCTGCTTCGAACTCAGATTATTGGCCAGATACACTGCTTTGCCCAGTCTCAGGCTGGACCCCCCCCCACGGCCACAATTTTTATGTGCTGTGTGGTAGGAGCTGCTTACTCATTAGCTGGCAGTAGAGTCATGGACAGCAGAGACAGCCCTGTTCTGAGGGCCAGGTTATGTGATTTCATTGGGCAAATGGTACTGAACCACCCTGGGTAATACAGGGCCCCTTGATGTTGTAAAGGAAGGGCGTAGGAGGGTGTTGCCAGTATGACAAAGCAAACTGTTTTAAAGTAGAAACGTGTACTTTTAACTAACAAAATATATTTTATACAAAATACGTGAGCCAGTAAGGCTTACCACTTAATGTTACACTCTGTGTACCAGTGGGTGTGGAGCGCGTCTGTGCCTGGCAGTGGGCCGGGCTGTGACTTTGAGGTGGCTGTCGTCCCTAGGCGATGGGGTTCTTTAGCTCCATTACAGTCTGTGGGTTTTCAGAGACTCGTATGGCACCGTGCTTGACCAGTCTGGCCTTAGATGTGTGTGACTGTATTTCATTGGCAGAATACATTTAAAGTTCATTTCAGATGATTGTAAACAGGGTGTAAATTGTGTGTGCAATGGTGTGCATGTAGAATTCAGGATAGCCGCCTTTCTGGGTAGTGGAAGACTATTCAGGGGGAGCGGGAGGTAGGTTAGGCAGCCATTTTTCTTACCCACTAATCACTTAACAGTTCTGAGTAAAAAATTTTACTTTAGTGGCAAAGTAACCATTTTTAACTTTTTCTTGGATGCTTACTATGTTTTGGGCATTGTGTGAAGGACAATGGTACCTCGCTTCATGAATTCAGTTTGTTCTATGATTTTGGAATGGAGGCCACATTTGTGTTTGTGTGGGAAAGACTGCAGTAGTTGTGTTTGTTGTCACCTGATGCAGTTTGCAAACAAAATAAAATTTTGCCAGCGCTTCTGTTTGCACACCAAGTTGTTTGCAAACAGAAGCGTTGGTGAACTGAGGTACTTGACATAATCTCCCAGATTTTACTGGCCCTGTGAGGAGTGGCTACTTTATTGCCGTCCTCTTACAGGTAGTGAGAATAGGTGTGGAGAGGTTGGTTACTTGTGATCGAGTTCTCACAGTGAGGTGATGACTGGTTTCCAAATCCAAGTCCCGCTGCGCACTCAGTGACTACAGTGCAGAGGGGGAAACCTTTGTCCTCCACCTCTTAGGTGGGGCGACTAAAGCCTATGAAGGAGCCACAGAAGTCTGATTACAGAGAAGAAGCATACACATTCTGCTGATGTTCATTTTTACATGTGGTGGAGGGTGGGTGCGGTGTCTGGAAAACAAGTGAAACATCAATGGAGGGGTCTACGTAGGGTTTTGACAAAGGGTGAAACGTTGGGAAGAAGTGCCTTAGCCTCCTGGGTGCGGTGCTCTGTGGGCAGCGACAGGAAATGGATGTGGGAGGTGGGGTTGGTAAGGTTACTGTGCACTTACGGTTGGAGAGTGCACAGTTCCTGGTCTTCCTGGAAGCAGAGAGGGGACCAATACACTGCAAATCCATGTCACCTGAACACAGGGAGGGCAGAAAGCTCCTCTTGTGCCTGCTGTTTCTCAGTTATCTTTTTTGGTTTTTTGGTACTGGGGGTCAAACTCGGGTCCTTACGTTTGCGAGGCAGGCGGCGGAACCAGTGAGCTAAATTCCCGGGCCTCAACTGCCTTTTAGCAATAATTCCTCTGCTAAATGGGCAGTTTGGAGTGGAATATTATACTCTCTTTCACTTCTGGGACCATATTTAGGGCAGTATTTTAAGTTTTCCATGCTGAAGGTAAATGTACCTATTAAGATGAAGAATGTAGCTTTTGGCAACACAAGAATGCTATATATTCGTGTCCCTATGATGATTACAATAGGAAGAATCCTCATGTGGTTCACATGTGTGGAGCAAATAAAAAACAATGGAAAGATATGATACAGTGAGGTGAAAATAGCTGCACCCAATCCAGACCTTCTTGTGAGAGCTGAGCCAGTTTGTGAAGTTAAACACGGTAGACAAAGCAGAATGATAACTAGTGTGTCAGTTGCCCTGAAGGTAAGTATTCAAAAAGCAATTGTTGTCTGACTCTGAATTAATTACATAAAAAAGAAAGTTACTGCATAAAGAGACTTCAGTTTTTAAAAAATGGATAAACCCGAGTCAGTAATTGTGAAGAAACAGTTATGAATTACAACACCAAAAAAGCCTTGTTTTCATGTGCCATCTTTTGAAGGAACAAGTTCTTTGTACAATACATTTATAAAAGTGACTAATGCACTGGGAGTGGTGGTGCATGTTTGTAAGCCCAGCCACTCGGGAGGCTGAGGCAGGATTGCAGTTGGAGGCCAGTCTAAGCAAAATAAAATGAAAAGGGGCTGAGACGGTAAATCGGTGGTAGAGCACTTACCTCGTATGTGCAAAGTCCTGAGTTCAGTCTTCAGTACCAGTGCGCGCGCACACACACGCACACACACAAAGGGACAGATGTAATTTGAAATACAAGTACTAGAAATTCACAGAATGATGCATTTAGAAAGTCACTGGTGCATTGTTAAAAAGTTTATTCCAGACATGAGGTATGGCTTTACCCACTTGAAGAATAAAAATCCAAGCATAATGACTGAAACAGTGTGTGGGGTACGGGCTCTGGGGCTCCCCAGACAGCCCACAGTGCGCAGTGCACAGTGTGAGCCCGGTGCCGGGCGTCCTTCTGGGGCTGGGTCAGAAGGTGGAGGCTGCAGAGGAGAGGGTGAGGGAGAGCAGGCTTGGAGACGCCGCACTGCGGGAGTCCAGGTAGGCCTGTGGGAAGTCGCCTGATATTTGTGTGCGTGAAATTTTTATCAGCTCTTGAGAGCTACAGCCATCTCGTTACTAAGACAGGGCTAGCTTATTATTTATTTTGAAAATCTGCATTCTTAAAATGGGAACTTTTCTCTTCCACCTGAAAACCATCACATAACCTTTTTGCTTCAACCAGCAAATGGGAGAAATCTGATCAGTTTTAGGGTGAAATACTTGTTCATCCCAGAGCCTCAGAAATCTAGGATCTTGAAGATTGTGTGTGTTTGATGTGTAAACGTATTTACACACCTCTGATGCATAGTAGTGTGTATTCAGAGTACTCTGTAGTGACTTTGTCTGTTATGTCGAGAGTTACAGTTTACCATGGCCGCTCTACTTTTAAATATGGAGGGCTGCTCTGTGTGCTGACACGTTGTTTCTGTTGAATTTCTAGTGGAGTTTGTGGCCTAAGTGGCGAGTGGAGAAAGGAGGAGAAAGGTCCTGAGTTGTGTTTGGTCAGTGGTCACTCTTTCATTAGCGTACTTTGCATATGGACAAGAAATTTTTGAAAGCGTATGTGTACATATACGTTAATCTCTTAATGTGTGTATTCCGGTCTCCTTGGGGACTGTGAATGAAGTTCTGTGTGGCACTCTTGTTCCTTTCTATGTGATCTGGAAGTTGAACTCCATTCTCCCCATCCGTTCTGTGAGTTGAGTCCACTGTTTCTGTGGATACCATCGAAGATCCGTAAATACTGACCAAGTTCAGCCTTGTGGTTGGACTAATCGAACAAAGCACTGTACTGAAAATAGTTGTTTGGAAGCCAGTTCAAGGTGGGCAAATCAGTGCACCTTACAGTCTTATCGGGGTTGCAGAGATGGGTTTTTTATTTTTCACTTATTTTTGAAGGGGCTGTTTTAAAAATTCTCTGTACAGAGCATTATTTGCTGCCTTGGTGCATTGGTTGAACATTATGTGCTTTGTATGTTTGTCTCAGATGAGAGAAATTCATCAGCATAAGTAGAAATACCTGCTAAGAAGAGATGGTTTTCCTACAAAGCTTTTAGATTCATCCTCTGTGCAAAAACTAAGCATAAAATTGTGACATTTTAAGGCCAGTATAATAGTGCAGTAAGTGACCTTGGGGCATTGCTTTATCGAGGCATCGAATGATTGAGTGTGCTTCCCTGTCTACCTTCACTGTTCTTTTTTGAATTTTAAAATAGTCTTAGTTTTGTAGAAGACAAATGCTAAAGTGCTATGTTTTCTACACTTGGTACGGTAATTGTGTGAAATTGCCTTTTCATAGTTTGTCATCAAAGTCTATTGCTTAGCAGTCTCTTAACCAAGCTCTGAAAAATCAAAAAGGAAAGCAGTCTGTGGATGCTGCCTTTCAGCGGGAGGTCAGGCACGTCTCCAGAGGGTCTGGCAGCTCCTGCCCGGGAGAGCTGTCCTCAGCAACCTGCCCCAATAGTTCTGGGGCAGTTCTGGCTCCTGGCTGAGAGCACGGGGTTGCTTTTAAGTGGGACCCCAATTTTAAGTTACACAGACCAGAGTATCAATCACATTTATTTACTTTACTTTTACCCTTGATGAGCTTTGTTTTAAAATAATCAGACCACACTGAAACTCACTGTATATGTCTCACTGTGCAGGTTTTCTAAGGAACAGAAACCCAGTCAGTCCTCGCCTGCCAAGAGGTTGGGTTAATGTCCTTTTCTCTCTTTTGGTTGTTAAGCTATTAATGTGTTGTCACCAAATGATAATCCTGTGGACAAGAGAAATCTAAAAAGCCTTAGCTAATTCATAATCTTGCATAATCCACGATGACAAGATGCAGAACCAAAAATGCCCTGAATTAAAACAGAACAGTCATACCAGTTAGCAACCATTCCATTGAGGTCTTTGTAAGTGTACTCCAGTTTCGTTAAATAATGTGTTTAAGATACAAAAGACAGCAGAAAGACTGGTACTATAGCCTTGTCCCTACCACCCAGGTTAAAAAATACAATCTGACCGAGGACCGAAAGCCCAGGGTCCCTTCTGCCCAGACAGGAAGCTGCCTTCTGGGCGCGCTCCGTCCCTGGTGCAGGTTTGGATCCCAGTCCGGGAGCTGCGTTTCCCTGGAGCTCACAGACACAGTTTCGGCCTTCATAGGGTACTGGCCATGAGCCTGTCTGCTCCCTTGGCCTGGGTGCCAGCTGCACACTGCTCGGTGTGCTGGACAGACTGGGCTCAGTTGGTCTCACTTGGTCTTGTGTTTGTGAGCCTTTCCCTGGCTCCTGCCCTGAAATCATACCAGAGAGCCCCAGCTCCGCAGGTCAGCTCCATGCTGTTCCCCAGTGTGTGTCCGCACTGCCCGTATCTCGTGCCAGTTTCAGTTTCTCCCACTCAATTGTAGGCCATTTGAAGAAGATTTATGAACAGCTCTATATGTAATGTTGTGGATTTTTCTCTTGAGGCTCTTGATCGTTTCCTTTTTTGCCATGACCATTATCCTGCCCTACATCTAACTACTTTGTAAATACGAGCTATTGTGATCTGTGAGGCTCCGAAGAGAAATTTAATTTTGTTTATCATGGATAGATATGCAGTATTTACTTCTTCATATGTCTAAATTTTTTATATTGTCTTATTTTGTATATTATAATATATTTTAAAATATCAAAGTAATGTTTCTTTTTGTCTTTTAGATATTGATATATGGAGATTTGCCAAAAAATAAAGAAAATATAATATATTTAGCAAATCATCGCAGCACAGGTTTGTATTTCATTTGCATGAAACAGCTTTCTATAAAGTGTACATGGGCATTCAAAATAGTTTATTTAGACGAAATGAACTTTTTGTAATTGTTAAAACATGAATTTTCTTTCTTGTTTCTTTTTTTGGTACCGGGGATCAAACTCAGGTCCCTGCACTTGCGAGGCAGGCGGCAGAACCACTGAGCTAAATCCCTGGCCCAACATGAATTTTCTATGTAGACTTTATGCTTGTCCTTATACTTTTGTGATTTCACTTTTGGGATAGTTAACAATGTGAAAGCTATGGGTTTTTCTAAACTTGTCCCTATGTTGGATGCAAATGAGCTAGTTTTTTACTCCCCCTGTGTCTTGGAGTAGCTCTGTGGTCTGTTCACTCTTCTTTTCGTAAGTGTCCTCCCGGAAGTCAAGTCGCGGTTCCAGTGTGCGTGTGCTTTCTCTTCGGACCCTGGAGCTCTGCCGGCTGTTCCCGTGCTCTGGTTGTTGCATCTGCAGCTCCTTTCGCCTGTACTCTGTGTCTGGCTTCCTTCTGCCTTGCCAGTCTTCTGCCAGAGGAACCACATGAGACCACTCCCCAGTAGACTTTAGGTTAAGGTTCTTTACCAAAAACTGCAATGTGTCTGAATATTGTCAGTGGTTTGTCATGAGAGGGCACTGACTCTCCTGACCCCATCACCTACTTTCCTGCAGTAGTGACGTCTTAGGTACCTATAGTACAAAAATTAAGCGACATTGGCTAAGATAACATTTTTAAAACAACCCAACACACTCAGTGGAAAATCATCTGCCTGTGGCTTTCCTTTATTTTGTTCTGTCGGCTGTCTTCATGATTTTGTTGCTTTTCTTACCACCTATAACCTAGGAGAGCATAAAAAGTAAAAGAAATTGAAATGCGTTTTCCTCATTTATGCAGCCCCATGACCACATTCAGTTCTCAGGTGAGGGCTGACATCACTGGACGTATAAGAATCCGCTGTGTCTCGGTTTCTGTCAACTTTACCGATAAACCCACTCTGGGTGCTGGACCTGGTCATGTAAGACCTAAAATCTCACTTCCACTCCACGGAGCGTGAACAGCCAAAAAGGCCTCCACAATGCTGGGCCCAACACCCAGCGAGGCTCCGGGAACACGACAGAGAACCGAGAAACCCAGGAAGGAACACACCAGGCTAGATGGTAAAGAGACCTTTATTAGTCTGGCCAGACGGCACTCCCGGAGCCAGGTGGCTCAGAGAGGTGCCTAGCTCAGGGGCCGAGGTCCTCTTATAGGGAGTAAAAGGAGGGGGTTAACATTTTGGGCTCACAGACAGGGGACAAAGGTCTGCTGACTTGAGCTGGTGGTCAGCAGTCACATATTGATGAGTAACAGGTATCACCTATAGGATGTCTCAAAGGTCACTAAGACACTCTGGATGACCAAACAGTTTGTCAGTTAGCTTGGGCTCTATGTCTGGAGTCTCTAATTTATAAGTAGATTCAGATCCGGACTTTAAACAATATAAGAGTGATCCACATTCTTAGGCCAGGGATGGAATAAAGGTCGGGGCTGTGGCTATAATGGGAGGGGTTCAGGACACTGTCTCCTAGGCCCTTTGCCATTTAGCAAGGGCTTGTAATTTAGGTCCCACAGTCATATGTGACTCAGGGCGTGTCAACACCTGCTCCTGACTTTGGCAGACACGTGGGGTTCCTTGTCTTGTCCTGCAGCCGGAGGAGAATTCCGCCAGGGCTCACGTATTCAGAGGAGAGGGCTTTATGGGCCCAGGGCAAGGACCACCTCAGGAAGTTTCCGTTCTGTCGCGTGACACACTGGTTACTTCTCTGTCCACCCAGAATTTCTTTTCTACTTAACAGGACTCTCTTACGGTTGCTTGCTGTTTCCTTTCCCAGGTTTTAGTGGAAATGTTGTTCTCTGGACAGCTATGGCAGTGTGTGCTCTGCCCATTCCCGGAGGCCGTGTGTCCTGTGTCCGAAGTCAGTAATTCCCGGCATGTGTGTGCTTCCTCCGTGTTGGCCTCAGACAGATCCCCTCAGAGTGAAGACTCTGGGAAAGCACTTGTGAGAAAACGGCAGATCAGAGCATCGTTCAAGCTGGGCGCAGCGGCACACGCCTATAACCCAGCACTGAGAGGCTCGCAAGCTTGAGCCCACCTGGGTCACTTGGTGACTTAATGAGGCCCTGTCTCAGGACTTTTTAAAAACGGCTCAGGTGCGGTGCCTGGGACTGGGGTTGGGCACCTCCATACTGGTACCTGGGCCGGGAAGGCAGCAACAGGAGGTGTGTGTGCTTTTCCTCCCGGCCTGCACGGCCCCCAACTTTCTCAGAGCACTCTGACCCTGGTCCTGGCACCAGCCAGCCTTGGGTTCCTGGAGCTGTCTTTTGGTTACCTTCTAAAAATCCACAACTTGGGAACGTAGCAGAGAAGTGATTTCAGGCTACTTTTGAATTGCAGGCTGCTGTCATTTTGTGATAGAAGGTATGGAGCCATCGTCCAAGAGAATGGCATCGTTCAGGGTTCAGGGTTCAGGGTGTCCACACTTGTCTTGTCAGGTTGCCTGTTGAAAAGCCTTTGGAGGTTCTAGGAGTCCCGGTGGAGTATCTGTGAAAATGTGACAGCATGGAGAATATTTCAGGAAGTGCTGTTCAGCTCACGCTTTGTATGTCTGAGCTTGCCAGCCTGCAGCTCAAGTAGAATTGTCTGTAAGTCGCCTTTCCTGCCTGGCGGGTCCCGGTTTCCACATCACACGTTCCTGTTAACTGGCTGCTCTCCAGCGTGAGCAGAGGGGCACGCAGTGGCTGTTACCCCTCTTTCTTGCCCTTCTGCAGCTGTCTGACACTGCTTGCTTTTAAGCTGCCGCTTGCCCTTCCTGGGCTTGGGTGGCAGCTCGCTTATCATGTGTGGTGAGTGGGCCGTGAGACAAGCAGAGACCTGCTGGCCACGCTGCTCTGCATCGGCTGTGGGCGGATGGCTTCACCTGTTGGACCTGGCTATGGGCGTGAGCAAGACCTGCCGGCTGTGCTTGGCTGTCTGGAGCGCCGTGGAAGAGCTCTGACCCAGCCACACTGGTGCATCCGGCCGTGTGGAAGTAGTGCCTCACCCTCTGGGTTGGGACCTAGCATCACCTGTCCGAAAGCAGCAGGGAATAAACAGGAAAAGGGAGGAAGACAGTTCAAGTTTTGATGGCACCCGGCTTGTGCCTGTTGAGCACTTCAGTTAGTTCTCAAACGTTTCCACTGAAATTTTCAAGCTTGGGCACAGGTCAGGACAGTTGATGCCGAACATGGCATAGTTTGGGAAGCTTACGCCTTCTCACAACAGTTCTTGGAAGATGCATCTGAGAACATCATGCAGACATCCTTGTTTGAGTATAGCAATGTATTTCTTGCTCCTCACAGTAAAAAATAATTCTTGCAGGAAAAGATGACAAATGCAGCTTCTAGCTTCATACCCCAAATATGTACTGGGGTGTACTTTACCCTGAGAACTATGCAGAACCGCACTGAATCGGCTCTCTGAGTGTGTAGTCTGCTTTTGTCTTAGGTGCAGTTCCAACAGACTCGATAGATGCTTGTCAGATGTGATTACGAGCAGTTGTGTTTATCAGGGATCATCTATTGGCTCTGAATTTGAGGGAGCTAAGGACAGGGTTCTGTGGGAACATCTCCAGTGATGGCGAACCTTAGCGTTTCCGGTAATACAACCCACTGTGGCACGCGTGCCATAGGTTTGCCACCACCGTTCTGTACCTTAGAGAAAAGGTTACTTGGTAGCCCGGCAAGGCAGGGTGGGGAGGCCCTGTGGGCATCGCCAAACTTGGAGGAGCTTTAGCAAAGTAAAAGTCATGGGTCATCAAAAGTTAACTCTGGTCATAATCCCTAATTAAAAAGAAATATATTGTAATTGGTAAGATTTTTTCTAGGCGGTTAACTGCAGTGTTTAAAAGGCTGGCTGTTTGGGCCAGTCCGTGTCATGTTGCAGTGTCTAAGGGAGTTCACATGATTTTCACTCTGCAAAGGCCGGAACCCATTGGAATACTAGGACTCATCCCGCAGGTTCTAAACCTTTACTTTCCAAGTGTCACGTCCCAGACCCTTCTGTGAACACCGCACGAGTGTCCCTCGGTTTCATTGCTGCCTTTTCATCCTGGTCGGAAGGGCTGGCTTGTGCCCTTACTCGCATGTGTTTCTTGGGTCTCAGGACACTGCAGTGTTTGTCCTCGTCCTTCCTTCCCTCCTGATCTGTGAGAAGCAGTTCCTGTTCACTGTCTTCTGTCCCCATGTGCTGTCTTTGCTCTGGAAAGGCCGATGCCTCCTGTTCAGACTTTCCCGTTGGAAGCTCAGATAACAGCTTCCAGGAAATTGTCGTCACTGCCGTTACCAGCTTACTCCTGCCTTGTCCTTCTTCTTGCTGCATTGTTGCAGTGACACACCATCTAACCGTAGCCTTGCGCAGCCAAGTCCTGTCCCTCTCGTGTGTTAGAAGAACACTCACTTTCTTATTAGCACCTGTACTGTGCCCAGAAACTCATTAGTGAAGATGAAGTACGCTCGCCTTTTGGCTGACAGGTACATACAGAATGTATATCATTTCATTTAGACCTCTTTCCTTATAATGTCCCTTTTTTTTCATTAAAAATGTTGTATTCTAATGTAAACTAAAGAGTTTTTTTGGGTTTTTTGTTTTTTGTTTTGGTACTAGGGTTCGAACTCAGGACTTTGCGTCTACAAGGCAGGTGGTGGCACTACTGAGCTAAATCCCCAGGCCTAAAGAGCCTCTTTTTATTCTTTGTAAATACTGCTGTTTGATTACTTGGTATTTTGTGACTTTGATGAGTTTTTTTTTAAGTAAAAGCCTTTCGAAGTATGATAAAAAAAACACTCCAACAATTTTAAGTTTTTTAAAGATCTGGGATTGGTTTAAAATAACTGGAATTCTAACCAGAATACCCTAAGAGCTGGGAAAGGCTTGCTTGCTCTGTGGGGTGGCAGTCACTGACCGGCTCTATCTCTGCAGTTGACTGGATCGTGGCTGACATTCTGGCCATGCAGCAGGACGCCGTGGGGCATGTACGCTACGTGCTGAAGGAAGGGCTGAAATGGCTCCCACTGTACGGGTACTACTTTTCTCAGGTAACGCGCTTCTCTGCTCTGTCCTTGACCAGTTCAATTTACTTATCTGTTTGGCAGGATCTAGCTGTATAGTCTGTCCTTGAGCTCAGCAAGTAGCCCAGGCTGGCCTTGAACTTTCAGTGATCCTTCAACCGCATCCTCCCAAGTGCTGAGCTTACTTACTTGTCCATTTATAAAAATCTTATATTTCCAACTTTAACGTATCCTTAATATTGACAAAGGTGTTTTTTGTTTTGTTTTATTTTACATTGTTTGGAAGTTGCTGGGATTGAACCCAGGTCCTTATGCATGGCAGGCAAGTGCCCCACCACTGAGCTACACCCTAGCCCAAGTGTATGGTTTTTAAATAGCTATATTGTAAATTGAGTTGTTATTTTTATTTTTTCCCTGAATTTCCATTGTTCTTTCTGCCTCAGTGCTGGGATTATAGGCATGCACTACTATGTCTGGCTTATCTGTCATTTTTAACAGTGTGTTTATGTACATGTTATCCGTACAGTTTAATGAAATAGCAAAAATGTGAAGCTGAAAAGTCAAATCAAATAGGAGGCTAAAAAGCATAGAATTGAATATTTACTTCCCTTAACAGACTAATGATAAAACTAATTGTGGTCTGTAAAAGCCAGAAGAAAACAGTGAGATGCTGATAGAGCAGTAATGCACAGTAAGATAGGCCCTTGCCTTTCCTCCATGTTTTTTTACCCCACAAAATGTTTTGTTCCAGAAATGTTACAGTTTGTGCTGCTGGGCAGCCCTCCTGCCCAATGTATCAAATTGTTTTGCGACTTTGAACTGCGTGACCTTTCTGGTATTTCATTAAGCTCCGCCCCCTCACAAGAAGGTTCTGTAACCCCGCCCCCCTCTGCTTCAGTGAGCATGCTCAAAGGGGGTGTGTTTCAGGAAAGTTCTGTAACCCCGCCCCTCCGCTTCAGTGAGCTTGCTCACCTACCCTGTCGTCCCTATATAAGGAGGTCTCCTTTCTTCTGGAGTCTCACTTTTCAGTATGAAATCCTCTGAGTCTTTCAGTTATAACGTTGTAACACTCAGAGCTCTTTACTTTTGGCTATGGCTAGGAGCTGCTCTGCTTTGCCACAGCACCGACATGTGCGTAGCATAAGGAAATGTACTTCCCCACGTAATTCCAAGACCAAGGTGTGTGCTAGGTTGGTTTCTCCCTGGCCCTTTCTCCTGTCCTTCCCAAGCCCTGGTGTGGTTGTCTCAGCGAGCACACGTCCCTGGGCTCAGTTCTCTTCCTAGAAGGGTGCAGTCCTACCTGCCTAGGGCACTGCTGTAAGGACTTCAATTTACTCAACCTGGTCCCCTCCTTGAAGTCATATCGGTCTCTGAAATGTGGCTTTGGAGTCATCCAGTGCCAAAAAAATATGTGCAACAGACTGTGTCTTTTAAATCCCTAAAGATTGTGATTGTTGTCATGTTAAGGATACCTGTTAGTGATTCTGTAAGAAGTCAGTGGAAAACTTGGGAGCTCAAGTTCTGTTTGATCAGGTGTTTAAAGATATGAAGAAGTGAAGCATTTTTATTGTAACTACCAACGAAAGTTAACGTTCATGTATTTTTCAGTACATCGAGGACGCAGTTTTATGTGAATTACGTTACACAGTTTTCAGTGGGTGTTCAGTGAATATTTGAACATAGTGAATGCAACATAAATTGTGAAACTTTAACGCTGTGTTCCTTGGGAGGAAAGTCGCCTTTTTGACGACGGTAACCATCGCTTATTTTACAAATAAATTTTGCCCTCCCCGTTGTTCTCTGCGCAGCACGGAGGAATCTATGTGAAGCGAAGCGCCAAATTCGATGAGGGCAGAATGCGGGGCACGCTGCGGAGCTACGTGGACACAGGGGCGCCGGTAAGAGCGTCCTTCACGCGAGAGTACAACGAGAACCTGAGAGTTGGGTTGAAAGTGTACTTCGCTCGTGTAGCAAGTAGAGCTTCACCCCTGCGTTGAGCGGAGCCCCTGGGGGTGTCCTGCGGGGCCAGTCTGGGTGTGGAGTCGGTGCTGGCAGGTCCTGCACCTGGCCTTGAGGTGCGCACAGCCTGTCTTCTCTGCATCGGCGCTTGCTCGGGAAGGAGGCTGTTTTCTGTCACGTGTAAGTTTGGATTTCTTGTGTACACTGAGTTGCCTGAAAAATCAAATAAGCATGAGTATCTACAAATGAAAAAAAACCATTCAGTGTGAACACTGTTTCACGAGATTTCGCCCAACCTCTGTGTGAACGCTGTGGATGCGAGGCCATTTCCCACGCTGCCCAAGCAGCCATGCCACGGGTGTGGGTGACCCCGTGGGGATGGCGACACCACAGTGACCAGTGGCCGCCGCGCCAGGTGAGTCCATCTCAGAGTTTCCTTGCGCCAATGACCTGCCTGCCACCTCCCCTCTTGTGACCACAAGAAGAGTCTGTTATTTGAACAAACTTCCTCATCGCAAAGCTGTACGAGATGTAACATCCTTTTAGAAGTATCACAGGGGTGTTTTTATTTTTTATTTATTTATGTATTTATTTTTGGTTTTTTGAGACAGGGTCTCACTATGTAGTTGAAATTGACCTGGAACTCACTGTGTAGCCCAGGCTGGTCTCAAATTCACAGTGATCCTCCTGCCTCAGCCTCCCGAATGCTGGGATTACAGGTGTGTGCCACCATGCCCGGCACAGGGGTGTTTTTAAAGGCAGCTGAAGGTTTTCATCTTCCCAGCACAGTGTGGACTGCAGGAAGTGAGCCTCAGGGTCCTTGGGTTCAGCCGTGTATACATCGTCTGGCTTCCCGAGGATCTGGGTGGTCATTTTATTTTTTAATATTTAAGGCCTGTAAATGCAGAGATTATTGCTTAATTTGTTACATTCTTCTGTTTCCGAAAGTTAAGAACTGGCTTAGTAGAATATTTTCCTCAGGTCAGCCTTCGCATGGCTTAGTGTTTCTCAGAGAAATCTAATCCATTATTGCAGCTATCCTCAGTTTTAGTGTGGAAAAGACTTCAGAGCTTTGTGTAGACTTGTATTACTGTAATGGCAGGCTTACGGTCTGCAGTGTGCGGCCCTTAGAGGTAGGGCAGGATCGGGCCAGGAAGCGTGGAGAACGCACCCCGAGGTGGAGGCCAGTGACCTGCTTCCTCACGTTGGCGGCCTGATCGGGATTTCTCCACAAAGCCATCGCCCGGAGCTGGCAGGGAACAGGGTTTACGTGGGACAAGGGAAGGGGCGGGGCTACGGAAGCGAGACGTTTATGGTCCCTTCATTGGTTGAGGAAGGTACATTTAGTTTCCACGATTGGGGAGAAAAGCACACTGGATACGACTTCGGAGCAGAGGGCGGTGGAGGAGGGTGTGTAGGTGTGGGAGGCGTGTGAGCCCGGGTGGCTCTTCCTCACTAGGTCAGCCAGCCTGTGTTACTCTGGCTCATTATATGACTGAGAAGCACATCTCCATAGTTGGGACTGAGACCATTTTCATAAGGTACTTCACTGATAGATGCCAATGAAACAGTTTATGACACACAACTGCCTTATCTGTAGAAGTCATTTAGAGGCCAGATGTAGTGGCACCACACCTACCTCGCAAGCCCAAGTCCTCAGTTCGACCCCTAGTCCCCCCAAAAAAAAGCCATTTAGTTAGAATTTAAGCTAGTAAAATTCATGTGACAAATTTGCGGCCATACTTTTTTCCCCCCAACTTTTAAGTTTCTTTCAAATGGGAGGGAGTCTCTTGGAATCAAATTACTGATAATCCTTTGAAATTAGATTTGGTTTTAAATCCTAGATCTGCTGCTCTAACCTTGTTACTTTGCACAAATTGCTTACCCTTTCTAAGCTTTCGCTTTTTTATATGTTAAATCTTTTGGTGACTGCTATTTAACTTGGTGGTAAGACTTAAATTTAGAATTTAAAATTGCTGCTGTCACAAATTTCGGCAGCATATTGGCTTAAAGTAACAGAAGTGTGATGGTGACCCTTCCGAAGGTCGACCAGTGCAGCCGTCCCTCAGGGAAGCCCCTCCGTGGTCAGGCTGTGGTCCTCCCAGATGCCCCTTCTCAAGACCCCGTTCCTTTGCTCCTGTCGTGTCCTCCACAACAGCGCTGGCTGCTGTGGCCTCCCTCCCTAGCCACTTTCAGCCTGGTTCCAACTGCTGCTTCCTCTGCCCCGTGCACCCTGGCGGTGCTCTAGGGACTCTTCTGTCTCCAGGCTGGGTCACATGTCTCGGGTGGGGAGGCAGCCTTCCGTGTGCCTGGGCCTGTACCACCACCTTCCAGTGGCACATGGGGAGCCCTTCATTCAGGACCGAGGACTGTTTCACATTCTGTGCGGTTTGCAGTTCCCCGTAAAAGTGTAATGGGTTTTAATGACTGAAGTGCTTCTGGTTGTAGTTGTAAAATCCTTTAAAACAGTTATGGTTTGCTAGATTAGATTAATTTGGGAGTCAGGAGAAATATCTTGTTATATTCTGTACATCTCAATATGAAATAAAGAAAAAAGTAATAATTTAAAAATGTATAGCTAAGTTGGGCGTGGTGACACACGCCTATAATCCCAGCACTTGGGAGGCTGAGGCAGGAGGATCGCTGTGAGTTCGAGACCAGCCTGGGCTACATAGTGCGTTCCAGGTCAGTCTCTAGGCAACTACTACATAGTAAGACCCTGTCTCTAAAAAACCAAAAAAAAAAAAGTGTGTGAGTGTGTGTGTGTGTGTGTGTGTGTAGCTAATAAAGGTATTTTTTAAATTTTAAGGTATAATTGATATATAAATTACTTTTAAAACTAGTAAACTAAACTTTTTTTTTGTACCAGGGATTAGGGCTCCATAGCGTTCCAGGTCAGTCTCTAGGCAACTACTACATAGTAAGACCCTGTCTCTAAAAAACCAAAAAAAAAAAAGTGTGTGAGTGTGTGTGTGTGTGTGTGTGTGTAGCTAATAAAGGTATTTTTTAAATTTTAAGGTATAATTGATATATAAATTACTTTTAAAACTAGTAAACTAAACTTTTTTTTTGTACCAGGGATTAAACTCAGGGCCTTGTGCTTGCCAGGCAGGTGCTGTACCACAGAGCTATGTCCGCACCCCCCCCAATTTTTTTTAAAATCAGTGTGAAAGGAAACTTAAGACTTATAAAGAAGCTACTGCTCTGACCTTGATATCTTTACCTATTTCCCCTAGGAACAGCCCCACTTCAAGATAAAAAACTGAGATTCAGTTGAAAAGTGAATGGCTGAGGTAGGAGGGTCCCAAGTTCAATCCCAGCTTGCACAGTTTACAGCTTAGTGAGAACCTATCTAAAGTAAAAGTACAAAAAGGGCTTGGGATGTAGCTCAGTGTGAAGGCTCTGCTTTTCCATCCCCAGTAACACAAACACACACACATAGTTGGGTACTGTGGTTCAAGCCTGTAATCCCAGTGCTTGGGAAGCTGAGGCAGGAGGATCACTATGGTAGTTCCAAGGGTAGGCTGAGCAGTTTAACAACCTAAACACACCCGATCTCAAAGTTTAAAAAATTAAAAGTACTGGGTATGTAGCTTAGCACATAAGCCCCGGATTCAATCCTGGTGCCACACCAAAATAAAAAATAAAAAAAACAAATCCAGTACATAAAGGGCTGTTTTTAATAGTAAATTATCATTTCAATCACTGTGACTATAACTTGCACATATTTTTAAATCCTAGTTAAATAATCCCTTGTTTTTAATTTAGATACCTATTTTATAATAGAGACTGAAGTATTTGGTATGGCACAACTTGGGTATGGAATATAGAATTGTTTTAAAATCCGGAGATCGTGACAACACGGAGTAGGATCTCTGAAAAGTGAAAAGGCAGCAGGTAAGGGATTTGTGTGCAGCCTGCAGAAACCCTTGCCTACCGGACCATCCCGTCCGCGTGTGCGCTGTGCTGCCTGCCCTCCCCGGTCTGCAGCAGGGTCTTCATATTTCCTCGGTGCCTGACCGGGCAGTGGCCCCGGGGCCCTTTTGCCCTGTTGCTGCGGTGGGTCTCCTCCTCCTGTGTGGCGTCTGGAGCTGAAGCGCATGGCTCCCAGCGGGCCAGGAGAGGAGCGTGGGGGAGCACGGCCGGGCCGGGGTGCCGCCCGTTCCGGTGC
>NW_022900930.1:50717192-50730264 GCF_012274545.1 Fukomys damarensis | reverse complement strand
CAGGTTTTGAAGCCAGCGCCCAGGCCGCAATCTGAGCAGCGTTCTCTACTCTGTCTCTAGTTCTGTACTTGGTGAACTGGGCTTCCTCGCAAGGTCCCCTCCTCCGCGCAGCAAGGGCCGTAAATGCCGTTCCTCCGTGTTGGTCCCAGACTTTGTTTGCCAAACCGTATTTTACTGTGTAATTAACTAGGTCCTTTAATTTCTCTCGGTGTTTTATAGCCTTCTACTGTACAGGCTTATACATCTGCCAGACTTATCCACAAGAATTTCGTATTTTGTAATGTTATGATAGATGGGTTTTAATTTTGTGATACGTATAATTGATTTTTTGTGTAGTGACCTTTTATTCTGTAACATTGCTAAGCTTAGCATCTAGTGACTTCTTTTGAAATATCCTTTAGGATTTCCTATGTACACGGTCATGTCATTTGTGTGTAAATAACAGTTTTATTTGCCCTTTCTAAATCTAGATGCCTTTCATTTTTCTTGTCAGATTTTCCCAGCACAGCCAGGAGCGGAGTTGCTGAGGGGAGGCGGCTTTCCTGAACCGACGCCTTTCCGGCCCCTGAGCTCGTGGTCCAGTCGCCCATTCCGGGTTCGGACTTGCTAATTCTCCTTCATAACAGCCGTTCTTTTCTTCACAGGCACAGCATCATAATCTGCGTGTTTTTATTCATTTGTCTAATGTGTTTTTCCTCACTTGTCTGCAAAGACTGAAGGGAAGCACCGGTCTGCTGTGTCGTCTTACACAGAGGGCCTGAGAGAGCAGCTTTCGAATGAGCCCTGGGACAGACGGTTCATTCTTGTCGATTAAACATTAAAGCACAGAAAATGGTGGCACATGAGTTACTAACCATTTAAATAGGGAGTCATTGGAAGTGATTAGCTAAAAGCTACGGGCATCAACAGTTGCTTCCATGGCTTTGCAGGTAAACTTTACTGATCCATAATATAGTCTCACGAAAATGAATGAATGGTTTGAGAACTAACTTTAATATTCTTCCTATTTTCCTCCTAGTTAGTAAGTTGGATTTTTAATTTTTTTCTCAGTTTTACTAGTTTTTCCACCTTTAACAGGTCAATCATTATTAAATATAAAGATTTAACACAACCTTTCAAATTCTGAAGTTAGGCAAATAAGAGAGTTTTGTAAAGAGCTTATGTATTTGTGGGGAAGCTGAAAATGCGAAGTGTAGAAATACCAATGTGTAGCATGCCGGTTTTTCAGAATTAAGCTTTGGATGTGTTTACTCATAAATTCACTCAGCAAATTCGGTTCTTACGTAGATAGCTTCCTGAAAGCAGTCGTTTGATCATCAGAGGTCACGGGTTAGGGAGCTCTTCTCGTCCTTTGGCTGTCAGTTTAAGTACTAGCACAGTTTTTAAAAACAACTCAGGTCTCCATTTAGTATTTAGTAGCTCTATGGTTTTAGTGTTTTGCTTTTCCTTTCTCAAGCAGGAAAGTATAAAAGTGTAGACTAAGTGATGATTTAGCAGATCTGTGGCTTGTCACTCTTTATTTAGAAATACTGTGTCGTTTCAATTTGTGTAACACGTGAAGCTGCTCATAAGTCATTTAAGTGCGTTAGGGGAGCCCCACAAGAGAGGAGCCCGTGGGACTGGAAATGAGAGCACTCACTACCCTTTGTGTGCAGAAATTAAAATCTTTCTGTACCCGTTTCTTAGGTGAGGTGGACTTTTGGTCTTGGTAGCTGAGGGCAGAGTCTTTAGAGGGGCATCACTTTAGAGTGCCTGGTTGGAGAGTGGGCGGGTGTGATGGGGGAACTGTGTGTACCGTGCGAAGGTACGGAGTCCTGTTACTGCGTACGACACGTATGTGCTAATGAAACGTGTAGTGCAGACTGGGCCAGCTGACCCATTCCTGTAAATCTCAGCTGCTTGGGAGGCTGAGGCAGGAAGATCACAAGTTCAAGGCTACCTGGGTGATTTTGTGAGGCCTTGTCTCGAAGTGAAAATGACATGGACGGAGTGCAGGCCGCTGGTAGAGTGCCCTGGGTCAGGCTCCAGTATCACCTAGACAGGAAAAAAGAAAACGCTGTTTTATTAATTATTGGTAAGCATTTCATGACCGAATTTTCACTGATGACTATTAGCATATTAGAGATGTCTCTAGGTTCTCACTTATGGGACTACGTGGGCGCATTTTGCACATAGCCCGTGTTAATGAAGCTTTACATTTTGTTTGCTCTGCTTGAAATGAAGATCGCACATGTTTCTCCCATTCTAGGAAATACCGTCTCAGCATTACAGGGCCAACATCGATCCGTTTAGAGCAATAACCGCAACTAAGCTCATACCAAAAACAAACTGGGTTTTCTTTATGTCCCACAGATGTATCTCGTGATTTTTCCAGAGGGAACAAGGTATACCCCAAAAGTCCTTTCCGCTAGTCAGGCATTTGCTGCTCAGCGGGGTAAGTCAGTATTTCACTGTGTTTGAAAAAATAACTTAAAGCTACCGATCTTTTTAGTTGTTTTTTCCTGAAATAGAAATTTATGTTCTAGAAGAATTTAAAGACTGAATGTGTTAACTCCTAAGAAATGCGGTTTCTTCTTGATTCGTGTGCTTGTCATTACAAACATCTGGGAGACCATTTCAGGCGCTTGGTATGATATGTATTATTGCGTGCCGTGGGTTCCATTAAAACCTCAGGTTGTGTGATTGAGTAGGTGTCACTTTTCTCCTGTGTGGGTTCAGCTGCTCACCTTGACACCCAGACTCGGATTACCTGTCTGGCTACAGGTGCCGGATGTTGCAAATGTTGCTTTGCCACCTGGTGAGATTGATCGAGGCGGAGAACCAGGGCCTGGCCTGGTTGGGAACTTAGCGAGGTCCGCAGAACTTAGCCCTGCTTTCCAGAAGCTTTGTCTCTTGCAGCTCCATCATAACACGACAGATGGATTTGTTAATTCTAAATATGCTGAGACAAAATCAGCCCATGGACATTGTATCTTACGGCTAGGCAAACCTCTGGTTATTTGTAGAAGTGTAGTAGATTTGTGTAATAGAACGGGTAATCTTTAATTGTGGAGAACAGCGGACTTAGTATGTTTTAGCTTTGAAGGGGTTCTGATTTCTTTTGTAAAATTCACTTTTATAGTAAATATATTTCCTCAAATATGGCATTTGCTTTACCAACTCGAAGATGTATGCCATATTAAAAATGATAATTGATTGCTATTATTTTTTAGACATTTCTTGTTACTGTAGAGTAACAAAGTCAATTGGTCTGAGAAGGGCATATCTAGAAAATATGCTCCTGTTTTCATTCCCCTTAAATCACAACTGAGGTTAATTAAAAATAATAAAGACAGTATAACTTGTGTCTTCAGTTAGTCTGAACAACTTGTGCTTGTCAATCTGTGATATGTAAAATTATCAGTATTTTGCTCCCAAGGTGCTTTTATTTTTTTCTAATTACAAAAAAAAATTGAGAAACAGACAAGCCAAAATCGGCCTTTTTATTTTATTTTTTTTGGTACCGGCGATTGAACTCAGGTTCTTGTGCTTGCAAGGCAAGCCACCAAACCACTGAGCTAAATCCCTGGCCCTTCAGCCTTTTTAAATTTAGTTTTTAAGAGTTTGGTACTTGTTTATACGTGTAAGGCAGTACCTTCTGCAGCTGTTCAGGAGGAAGAGGTGTGATGGGGTATACACGTTATCCTCAGTATTTCAAGGCCCTGGTTATTGCTATTTTCTAAATGTATTTTGCCTAAAACAACTTAACTACCCACAAAATATTTTGACTCAGTGTCAGGACTATTACTTAAAATCTGTCTTGTGTTACAGTGTGAAAAAAATGTTAAAATCTTCTTTTTTTTTTTTTTTTTTTTTTACTGGGGATTGAACTCTGGTCCTTGCGCTTGCAAGGCAGGCCACCGAACCGCTGAGCTAAATCTCCGGCCCATGAAAATCTATTTTATTCACTTGGAAGATCACATTCTCATCTCTATTATTTCCTTCTTGCTTGAAAGTAAACGTTAGTCATTTCTTTAAAAAATAATTACATTTCTATATAAATTAGCCGAGGTTGTATCTAACTATCTCTCTAGTATGAAAGGGTGCTTAATTTTCATTTTTGTAATGGCTTATACAGCATCTGTAATTTAAAAAAACGACAAACCACTTGGTAAAGAACTCCCACATAATACATACGTATAATAGTATCATGTCATATAATAGTGTTGCATAAGTGAAATGAAGTATTATGATAGATAAAAAGATCTTTCTTTCTCCATTTATGGCTCAGAGGGTTTGTTTTGTTAGGAGACCAAGTAGAATTCCATGAAATCCAGCACACCTGTCAGGGAGTGACCACTCCCTTTCCTGAATCCCCTTGGCTGTGAACCTCTTAGGTTTCTGAGCCTCCATTATTGCTGTTCTGTGTTGATAGGTATCTGTCAACTTACAAAATGCCCAATCAGGGATTGAAAATAGTTCAGCACTTAAAATTGGAAAGGGACACATCAGAAGACTGTCTTCAAACCTTCTGTTTCCACACCAGAATTTTTTATTCGTCTATGCTAGTCATTTATTGAAAAGAACAGGCATGAAGGTAGGGCGTGAGAAGACATCTGCTTTCAGATTTCAGGCCATCCATGCGATCGCCTTGTAGATCACCTGCTCTTCAGTGCCCACACTGCAGCTGTTCCGCCTCCCGAGCTGCCCTTTACCCAGCCCCTTCCTGATGGCCATATGCTGGGCCCTCAGCTCTGCGAGGGCAGCACCCGCCCTCCAGCCAAGGGTCAGCAGGTGTCCCGGGCCCGCGTTGCCAGCCCAGTGCTCGTCCACCCCCAGAGCTTTGCTGCGCCTTGGAGGCTGTCTCTGCTTGGCCTACTGCTAGATTCTAACCCAACAAGAAGTCTTGACTGTTCATTCCACACTGACTTCCACTGCTCTCTTGTCAGTTCCCGACCCTCCCCTTTGAAATTTTCAGTCAGTGATTCTCAGAGTGCTGCCTGGCCTGGAGCCCCAGGACTGACCTGCTGGGCACCCCTGGCCCTCCCGAGTCGGGAACTATGGGCTGGGGCCTGGTGGTTCAGAGGCACCCTCAGGGGCAGCAGGGTGCTGGGAACAGACTTTGTGCTTCAGCCAGACTGGTGGGCCCGATCCTGACTGGTAAAACCTTAGTTTTACGCCCAGGCTTCATTGAGCTCCGGACACAGCCGGGCCCTGGGGCTGTAGGCACTTGGCATTGCCTGTGGAGTGGCTGAATGTGTTTCCCTTGAGGTTTTGTTTTCAAGTGGTTGGTAAGGAATCTGTCCCACATTAGCATATTTAATGTGCTCATAATTTGTTTCAATATGCTAATGATATTTTGGCCATATATGGCCTTAAATTTCTATACAAAACTAGTAAGAAAAAGTCAAACTAGAGAAATGGGAAAACAGCTTGACTAAGAAATTCAGGAAACATGAAAGACCTTTGCTTCTGGATAAAAAATGCTCATTCTCCCTCAGTAAGCACAGATTCAATGAGTACTTTGAAGCCAGTTTTTGAAGGTCACTGTAACAAGTATATAAAAGGAGAATCATTGCCCATTCCTTGGTGGGATACTGATCTCCCACAAGATGATCTGTTTCCTGTGGCTACTGTTGGAAATGATCACAAATTTGGTGGCTTCACACAACACAAACTGATCTCTGTGCATCAGCTGTCAATATGTGCAAAGGTTACAGTGCAGATCTGAAGTGTCCCCCAAAGCCTCGGGTTCAGCTGTAGGCTCCTGAGGTGATTTGGTCAGGGCGCGGATGGATGGGTTCACAGCTGGGTGTGCTGCCAGTGGGTGTGGCCTGGTGGGGAGAGGCGGTCAGTGGGGTTGTGACCGGTATTTCTTATCCCCCCCCAGCTCCTGGGGTGGTCAGCTGACCTCCACCAGGCCTGCCACTCATAGACTGAAGCCGAGGAACCCATGAGCTGAATAAACCTCCCCTCTTATTTCGGGCAGTGACAGGAGAGTAGCACATATTTATTCTTTCACAGTTTGGGCATTGATATGTCTGAAAGGCCTCAGTGTGCAAGATCCCGGCACCAGCCAGTGCACGGTCCTCTCTGGAGGCTGCAGGGAATCACCGGGGTGCTGTGTTGGGGTCCTGTGCCCATGTAACGCTCCGCTGTCACCGTGCTGAATCCGTCCCAGAAGTGGCTTTGCCTTGCATCCTCCTGGTCCCTGAACGCACCCTGTGGCCTCCGCAGCTCCCGCCTGCCCCTGCCCCTGCCCCTGTCCCGGGCTCTGAGGCTGGGCTGTGCTCTTCTGCCCACCTCTCTCTGCGAGGCCCCGTAGCCTGCCGTGTCCTTCAGCGGCGGAGTGCGCTCGTCCCGCATCCTTGCTGCCCGCTGCCTGATGTCGGTGGAGCCAGTGCCCTGTGATTAGGAATTCTTTGACTTTTGTTTCTGACTACCTCATATTTTTCACAGCTTATCTTCACTTTTACATTCAGGCTATCTTTGCCTTCAAAAAGTTGTGCCTCTGACAACAGTGCGTTCAATGTGCCTTTTTATTGCAACATATTATCTTGGACTTTTTTGCTCCCTATCTTTGGAGAGAAGTGTTTTTCTGAGATGTAGCAACTACAGCAGATTCCGGCTTTTGATTCCACCCCCCCACCTCTGCGTGTGGCTTCTAGAATCTCCTTTGTTTACTTCACCAAAACTCCTCTCCTGACCCGTGTTAGTCACTTTTCTCATTGATGAGACAGAATACCCCACACCTAAAGTGAAAGGGGAAAGGTTTATTTAGCTCAGTTCGTAGAGGTTTCAGTCCTTCACCAGCTGGCTCCACGGCAGGGTGGCAGAGGGGAACAGTTCCTGGCAGCAGAAGCAGCAAAAGCAACAAGAGAGGCCAACAGGCGTCTTTCTGCCTTTTTATCCCATGTGGAGCACCGGGGGATCAGGGCAGCCAGACAGGCACTCCCTGGAGTGGTTCAGGAGTCACATGCCCTTAACCCCAGCACCACACACTCCAGATTCAGCCCCCCAGAAAAAGAAAGCCCACCTCCTCACGAGGCCTTGGGGGCGTCGAAACAAGCTCCGGCACCCCAGGATTACATCTAGTCCAGTTCTCAAACAGGAACCTGCCCAGGACCTTGCTGAGCGCTGTCCTGCACTCGGTGCTGGCCCCCGGTGCAGTTCCGGCCCTTCCCTTCCTCCTGTTTGACTGTCCACACTCCAGATCCAGATGCACACCTCTCGGACTCCCCGCGACCCCCATTCCCACCGGTTGTCGTGTGTGTTACTTTCTCGTAATTCTGAGCATTATGTATGATTCTCTTCATAATCAGGTAACAGTTTTAACTTTGCTGTAGATGTGAACATGGAGTGTGGCTTTTTACAGAAAGGTAAATGTCTCCTCTCCTTTGAGCGTTCTCTTTGGCTTTTGCCTTATGTTAGCGCTATTTTTTTTTTTGCTTATCCCATTCTACATTAGTACTTCATGCTTCATAGTAACAAAAAGGTATTTGATGTTCCCTGAGTCTGTAATTCTTGCCTTTTCGTATTCTGTTCTTTTACACTTTGAATCACTGCCATGATTCCAGTTATCCTGTCTATTCAGGTAATTCCAAAATTTATCTCTGCTGATTCTTGCCATTCCATTTGTTTTTTCAAGTTGTATTTTTTATATGCCTGAAAGGCCTCACTGGGTAAAATCAAGGTGCTGGCTGCCCCACGGCGTGCGGTACTCAGTGGTCACATCCCTCCTGGAGAATTGGTACGTGTGTGTAACGCCTTCGTTCCCTTTTCACTCCCTTCCATATCTTGGTCCCCTTCTCATTTACAAAGGATCTATATTGATATTTCTTACTGTATGTCTTTTACTTTTCTCTTTACTTATAATTTTTTTCTCATGTAAAAGAAGCTTTATGATTTTTAAGCTTGTTTGATTTATTTCACTTAACTTCATGGATTCAAGGTAAATTGTCTCGTTTCTCCTCCTCAGTGGCACAGCAGTGCTCCACTGCGGACAGACAGCACACTTTCTTTATCCACGCATCTGCTGATGGCCACACAGGCTGCTTCCACGTTCAGCTCTGATGAGTTGTGCTGCTGTGAATATGGTGTACAGGGGTCACTGATACAGGATCTTTTTGTTTTTGTTTTGTTTTTATCTTTAACTGTTTTGGGAAGAGACCTAGAAGGGGAATAGCTGGTTCAAATGGCATTTCTAGTTTGTTTGTTTGTTTGTTGTTGTCACGAAGAATTTCCATACTGGCTTCCGTAATGGTTGTACTTGATTGCATTCCCACTAGAAATGTAGAAGGCTCCCTTTTCCCTGCAGCCTTACCGGCATTTATTATTATTTGATTTCTTGGTGATGACCATTCTTTCTAGAGGGAGATGGGATCTCCATGTTGTCTTTTTTTTTGTTTTTGTAGCAGGGATTGAACTCAGGCCTTTGCGCTTGTGAGGCAGGAGGCAGAACCACTGAGCCAAATCCCTGGCCCTTCCTTCTTTTAATTCGCCTTTCTCTAAAGGCCAGAGATGCCAATGCTTTTTTGTGTATTTACTGCCCATTTGTAGTTTTGAGAAGTATCTATATTCATTCTAGTTACCCATGTTTTTGGTTGGGTCCTTTCTTCTGTGGAGTCTTCATTTTTTTTGACCCTTTTTGTATATTCCAGATACTAGTCCTCTGTATGAGGAATAGGTGGCAAAGCATTTTTCCCATTCTGTAGGTTGTCTCTTCAGCAAGCTTCTTCCTTATTTTCTGAGATATCATTTGTTGGCTCTTCTTGTAATGGGGGTTTTCTTGGGTCCGGTGCTGCTGGCCAGGTGCATTATTTCTCCCAGGAGAGCTGACCCTCAAGGCACCTTCTCTCGCAGGCACTGGCTTTACCCACAGTCAGGTCGGTCAGTTGGTTCATGCGTCTGCTGCCCTCAGCAAGGAAATGGAACACAGAGTATGGAGTTGGCAGGGCAAGCACTGCGCATAGCCCGCGCCGAGTTCCTTGATCCCTGCCATTTCAGAGACCACGTTTCCACCGCTTCTGGAATGTTCGGTTACCTAGCCGCCTCGCACTTGGTGTGACTGGCGGTCTCCTCCACACACACACACACACACAAACACCCCGTGTAGGTGTGCACACACGCGTGCCCCTGCTCTTCTCCCAGCTGTCCTGCTACACAGGGCACCGCCTGATCTGTGCCTCCTCGGACACGAGCCCCACAGCAGTCAGCCTCCACGCATCGCTGGCCTCTTTTTCTCTCTTCACACACACGTCTCTGTCCTGGTGCAGCTCCTCCCTTTCTGTGACCCCAGGGCCTGAACATCCACTGAAACCTGAGCTGTGCAGACCGCTCTCTAGCCTCGGCCCTCCCACGCTCAGCCCTGCAGCATGCGCGGGGTGCCATGCACCCCCCACCTCTTCCCAGAGCCCCTTTCTCCCACAGCATCCAGCAGTGATCTCTTGAGTGACCTGAAGCGTCTTCAGTATGAAAGTATTTTGTATCTCATTTAAAACACTCATCCCTATTCTGTAGTTGTTTTTTATTGCTTCATAACATTTTTTTGTTGGTTTTTGAGATAGGGTCTCATACCGTGTAGCCCAGGCTGGTCCTGAACTTGCAGTGGTCTTCCTGCCTCAGCCTTCTGAGTGCTGGGATTACAGGTGTGTGCTGTGCTGCCTCATTAATTTCTGACCTACTTGTTTATAGTTTTCAAATAGTGCCTTGCTTTTTTCTAAGTATAGAATAGGAAAAAGTACTGAGTTAGATATTTATGGTCCTGTTGTTTCTTTTTGTTGTTTGAAATATGTAGTTGAGACTGACCTGGAACTCATTATGTAGCCCAGGCTGGTCTCGAACTCACAGAGATCCTCCTGCCTCAGTCTCCCTGGTGCTGGGATTATAGGCTTGCACCACCACGCCCGACTTTAAGGTCCTGTTGGCTGTGTTATTTTATTTTTCTTCTCTGAGCTCAGTTACTTTGAGGAAGTGGGGTGTGCATGAGTCCATTGTGGGCCAAGTTCTGTATTAGAGCGTGACATTTTCTGTGTAAATCACGCCTGTTTCCTGCCTGATGACTCTGTGTATCGTGTTCCTGAAGCCCAGTACCACTGCAGATCTGTTACACCTACCACAGGCGTCAGTGGCCCTGAAGACCTGGTCAGAGGGCTGGATGGAGGTGGAAAGGAGGGTGGGCACCAGAGGGGACGCCGCATACCTGCCGGAGGGGCCCTGTGGGGCTCGCACCGTCCCGCCTGGGTCAGGGCCTGCACTGGGGTGGCCCCTGGTGGACCTGGGCTGGAAGTCGGCCGCAGCACCTTGCCCTCTGGCTTCTCCCCACGGAGATCCGGGTCGGTCTCTGGTACTGTTCCAGGTTGCCTTTGTAAGGTGACTAAGGTATCAGGGCAGCGAGTGCTGAGTCCCATAGGAGCGGGAAGTCACGGCGGCGTCTGTCTGGCCTGACCGCTCTGTGTCCCCCAGGCAGGCGCTTCGGGGCCGCTGTCTGTCGGTAGTGAGTGCGGCCTCGGCGCCCTCCTCTGTCCTGTTCCCTTCTGTGCAGAGTATGCAGCGTGGTGAGCCGAAGAGAGTTGGCCCAGAGAACACAGCGTACTCAGCTGCCCCGTGTTTCTCACTGGAAGGTGGTTTTAGCTTCATGTCCACATTGTCCATGGCTCTTTCTTGCCCTTTAGCAGGCTGAGTTTTCCAGACCTCACTGTAGTTCTTTTTTCTTTATTTGAGTGAGGCTGTATCTCTGCCTGTTGCCAGCTGACCCTGGAGTGTTCGTTGTGGTCCCGAGCCCCGCACCTGGCTCAGGGGACTGTGGACTTGGAAAGCTGGTGTTTCGCAGTGTGCTAAACTTCTCTGGTTTTTGTTCCGTGTTGCCAGTAAATCAAATGCTCTGCCCTGGGGACCCGGGTCAGCTGTGTGACTGTGGGCATCGTTGTCTTTCCCACGCCAGTCTGCACTGTCAGGCTCCTTCGTGGTGGGCCTGTCCGTCAGGCCGTGGCTGCGCCTCCGTGGGCAGCTGCTTTCCCCCGAGGGGCAGGTTCTCACCAGTCTGCGCTTCTGTCCCGGTGAGGCTGCTGCTGGACGTCCCCGGCAGGCACAGCGACAGCAGGGAGGGGAGGGGCGCGGAGCGACCTCTTCCCAGGAGGAGAGGCCTGGAGAGCCGCAGGGAGGTGCTGTGTGCAACCACAGAATTTTCTTGGGTGAGGAAGCTTCACAGAGCACACTGGATGTCCCCGGGAGGCCTGGGATCCTGTCGTGTTTTTATTCACACGCGCTTTGTGCGAGTGCAGAGTGCGTTACTGTGGGAGCCCAGGGTGGGAGCCACCCAAATAACTCCTTGTGATCAGGTGAACGCGGCCACTGCGCGGAGGGACAGAGCCGCCAAGTGCAGGAGCGCAGGTGCACCCCGAAGCCACGGTGCTGAGTGAACAGAGCCTCTCACTGCCGTGTCGGGAACGAGCGCAGGTGGAGACGGGAGCGGGGCGCTGCCGTCGGGTGAGGGCACCCCCAGCAGCGGCAGCATCTGCAGCCGGACAGGGGGTGATGCGCGCACCTCTGGAGACTGGAACCCCGTGGTCGTGTGCTGGTCTAGTTTGTGTTTCCACACACATTGAGAAACTGTATTCTTCAGATAATCTTAAAAATACCAGATCAGTATTTCTCAGTGCATGGATCACATCGTTCTTACTTCAGATGCTGGGCACAGTGGGGCCATTTGCAAGATAGTCCCTCCTTAGTCTCAGTTTGAATAGAACAGGAACAGAGTTAAAGAAATGGAACTAGCTGCAGTGATGACGCCTGTAATCCCAGCACTCTGGGAGGCTGAGGCAGGAGGGTTACAATCTGAAGCCCAGCCCAGGCAGCTTAGCACGATCATGTCTCTGCATAAAATAAAAAGGGCTGAGGTACGGCTTCATGATAGAGCGCTTGTGTAACATGTGCAAGGCCCTGGGTTCTGTCCCCAGTACAGCACATGCACACACAAACACGTGCACACACATACACAGAGATACAGACCAGGAGTCAGAAATCGTGACCTCTGCTCTCTGGCACATCCTGCATGATCGTGGGCAGGAGGCTGCCCCCCTTCCACAGCCTGTGTCGTGATGATGGAGCGGACGGCTGTGGCAGGTGGTGGCCTCCCAGGGCTGTGCGTGCGTGCAGGTGTTCAACATGTGAGACGTGGCCATCGACTCGTGCCGGAAAAGCCGAGTACTTTAGAAAGCTGCGTGTTTGAGGTTGAGCCATTGAGTGTTTTCGTTTGTGAGACAGAGGAACAGTTCAGATGGAGAACCTAACATATTCCCATTACCAGTCGTGTGGAATATGTGTCTCTTCCAGGCCTTCCAGTATTGAAATACGTGCTGACACCACGGATAAAGGCAACTTACGTTGCTTTTGACTCCATGAAGAACTACATAGATGCCATTTATGATGTCACAGTGGTTTACGAAGGGGAAGACCAAGGACAGCAGACGGAAACTATAAGCATGACTGGTGAGTTCGTGTCTGCGTGTGCTAAAGCAAATTGTGTTATGACACAGGTCAGTCTTGGCTTTGATGAGCGTGTCTGTGCATCTACAAAGATAGGTCAGTGTGCCTTCCTTCATTTCCTTAATCTGTTTTCCAGATGTCCGTGTCCTGTCACAGCTGACATTTCACTAGTCCTGCCAACTGTGCTGTTCCTCGGCTGCCGTGCAGATCCCGTGGGGGCTTCTGCCCGGCCTCTCACACACAGATGTGGGGTCTGCACAGCTCAAGGCGGGGGTCGGCTGCAGTGTGGGGTGTGCACCCACGGCAGTGCTGATCTCTACATGCATTTTCATGGATATTTGTGAAGTTTAGCGCTGACGACAAGAAAGTGTGACTTTTTCAAATTGGTGCTAAGTTTTTAGGACCTAGAGCTACCTGTGATATAGTTGAAAGAAAAAATTTCAAATGAGAAGAATCATTTAGGAAAATAGAACCAAAGACCTCTTTCTTCGGAGGGCGGACCTGAGCAGGCTGAACGCTAGCATCTCCTCCCTGCTTTGTTTTTTGCTTTTGGGTTTGTTTTGGCTTTTTACATTTTTTTATCCTCATTTTCTTTTTTTTTTTTTTG
>NW_022900930.1:50692033-50716774 GCF_012274545.1 Fukomys damarensis | reverse complement strand
CGCGTCATGCTGGGCCTGTCCGGTCGTGAGACGGCAGAGGACGTGGAACCGGTGCAGCTGATCTGTGCAGGCCGAGCACCTGTCCCGGGCTGGCGGTGTGGGGAGGGCGAGGCGGGTGCGGGGCCAGGACCTCTCGCCGGCCCAGATCCCAGCCTGTGTGGTGCAGCCCACGCCTCTGTCCCAGGAGAGCAGCACCGTGAGCGTGTGCAGGGCCTCAGGACAGGGCTGGCCCTGCGGCCTCCCCAGACCCGCATTTCCTTGGGAGAAAAGCATTTTCCTGGATGAAAACTTCAGGGCATCTATTCACTTATTTCTTTTGCTACCAATGAGTCTGATACTTTTTTTATAGTTTAAACACTTACACTCTTTAAAAAAAAATTGGGCCCATTAGTTATAAAATGCACCTGTTACCATGACTGTATTGAAAAGTCCAGTATTATGTGGTAAAAAGTACTTCCAAAAACTGTATTTATTTTAAGAAGTTTTACCCAAGTGTTCTGTTGTGTGTCTCTTCCAGAGACTCTTACGCTTCCTTTCCATGTGTTACAGTAAAATACTTCAGAGTTAATCCTCCCGGGCGTAACATGTTGCAAATGAGTCTTTGTGTGAAGTTTCTCCACACCGCTGCCTCAGACTTGTTCTTGACATCATTTATTAGCCATTTGGGGCCTCTTTGGCTATGGAAAAAATTTAATTTAAAAAGATCTGTGTATCCATATGAAAGTACTTCCAAACTGTATTTATTTTAAGAAGTTTTACCCAAGTGTTCTGTTGTGTGTCTTTTCCAGAGACTCTTACTCTTCCTTTCCATGTGTTACAGTAAAATACTTCAGAGTTAATCCTCCCGGGCGTAACATGTTGCAAGTGTCTTTTCCAGAGACTCTTACGCTTCCTTTCCATGTGTTACAGTAAAATACTTCAGAGTTAATCCTCCCGGGCGTAACATGTTGCAAATGAGTCTTTGTGTGAAGTTTCTCCACACCGCTGCCTCAGACTTGTTCTTGACATCATTTATTAGCCATTTGGGGCCTCTTTGGCTATGGAAAAAATTTAATTTAAAAAGATCTGTGTATCCATATGAAAATCTGTTTTCAGAACAAAAAAGGCTGAAAATTGTGTTAAATACGTCACTTGTAGAGATATAAGGCAATTGGGGCACTTTCCCTTTCTGTAGTTTGCATGTGTGATTCCCGCGTCATGTTCTGCGGCTATAATCTTACGTTTTCTACTGGGGAAAATGAGTTGTCTGTGTTTCCGTCTTTAACGCCTTTGCAACACCAGGCATTCGTGCCTTTGGGGCGCTGTCTCCGTCCTGAGAGAAGCTGCTCCCGTTTGACTCAGAGGATGGGTTGGTACTCAGTAGTCGCAGAGCTGAAGGACCAGAAACGCCCTCTGCCGAGGTGCTGGTTGTTTCCTTTGTCGTCCTTGCTTTCCGAGAACCTGTGCCTTTCCCAGCACCGAAGTACCTGACAGATCGCTTGTTGAACTTGCATAATGAAACAACTAAAATGGAAACTTTACATCTGATTGTTTTTCATTCTGGCACAGGTTGCTTATGGAATTCTATGAGTCACCGGATCCAGAAAGAAGGAACAAGTTTCCCGGGAAAAGTGTTGATTCGAAACCGAGTCTCAAAAAGACTCTGCCGTCAGTGCTGCTCCTGGGCAGCCTGACAACCGGGCTGCTGATGACGGAGGTGGGCAGGAGACTGTACGTGAACACCTGGGTCTTTGGGTCGCTCTTTGGCTGCCTGTGGGTCTCCATCAGAGCCTGAGGTGGCTCTCTGCACACTGTGCCATGCTGCCTCGTAAGACGTCCAGCTGCTTTCCGAATTTAGCAAGAAGTGTAAATAAACCTCCTGGTGGAACGGTGGATAAAATGGGATTTACACAAAAGCCGTATCCACTTGGTCTTGGCAGACACGCACTGTTTTTCGGCGTTAGAACAGGAGCTACCGAGAGGCCAGCACTGAGTGGAGTTTACACTGCTCTTTACACGTCCTGTGAGCTCGCGTCACCTCTGCCAACCATTAGGACTGTAACTCGCTGTCGTTTTATAATCCAGATGGCTATATTTTAACATTAGTGTGCAGCGTATTTCATTATGTTTGTTTTCGTCAGTGTTTGACAGCTTGACAGCTGCAGACTCTTACCACTGAAGTGTTTAGCATCTCACTGTGGAACCCTTGGCTTTCTGTTGAGTTTCTTCGAGTCGGAGAAGGACATGGCATTCAAAACCAAGACATCCAAGGAGAAGGCAAGAAGTGTTGGGGGCTGAAGCTCTGTTCAGTGTGTGTTCTTCTGGTGTCACATTGTTAGCTGATTTTACTTCATAGTTGCAAAATAATTAACACTTTGTATTTATTGAAATCACTTAATTTGCATACCCTGTGGTCTACACAAAACAAGGCAGAAAATGTCTGGGGCTCTGCTGTATTGCCCAGCTGTTGAGGGTTAAGCTGTGCTGTTGGCAGTCCTCAACATCTGTGCCACAAGTGCTTAACACATTAAGGTGTCCTGTTATCTTTCATACCAAAAGAATCAGCGTGAACCTCTGCATCGACTCCTCAGCCCCAGATGGTGAGGCGAGAGCAGCCTGCAGGCGTCCTGGCTGGATTCGCTAGCGTGTGCCTTGTGCCTCTCTGGCTTCGGCGATGACATCTGACGTGGGAGTCTTCCGCCTGCCGCCCTGGTAGCTTCTGTGCTCCGTCCCCCTCCCGCTCCCTCAGGGTGCTGCGCCGTGGGCGGGGTGAAGGCGGGGATTCGCAGCCTCCCTCCGGCCAGCGAGAACCAGGTGTCCCCGTCCCCGTGGAGCTGCGCCGTGATCTGCATCACTTCACTGACAGCCAGCCGGCTCCGGCCAGGGACAGTTTGTCCCACAGGAGGGAGGAGGAGGTCTGAAACTGGGGCTGCTCCACTCTGTGACAGAGGAGGCAAGGTGGCCTGAGGTCCTCCGGGAACCTTCTGCCTACGACTGCTTTGGGGCCTCTTGTTTTTCACAGAATTACACCAGTGACCCAGATGAAATGCACCGATTGGCTCATGAAGAAAATGAAAATAATAATTGAGCAAAATTCTGACTGACTGCATTACGTTGCTTTTCCCAAACCGGAGAATTACCATTTCGTGCAGTACCCTCGGAGAGCTGTGTGGCGTGAGTTGGTTTCACTGTTGCCACATCCGTGTGCACAGCATTTCATAACGCAGCATGCGTGGCCAGCTGTTCACAGAGCAGCCTGGCTCTGCATGGGGGCATAGGTCACCCTTGTTCAGAGTGCTCTCCTGACAAACGAGTTTTCTCTTTCCTGTAAAGGGAAATTTAAATCAACCCCATGTCTTTGTTAAATCCGTTTTCTGAGGGGTACTGGGGATCCAACTCAGGACCTCACGCTTGCCAGGCAGGTGTGCCGCTGAGCTACGTCCCCAGCCCTAGATACATTTTTTCAGTGCTAATTTTAGAGCTTGTTTCTGACAAGATCAAAGTAAACGAAAGCTGAGATACTTCAAATATCACAGTTGTGCTCTGGTTTTAAGTTCTGAGCAGCAGGATCGTTGGAATGGTCTGGGTTATACCTGGTTTCAACAAGGCGGAGTGACCCACATGCGGCCACTTGAGCACTGTTTCTCTGAGGTCTCTGCTCTTGCGCGTCTCACGGAAGTTTATAAGATGCAGGAGTGGGAAAATGACTGTATTAAAATGAAGTTTGTCTCTCACGTGTTGATTTTGACTTAAATTGCCTGTTTTCTAAAATTTAAATCTGTCTGCCTACCCACAGATCTTTTCACACATTATCATGTAAGCTTTTGTTTTATTATTTTTATTGATTTACAGCTTAGTTACGTTCATCTTTTCTTTATAAGACTTGCCATCAATGTGCATGTTTGTGTTTTTCAGAAAAGGATGTATTTGAAGGGAAACAAAAAATAAAATCTTTCACTGTCTCTAATGTCTATGCTGTTTGACATTTTGTGATCCTGCTATCAACCCATAGTTTTCTGTTACATAAGAGACATAGTGATTGGCCCTGCATTCTGAATTTATGATAGTTTGTTTATTTATTTATTTATTTGGTACCGGGGATCAAACTTGGCACCTTGGGCTTACAAGGCAAGTGGTGGAACCACTAAGCTAAATTCCCAGCTCCAGTTTATTTTTCTAAAGTATTGAACTTTTTTTTTAAAAAAAAGCTACTTTGAAATGCAACAGAATAACGAAGCAGTCTAACAGTTTAGCTGTATAAACATTCTATATAATTTTTAAACCGCTTGGCCATTGCTAATTGTTCGGAGATTGTGTATTTGTGAGGTGATCTCCAGGAAACGTGTGGGACTCCTAAGGCAGGCCGAGCTGCAGGGCCAAGGGCCACTCTGGCTGGGTCTGACTCACTCTGGCTCTCTCCGCTCTGGTTTCATTTCTGTGTGATTCCTTTTTCATGAGTGGTACCAGTTTCCTCATACAGACTATGTAGTTTTTACTGCAATAGACGTGGTTTATATTTACATTTCCTGAGCAGGACTGTTAAGTGTACAAACCAGACTGACTGTTCACAAAAAATAGAATTATCTAGTTTGCCAAAGTGTAGATACAAAGTAACTTCTAGATGTAGACCAGACCCACATTTGAGAAGGCAAATGTCTATCAAGATAGTTTTGTGTGTACAATTGCAAACATAGTAAAGAAAATTAATTTTAACCTTACTAACATTCGTGTTTTAGTTATTTAGATTGAATTTGAGTAAAATATTTTCTGGACACATACTCCAGATGCTAACCTGCATGAAGTTATATTTTATAAGCAGATTTTTTTCTCTCCTTTGGGCAAGTTTTTATTAATGACACTTTTTTTTTTTTTAAGAGTAGAGATTATTACAATTACGTTAGTGTAACATTCATTATATACAGTCTAGACAACAGTCAAGCGTTAAGATGAAAATTAGTAATTGGTCAAACCAGGTATTTGGGAAGTTGAGATATTTGATGTTATACAGGTAAGAACCTATGTTATTAACTTAAACTTGATTCAGATAGGCATTTTACATATGTAATCATTCATTTCAGAAGTTAAGACTAAGACACTGACCTTGGGATGTCATTGACATCTTTCTGAGTTCATGTATGATGAATTCATTCCTGTGGCAGTTGGGAAATCATACTTAGAGCAGTGAGAGTCAGCTTTTCATCTCCATGAGCAAATCCCTGAGAAAAACAAAGGAGAGGAGGAGAGGTTGATTTGGACCTGGGTGTCACAGGTTGCAGCCTGCGGCTGTCCCACCGCTGTGGCTGAGGAGAGCAGGGATCGGGACAGAAGAGCGGGAGAGGAAGGATCCAGGCCCTGGACAGGTAAGCGATGCGCCCCGCGACTCCAGGCTTTCTGCTAGACCCTGTCTCCTCTGTCACCTCCCGCAGAGCCCTCTGCTGTGGTAGGGTCCCCGGCCTCCACGCTGGGGCTGTTGGAGGTGACTGGGACCTGCGGACAGAAGGTGGGGCCTGGTCAGGACGACGCCTGCTTCACCCTGCCTGGAGCTTCCGTGAACGTGAGCCAAATAAACCTCTCCTTTAACTTTTGGTGTTGGGTATTTCTGTCCCAGGGACAAGGGACGTGAGAAGACACCACCAGGTTATTACTTCATGGTGATGAGTCCGCTGGAAGCCGGGGGACGCGTGGCCCGGTCACCTCTGAACCCCACTGCCTTGGTGACCAAGCCTGCGCACAACTTGGGGACATCCCAGACTGAACTTGGCAGGGCCCGGAGAAACGTGTGTAATTTAACATGAGCTGGCTACTGTCCTACATCAGAAAATTACTTTGAACACCATTCCAAATAAAACCTGAAGTACTTCTGTTGTGCTGAAGGAAATCTGATCCTGCCGCAAAGTCAGTGAATGTTTGTCGATGGTGAGGGCAGCCAAGAGGAGCCGGGTCAGTATTTCCGTCCAAATTATTGCTTCACCATTTTCCGTGTGAATACATGAAAGGTATGTTCTACAGCATCACAAGTCCTCATATCTAACAATCATGACGATGCTACTGACTCCAACAGGAGATACTTGACTATCTTGTTTCCTCATGGTTTTTCCGAATAAATTCTCATTTAATATTTCTGGGTTTATCGGTGCCTCATTAATCCAGCAAAAAAAGGAAAATATGAAATTCCAGAGTTACTTGGTGGGAAATGGTGCGTTTGTGCGTTAGCGGCCGCGCACTCAGGCGCCTTGCTAAGACCTGCAGCTCGCAGCTCGGCGGTGTCAAGTCAGGCTGGGCTGAGCGTGGCCAGGGGCTCGTGGGGACTCGGGTCTTTCTGTAGAGCCGCATTCAGCCAAGTGCTGCTCGAGGCCGCCCCTCCTAGGGAAGCTAGGGTAGGTCCCGAGGTGCAGGGTGGTGCTGGTCCCTGCATGCCGCTTCGACACCCTGGTGTGTGTCACCACTGACCCGAGGGGCTGCACTTCCTGCTGTACCACCGTGAGTGAGGGAGAACTGTCGGCACGATTGTCAGTGCTGGTTACAGACGCTCCCGGTCACAGGCCCCGTGTTTGTGCTCGTTTGGTCACTTTCCACCGGGGCCAGTGGCAGGCGGTTTGCTGGTCACTTCAGGGGCAAGGACCTGGGCTCACCGGTGCGGGTTCCCACTGCCTCCTTCCTCACCTGCACCCTCCCCGGAGGTCTCTCCAGTCCCCTGCAGAGGGGACGGCAGGGGCTCCTCTTTCCCTGTCTGTGTGAAAGCTTTGTTAGAAGGACGGTGTGTTCAGAAGAGCACTTTCCAGTTCGACACCAGGGGCCGAGAAGTAAAGCTTTAGGAAATTCCGTGCCAGTCTGGTGTGCAGCAAGCGGGCAGAGGCGAGTACGGTGCCTCTAGACCCTGGAGACACTTTCGGGTTTTTATTGTGGTTGTGTTTGTTGTTTGGGTTGATTTGGTTTCACTGAAAACTTTTCAGGGTGGGACTGTGATAAACTTTGACCTCTAGCAGAAGACAAGCAGGCAAGATAACAGCTGTTCCTTCTGGCTGCTGGAGCGATAGGTAAGGTGCTGCTCTGCATCCACAGCCCAAGTCTTTGCAGCTGCCTGTCGGATGCCGCCTTAGTGTTGGATGCTGGGCCAGGCCATCCGTTTCCAGGGACCCCACTGTGGTGTGAAGAAAGCCAGGCGGTCGCCTTCCCCATGCTCCTCAAGTGGCTCAGAGCCGGCACTGAGCCAGGGTGCGTGAGCCACCTGCTGGGGCAAGGGCGCTGCTCCTGGAGGTGAGTGGCTCAGCGAGTGACCCGGCGGGTGGCAGCTGGGTCTCTTTGCCGACTTCCTGCTGTCTGGGGGGGTCACAGCAGGTCTCTGTAGCCTGCTGTTTCCCTGTTTGTGAAGGAGGACTGGCCCGGGGACCCAGGGGTCATGGCGCCATCTCTAATCCCTGTGCCTCCATGTCCTTAACTACAGGCAGTAGTGAAGACGAGGTTCCAGCTTCCCAGGGTCACACGAGGGCCAGCGAAACCTTCCGCACAGGGCAGCCGACCGGTGCCTGTCCCTTCTGAGCGTTCACATTCGCTGTCGTCGCTGCTCGGCGCCTGGTCCTGCTCTGCTCCCCAGAAGCCCCGCAGAAATGTGGTGGCTGGGCAAGGCATACGCCCGCCATCCTGTGCCTTCTGAGGAAGCCCTGTCGCTCTGCTCCTGTGCAGGCCCAGGAGTGGCCTCTGCTTGGCCCTGGAGCTGGGAACATCTTTGACAGAACTGTTACGTTGGTCTAACGGGGCTTGGGACAAATGCAGGTCACACATGGGAAGTGTCCCCAGCCTGTCGCCTGTTCATATGCACTGCTGTTCTCACGTTGCTCCTCCCTCCCTGTTCCCAGCACTTGAAATAAGGAGGGAGAGTGGCAGGTGCCGTGCTGGGTGCCCTGCGCTCCTGGTGCTGCCGTCCTGCCCTCCTCTCTGGCTCCAGCTGGCAGGGCTGGGACACTGGTCAGGACACTGCCCTTCCCAGCAGGATGGAGCCAAGGGGACAGGAACCCACACGGACTCAGAAGTCACCTGAACTGCCGGGCGTGGTGACGCACGCCTGTGATCCCAGCACTGGGGAGGCTGAGGCAGGAGGATCACTGTGAGTTTGAGACCAGCCTGGGCTTCATAGCTCCAGGTCAATCTCAACTACACAGTGAGATTCTGTCTCAAAAAAAACACCAAAAACAAAAACCACCACTCTGAGCAAAGTTTCTCACATTGCTACTCCTATTTAAATACAAACGTGGGAGCAGAGAGCATGTTTTTTGTTCTATACAAAATCTGGCGGACTGGCTATTCACATTTGAATTACTGGGTGACATACATGTTCATGGTAACTACACTCATATTTGTCTTCTGTATCAGTGTTGTGGATGGTTTTCATGGATTTCAAAATTTTCCTGTGCTTCTTTGAGCCACAAGTGTCAGGTCGGCAGTGGCAACAGAAGGCAGCCTCTCTGTGACCTGCGTTTCGTCCCCCTTTCCTCTGCTGCTCCAGTGCCTCCTCCCAGCCTGTGCCTGCTGCTGCTTTTTGCTTCTTAGAGGTGAAGGGCGTAAGAAGAGACTCGAGTCTCCCCCGTCCCCATCCTCCCATGCATGCGCGCTCCAGCTGGGAAGTTCGCAGGGCCAAGACCGGCTGTGTCTCCTCTTTGTGCCAATCCCTGCCCATTTGGGAGGCTGAACTTCTCGTAGAAGTTTTGCCCAAGGCTCTTCCCTGTTGGCTTTCGCATGCCTTCTGCTCCCAAGTCCTTGGCTGCCTCTGCACAGACCCGGCACTCTGTTCCTGTTTCCTGTGGTTGTGGTGAGTGAATAAATAAGTCTATAGACCAGTTTTCCTTATGGTATCGGTCACAGTTATCCTAGTGTCTAACTACATCTGTATTATTCTAACAATATTCTCTAATTAAAAGTATTATTTAAAAACAAAGTCACCCGAGTCCCCGGAGCCCGGCTGGGCCAGATGCCAAGCTGCCCTGCTCCTGCGCAGACCTGTCCCCACCAGAGAACAGGGCCTGGGGCAGGCGCCCCTCCTGAGCAGGAAAGACTCCACAGCAGGCTGTCCACCGCCCCTGTGGCTCTGGTGGTTTACGAGGATCCCTCCTGCCTCCTGGTGCCCACTCGGAGCCCGGGAGATTGGCCGCACCCCTGCGCCTCATCTGCCCCACCTGGCAGGTGCACAGGAGGCCGGCAGCTCTGCCAGGGGACTGGGTCAGGAGGGCTGAGTGGGAGGAGCCCACATTCTCTCCAGGCTGTGACCCTCCTGGCCCCAGTGGCTTACCCCCCACCCTGCCCGTCGCTGGGTCCGGCCCAGCTCCAGCTCCAGCTGCAGACACTGCCCAGGGGCTGAGGACAGACAGACAGGCAGCCCCTCCGCTCCAAGGCCACAGGATCCCGCGCCTCTGACCTGGCTGGCACCGCCATCTGCCCAGACCTTGTCAGCACATCCACTGCGCTGCTCTCGGAGCTGCACCAGCGGCGGGGAGCACTTTCAGTGAACAATTTATTGGCAGCTTTGGCTCATCATTTTACTCCCTGAGTGACTAAGAGAGGCGGCTGCTACTTCAACTCCAGTGCAGATCTCTTCCCGGAGTGTGTTTCCCCTCGGCAAACTCCTGCTCATCTCTCAAAACAGCAGGCTCCCCTACCTCCCACGACGGAGCTCCGCAGGGTGGCGTGGCGGCCTATGGCTGCCTGTCATGAGTGCCGGGAGGTTTGCCCCTGGCACTCGGCTGGGCAGAGCGGTCTAGGAAGCACAACCATGTTGCGAGTGAACCTGGACGGGGCTCAGGACTGACGGTAGCAGGGATCGAATAAGTAAGTATTGAATAAGGACTGAATATGGGGTCTTTGCCCTGAGCTACATACCCAACCCCCTTTTCAGTTTTGAAACAGAATCTTGCTAAGTCATTACACTGCCCAGGCTAGGCTGAATCTATGGGTCCTCCTGCCTCAGCCTCCGAGAATGCTGGGATTAGGTGTTGATCCAAGTTGTTAAGCACTGAACTTAAACAAAGGGAAAAAGGACCAAACAAAAGCAGCCATAATGATGGAGCCTGTGAGGCCTTGGCTTCCTGTGGACAAGGCCGGGAGGCTGACATGGCCGCCCCCAGCCAGGCCCGTCTCAGGCCCGGTGCACCGAGGGCAGCTGTGAGGAGGCCGGGCGCCTGACGCTTCGCACCCACATTCTGCAGCTCCGCCAGAGGGTTCTTCACCCCAGGGCAGGCAGCCCCGAGGGCCCTCTGACCCCAGGCCCAGCCTGAGGGGCTGTTCAGGGGCAACTGCCAGAACTGCCCCACGCCCCTGCAGGGAGGGTCCGTCCGAGCGGGCGCAGAGTGCAGTGCTGCATCTTGCACGCTCAGCTCGCACCACTCACTGCCTCCTGCACACCTCCACCGAGGACACCGCCTCCAGCTCCCAGGCCTGGCTCCTCCGGAGGCTGCCACGGGGCTGCAGAGCCTCACCCTGGGCCCGGACAGGTGCCGCTGCGGATGCGTCTTAGCTCCAGGGCAGAGGGACTCAGCAGACAGGTCGGGAGACAGTTCCAAGAGATGGGCTTTGCGGAGCCCTGGACTTGGGGTCCTGCGGGGCATGGTGCGGGGGTCTCGGGAGCCACGGGACATGGATTGCTCCGCTCGGGAAATTCTCTTCCCACCATTTCTTCCTGTGCTTTCATGGAGCACGAGAGACAGCGCCCCCACGTTTGCACACGCTCACACGCCCCGCACACATCAAGGTCTGAGGGAGGTGCTGGGGGACAGAGGTGAACGTCACAGGTGCACAGCGATGCCTGGGCACATAGAGTCCTGGTAGGATCTGTGCAGTTCCTGCCACTTGTTCTGAGGACAGCAGAACCCATTCAGCGACATCTGAAGAAATCAGGGCAGATTTTCTGTGCATGGGAACCTATCAGCTTTAGGTTAAAGTCAGATGATTTCATTTTTTTAGTTCTTTTTGGAGAGAGAGCAAGAGAATGAGCAAATGTAACAAGCAATGCATGGACGGAAATTTACAGCCACGGGTGCTGAAGGCCAGGGATCCGTTGGGACGGCGGGTGTGGCCGCCCTGCCCATCCGGGGCCTGGTGGACAGATGCAAGCCGTTCCCTGTGTGAGGCGCACAGTTGCCCTGGCTTGAGACCAGGCTGTATGTGGGTGACAGCTGTCTTTCCACACGGAAAACCCCAGTGTGCGTGTGGGGTCACAGCCCGGGGCCATTTCCACCTCCTGACACCATGCCCCATCCTAGTCCATCGCCCAGACGCTGAGCCGGAAACTGCCCCTCACAGGTGTGGAGGTCAGTCTGATGCTGCTGGAATTTTCCCACTCCCCAGCCACCTGCTCTGGGCGGGCTGGGCGTAGGGCCAGTGTGAAAAGCCACCGGTGGGAATGGAGCTACGGCCGGGGACTGAGGAGCGCTCCGGGAGCCCTGGATTCGGAGTCAGAGAGCTGTTCCATTCCTACCCTAACAGTGTAGGCACTGTGATCCTGCGAATGCCGTTCTTGTCCAGCCCTGTGAGGTGGTAAAAGCTGACAGGCCACCAAGCACATGCACATCAGCACACTCAGCACACGCTCACACAGACGTGTGTGGGATTCATTCCGGGCCTTGTTGGTGTGAGCGTGGAGGCAGAAGCCAGGAAAGCTGGTGCCCGGCCAGGAGCTGGCATCTCTCGGAGCCAATTTCCCAGTCTGGAGCCAGAGCGTGGGTCGCAGGATTGTCCACCACTGCAGCGCCTCCCCCAGGGTCCACAGCACCTTCTGTGCACAGGGTGACCAGGGTGGAGGAGATGGCTCCACGTGTGTCCAGTCCCCTCTCCCGGAATGGCCAGCGGCCTCTGCTGGCTGCACACCACTGCTGTGCACATCTTCCAGACAGACCCAAGCCGCCGGTCTGGTCTGGCCCCTCCCTGCACGACTGCCGCTGTGCCTGCTCTCTCGCCAAGTCCCTGGCACATCCTCACTGCTGCCCTGGACCCCAGGGCCTCACCCCTCTGTGACGCTGGGCAAGGGGAGCTCTGGGCACGGGGCTGTGGCCCCTCCTCCACATGCAGCTCGTCCTCTTCCCACACTACCCACCACAGCCCCTGGCCTTGCACCTCCCTGTGTCCCCCATCCCAGGGCTGTGGGGGCACCTGCCGAGCAGACCCCCCACAAAGATGCCACTGGCACCTTCCAGTGCTGCCTGGATCCCGAGTGGGCCTCTTCCCATGGGGCTCTGCGTCCTCGGTCTTGCTGGGTACGTGTGAAGTCGACTGTGGATGCGCTAGGGCTGCCTGGGTCAGCTCTTCCCACACACACCGATGGGAATCGCACATCTGTCTGAGGGCTGCCGCCGTTATGTGTTTGTTCTTCTGCGGTCACCTCCACTGCGGACTGTCGTGGGTGTCCCTGCACCTCCAAGTCTCAGATGAGCTGAGTGCCTGTGGCCGTCAGGGGCTTTGCCTGGGCTTGGAAGACTCAACAGTGTTTCAGAGGAGAGCAAGGTGAGCACAGCAGTACCGCACAGGGCCTGGGGCAGGAGTGAGGCTGGGGCCCGTGGAGAGGCGAGGCTGTGCAGAAGCCAGAGGCCTGGGCTCCGGGAGGAGATGGGAGCCAGCGCCAAACTGAGCGGGGGCTCTGTGGTTGTGCCAGCTGCCAGCCAGGGGCGAGGGGCAAACCCCTGTCTCCAAAGGAGCATTTTCCTTACTGGGAAAGCAGGGCAGTAAGGCCTGCGGGGCTCCCTGCAGCCAGTGTGTGATGTGGTCGCAGAACAAGTGAGCTCGGCTCAGCCAGCCACAGCCGCCTGTGACCGGATCGGGCCTTGCTGCTTCTGTCACCCGGACAGCTCCGTGCCCTCCGCCAGCCCGCCCTGCTTAGCACCCTCAGGACAGCTGGGCTCCCGACCAGGCGAGGTTTCTCCTTGGGTTCTGTCCGCAGGCACAAAATGCTGGCCATGTGGTGTGTTTTCACTGCTCTGATTTTCCACTTTCCGGGCCAAGAAGAATGGCCAGAGCTTCCAAAACACTCTGCAAAGACAGCAGCACACAGTGCTGCCCCACCGCCTTTGTCTCTGGACCGGGACAGGAAGCATGTTGAGGGCCTGTTAAGGGGCCTGGAAGGCGGCAGTTACATTCACACCTCCTTAGCCGCCTCCGCTGAATCAGCCAGAGTGATTGCTTCCTGCCTCCTCCTGGCACAACTGCAAGGCCCAGGCACCGGGACAGCTCTTCTCAGAGTTGTTCCAGCCCACGGCCCATGGCCTGCAACCTGCACCACCCCAGCCCACTGGCACCACTGAGGCCCCAGCTCCCCACCCCCCAGGGCACTGGGAGCGCGTTCTGTGGAGGTGGGGAGGGGCACGAAGGCACCTTGTGTGAACTGCGATCCCGGCCTTTCACTGGGGGGCAGGTGGGAATTGCGCCCTGCAGGTAGCTGCCTACCTAGGGAGCCGAGCAGCAGAAGAGAATGGGTCCCAAGCGTCCTTGAGGAGATGAAGGACTCACTTCACCTGACAGCAACCAGCCAGTGCCTTGACTTGGGCTTTTTCAGCCCGCGGAGCTGGGCAAAATAAATTTCTGTTCTTTGTGAATCACGGTTTGCGGCACCAAGTCCCAGAAGCTTAGGGGCATGCAGAGAGTGTGAGGTAGAGGAGGCTGGACTACCAGGAGCTCGTGTTTTACCAGACTCTTAACCGTCCCAGTATAAGCAGTCGAATGCCAGTTCTTCTAGGAGCAGGAGTCTGTTTTAAGATATAGCTTTGCCTTCAGCATGGAGAACTCAGCCATCGAGCCGGACTCTGGCCAATTTTCTGCACTGACTCAAAGATGAAGCTGATTTTTATTCTCATCAGACTCAGCCATACCAGGCACAGCAGCTCTGACCTATGTCTCCACTCTCTCAGGTGGAGTAGGGCAGGGCCTGGTGGGACCCTGCGGTTTGGAGTGTCCCAGGCATCCTGCTGACCTCGGAGAAGGTAGACCGGGGCTCAGCCCTCACCTTCTTCTCCTTCTGGCTTAGTCAGGACCTCTCCAAACCTTTCCAAATGCTCTCTCCATGCAAATAAAAGCACGCAGCTGGGGTCATCTGAAACTTTCACCCCCAATGGGGCCACTGGCTAAAGGCAGGACCGTGAGTGTCTGTGGGCCAGGCTGCCGATGCACGACACAGGTTCATTTCTTCCAGTTCTTGGAGCTTTGACAGACCCAGGGTCTGCTGAGATCCTCCTCGAGGTTTTCAGCTGGCAACACCCCTGCGTCTCACACGGTGGAGAGGCCAAGGACCTTCTGGGCACTCACCAGGGTCCACCCTTGTGAGCTGCTCACCCCAGGGCACCTCCCACTCTGTCAGAGTACAGGAGAGAGGCGTGGGGGGCCGTCCCATCCACCACACAGTGGGAAGAGGGTTGGGGCCACCAGGCTCAGCAGCCACCTTCCCAGGTCAGGTGGTGACCGAGGCCTGGGGGACAGGCAGGGAGATTGCACACTGGCGCTTTCGAACTCCCACGCTCCCTGGTGGCACTGTCACCAGGGAGTCAGGACCAGCTGGGAGGCTGAGCCAAGCTGAGTCTGCCAACATAGGGTGATCCCTGGTGCCCCAACTCCAGGGCGGCTCCTACTGCCTTGTGTGGAGGGTGCCGCCTTTGAGGCTCATCCTGGGTGGCCCCAGCCTCGCAGAGGCAGGCATGGGAGGTGGATCCTGTGGGCACTTGCAGGAGGAGGCAGTGCTGCCCTGACTTATGGGCAGGCTCTTCTGGCTGGTTTGTATGCAGCGGGTATTTTCCTTGGCCCACGACCAACATGCAGAAGAGGAAGAAAACCAATTTGTTAACAATTCTCAGGAACAAGAGGCCCACTGGGACAAAACCCCAGGGCAGAGACCTGAGTGTCAGGCCCTGCTGCTGCCTCCTCTTCCTGATAGGAGCCCAGCGCAGGCCCTGGCCCTCAAGTCCTGGCACAAAGCCGCCTCCCCCCGGAAGCCTTCCTGCTGTCCCCTTCCTGTCCCAGCACCCACCCCAGGGATGGGACCCACACCCCTCTCCTGCTTAGATGTGTCTTCTGCTTCCATTTCCTGTGGTTAAAGTGGTGCCACAGAGGAGCCGGGATGCGTGTTTCCTAAATCCAAGGCACCTTTTATTGGTTGTTTTCTAGGTTTTTTTTTTTTTTTTTTTTTTTTGGTACCGGGGATCGAACTCGGCCCCTTGCACTTGTGAGGCAGGCAGTGGAACCACTGAGCCGAATCCCCAGCCCTAGCTTTTTATTTTGTAAAGAGATTAAAAAAAAAAAAATAGCAGTTTAGGGTTCAGAGCAAAAAACAAATTTCCCATGTGCTCTTGGACCCCTGCACCCCAGACTCCCCCACCACGACATCCCGCTGGCCCCTCGAGTCCCCAGGGCTCAGCCCCATGTGGCGCAGCCCCCAGCTCTGGACAGTGTGCGAGGCCACACGTGCGCCCTGCCCTCCGCCTGGTGCAGGCTCACTGGCCAGTCCGGATCTTGCTTTGCATTTGCAGAATGTCACTGTGCGGGGATCCTACAGCTCAGAGCCTCTCCAGATGGACTCCTTTTGCTCACTAATCTGTCACCATTCCCTCCATGTCTCCCTCTTAGGTGGGGATGAACCCAGACCCCTGCTGAGCAAGTGCCGTACCACCAGCCACGCCCCTCCCCACCTGCGTCCCTGCGGGCTCCTCATTAGCACTGAGCAGTGGCCCACCAGCTGGGCGTGCCTTGGTTTACCCGTTCCTTGACTGAAGGACAATTTCCTTCCTTGCTTCTGAGCTGAGGCGGTCGTGCAGAGAAACAGCTACACACCAGTGCAGGGAGGAGCATGGTGGCAGGCTCAGTGCAGCAAGAAAGTGCAGAACACTCTCTCTCTACCAGGGGCAGGTTCCCGTCAGGCGCTGCCATCCTCACTGTTGCCACCTGCTGTGGGTGCTCTGGGACTGGCGTCCTGTAGCTCTCTTTGCATTCCCTGCTGACCCATGACCCGGAGCTCTGTCCCATACTTATCTTGCAGCTTATCTATCCCCACACTTACAACCCTGGGGCCTGGGGCCTGGGGCCTGGCCTCATTCTCAAAAGCCCTGTGTCAGGAAGCGGGCTCCATGGAGGCAGAGTGTCCGTCTGTCCGTCCGTCCATCCGTCTGTCTGTCTGTCTGACCCCACCCGGCCCTTGTCTTCCAGCCTCCCAGACTTGGAGCTGTGTCTGCTTGAGCACAGCAAGCCCATCCTGCCTGTGAGCCCTGGGGAGCACAGCAGGACCTGCGTGAGGACTCTGTTCCCAGGAGTACCGGTGTGAGCAGATGAAGTAGCACAGAGCCCTGATGTCGGAAGCCCCAGGAGAGACGGGGACAAAGGCCGCTCGGTGTACATTTTGGCGGATGGCGCGATTGCGTCAGTCCAGTGGGTGGCGGGCAGAGGCGGACATAGAAAGAACGAGGCTGGAACGAGGGTGCCTGCGTGCATTATTCTACTAAGAATACTTTTTTCTAAAATAGATACCTAGGAACTTCGGGCCAAGTAGATACAAAACTCGAAAATAATCAGACCATAGAGGCCACTCAACAAACCCGTACCTCCTGAGCTCCTGAGCGAGGACGCGGCTGGAAGAACACAACCAGAGCTGCAAAACTGAACTTAAAGACAGAAACATGACCCGAGCTTGGATCTCTGAGCCCAGTAATGCAGCTCCCAGAGTGGCTGGGCCCAGGCAGGTTCCGGTGCGGCTCACCCACTCTCTCCCAGGCCAAGGCCGCCCTGACACCATTAAGCGAATGGCTGGTGAGGTGCTGGCCTCCGCCCAGGGCAGGAACGTGTTTGGAGCATTTCCCTCCCTCAGCAGCACAAACATCTATTCTGGGTTTGGGCTGTTTTCCAACTTGGGTTACAGATGATAAACAACAGGTTTTTTGGCGGGGAGGGTTGAGTGAAATTTTCACTTGGCACTTCACAAAACACAATTTAAAAAACATAATCGAAGAAATTGTTAGGTGGAAAATAGTTGAGACCTAAAGAATTGCTCACGGCTATAAAAATGTTTTCCCACTGAGCTCCTTGTTTATTCCTTGATGTTTGGAAAGACCTTCGTGGCCACATTTCTGCCCTGTGTGTTTCCCATAGATTTGGGGACTGTTATAGAATACCAGTAATTATCTATCTGACTTGAAGGAGAAAAGCAGAAAGTGAAAAGTTCAAAAAATCAATTTGCTGCCTTACATTTGCTGAGAAATTCAGAAAGATGCTCATGACTAAAATTTTCTAAGTAAATCAACATAATGCGAAGAAGGAAATTAATCCGGAATGACAAAGAGGAGGCCGGTTCCCACGTAGCCTCATAAATTTGCTGCTCCATGCATTTCAAGTCTCCGATTTCTAATAAAATTCTCATGAGAACATAGCATCGCTCCATAAAAGCTCCTGAAGCCTCCCCATGAGAACCGGCTGGTTTATAAGGGCACATGGGTTCAGGCTGTGGTTTATTTATTAAAAATTTCTCAGTAAGTATATCATCGTCAGCTGGAGAGCAACCGCGGGGAGCCCATGCATCATTCCTGCCATCCCCAGGAACACGGGAAAACGAGAAATCACGTCAGGAAGTCTGAAACAGGAAGACCCGAAACCTCCTTGCTTTTTACCTCTGACCAGCGGGGCCTCCTGGAGTTTCCGGTCTGGGTCAAGCCCCCCGGAGGGCACAGGACAGCAGGAGGAGGCTGAGTGGGCTCCGCGGGTGTGGCCGAGGGATTCCTGTGTGGAGGAGAACCGTGTGAGTGCTTACGTGGTCTGAGGGTAACAGATCTCCACGCGCTCACCTCCCCTCACCTGCCTGGAGACGGCGTGTTCCCAGTTACTGTCCTCTGCTGGGCCGGGCACCTGCCTGGAAGAGGCCCCAATTTAGGGGCCAGGACGTCACACAGGAGGCCGAGGAGCCGCTGAAGGCCCAGGTTGGTCAGGGCACAGCCCAAAGCCGCATCCTGCTCAGTAACCCCAAAGCCTCACACCCACCCACAATGGCAGATTTCCTTGTCCCGCCCCACGCAGCCAGGGGCCCCTGCACACACGGAACACGTTTGGAGGAACACAGGTGGGTTAGGGATGCACAGGGTGTCACAGGCCCCGGAGTCTCCCCTCCAGTTCTTTCCCTGCCTTTCTCCTCCGCCTCCTGCCACGGTGCCAGAGCTGTGACTGCAAAACCCTCCTCCCGGAGCAAGCCCACGGGTGTGGTGCATTTGTGTGCGCGTGCAGGCGCTGGGTCAACGTCCAAGCTCAGGGGAGTCCTTTGGGCGGTGGCTGAAGAAGCATCACTGCAAAATTTAAAAACACACTTCATCTGCGGGGCTGGAGATCCAAGCCATGGCCTCCACACAGAGCTACACCCCTGGGCCTGTGGGGTCCCCACTAAGTTGCTTTTGCCCAGTCTGGGTTAGAACTTGCCATCCTCCTGCCTCAGCTGCCTGGAATGCTGGGATTAGGGGTTTGCACCACTATGGTTGGCTGAGATTTGTTTTTTAAAGCCCTTTAAGTTCACAGTGAAACTGAACAGACGGTAGAGACCACCCATATGTCCCCTGCCCTTCCAGCCAGAGCCTGGCCACTGTCCACATCCCCACAGCAAGCATCTGTGACCATCCGGGCACCTGTGAGGGCTCCTCCTCCACACCCTGAGGCGCGCTGTGCACCGGGCCGCCGCTGGATCTGGACAAACACAGTAAGAGGCGCGCTTTGCATGCCTGCCTCCTCCACCGTTCTTCCCTGGCCCTGGGACTGAAGGAACTTGGGAGTCGCTTCAGACCAGCTTCTTGCTCCCGGTGCTCTGCAGCTCGTGGCCTGGTGGCTCGTTTCTTTGAGCACTTCTGGAGAAGAGCAGAGCCTCCCCTCACAGAATGAAAAGCCCTCCCCGGAGCTGTGCGCAGACCTGCAGCCTGGGGGCCCATTCCCGAGCTCTGTCCCTGGAGAGGCCCAGAAGCCTTGATGACGGAGGCCAGGGGCGCCCAGCTCCCAGTGCCCCTGCGGACCAGCGGCATGAGAAGCCCAGGAGGGGCCGCGCCCTTGGTCCACCAAGCCCCAGCTTCTGCAGGAAGGACTTGCTGCGTGGGCGCTGACTTCCCATGTAACGGCTCTTGCCCTGCACTACGGAAAGATAATTAAACTGCAGTAAGCCCGGATCCCCCTCACACTTCAGCGCTCCAGCCAGCGCAGAGAGGAAATACACAATGTGGGCACATGCTGAGCCTTGCATGAGCTTCTGTGCACGCTCAGCGACCAAACCCCAAGCTTGACCTGCCGAGGACACAGCCCCAATCCGGGCGAGTGGACACGGGGCGCAGGAGGAGGGACGGCGCCACCTGGCGGTAGCACTGCACACGACGGGTTCCAGGGCTCCCACTTCCTGAGAGGCCTCCCCCGTGACCTGCCGCTGTCATCCCCTCTCACACGGCCTGGGCTGCTGCAGCCCAGAGCTGCACCATGAATTAAAGAAGAGGGGAGGGAAGTAGGCCATTTATCTCCAACCTGGGTCACAGCTCAGCCAGATGGAGCCTTCAGCTGCCAATTACTGAAAATAAACGGCGAAGCGTCCTGCGTGTTTTCATAACCCCACAAAGTTCAGCACGGGACCTTGTCCTCCCAGCTTTCACTCAGATTAATTGCACCACTTCCCAGCTGCTGGAGAGAATACGGACCTCCCAGTTCTCAGACGTAGGGTGCAGAGGGCTGGGGCTGGGGCTGGGCTTCCCTCACCCTACAGGGCTGCGGTTGGAAATCTGCATCCAGGGCCGACCTGTCCTCCGTGCCGTCCCCTGGCCCGGGGCAGAGGCGGATGGGCTGTGGCTGGCACAGGGCTTTCCTCACCTGGGAGCAGTGTTAGCAGGCCCGCGTGTCCCGCAGGGAGGTGGACAGATCTTTTCCCTTTGGGCCGGACGAGGTCGCCCTGGGGCAGACGTCCTCTCACAGTGCAATGGAGATGAAGCTGTGAGTGTGAACCCTCAGCCAAGCCAAGCTGCACAGCCCACAGGTGCGGGGCCTGCGCTGAGGCAGGCAGGTGAGCAGGGGGCCAGGGCCTCTCCTTCCTGCCTTGCTCAGTGGACAGGGGGGACACTGACCACACAGGCCGCTCCAGCTCCACGGAGGGAGGGAGCTCAGCCCGAGCACCAGAACAGAAGGGGCACCAGGGCCCTGTCCTGTCCGAGGGAGAGGACCCAGGGGTTCAGCGTCACCTCTCTGTGACCCCAGGCGTAGCTGGGGAGCACCCAGGAAAGGACCCCGCTCACGGCTGCTTGGTCCCCAACAGCCGGGCCCACGAGTGCCTCCGCAGCAGTGGCCAAGCCTTGGGCACTAGGGCGAAGTGAACCTCGGCTTTTCCTCCAGTGCTTCATTTATAAAGGAAAGCAAAAGATGAAGTGTCACTTTAAAATCCGAAATCGTAGGATCCAGATAATATCCTTAATCGGCTTTGGTTGGCTCTTTCTTTTCTTTTCTTCCTTCTCCTCTTTTCCCTCTTTCTCTTCCTCCTTTGCTTTTTCTTCTTCCTCTCTCTCTCCCTCTCTCTCTCTCTCTCTCTCCCACTCTCTTCTCTCCCTACATTTTTTTTTTGTGATATTGGGATTTGAACTGAGGGTCTTTACTGAGCTACATCCCCACTCATCCCTTTTTATATTCTGAGGCGGGGTTTCTCTACAGTCACTAAGTTGTCCATGCTGGGCTTGAACTTGTGATCCTCCCGCCTCAGCCTCCAGAGTGCTGGAATGACAGCTGTGCACCAGCATGCTGGGTGGTTGGCAGTCTCTTTGTTTTTGTGTTCTCCTAGCTTCAACTGAAAGGACACATTAAGAACAAAAATCCATACTGTTATTCTGTTTCCAGCTTCATCGCCCAGCCTTACCAATGTGTAAACAAATCGCAAAATCCCCATGGCCAAAAACCTGCCCATGTTACTCCAGCTGGAAAGAATTGTGCTGGACCAAGATTTAGACCACATCCAGTGGAAACCCTGACCAACACTGCTGTAACGACAGCCTCGCATCACAAATCTATCTGTGTGGACTTTTCCATGGGATTTTCCATGCAGAGTCCCTGCTGCGAGATGTTAACTCAGACAGTGCGACAGCTTTGGGGCAGAGCCTGCAGCGCTGCGGCTCCTGGTTAGCGACCTGTGTTGACTTTGGGGCTCAGGGAGACATCGGTCAGGCTGATTCCTGAGGGTCTGGGGCTGAGGGCTTGGCTTGGGTGGTGCCAGAGCTTGAATCACCTCCCACACTGCTACTGGGAGAATGTTTCTTCTCTGACTTATGGCTGCACTAAAGTGGGAGAGGTGTACAGGCCTGACGTGTTTTAGGGTGACCCCCACCCTGACTGGCTGGGGATCGTTTGTGCACTGAACCCTCGCCTTCTGGGGCCAGGACAGCGGGTCATCTTAAGTAGAATGGAAAATGGAATCAAATTCGAGGCAGTCTATGCTAAAGAGAGGAAACCTGTCTGAGCTTTAAAATAGAATCCTCTCTGGGTGCTTAAGAAACCCTGGAATAGTCAGCATTTGGCCTAGAAGGGATTCAGGGAGACTCAGAATGAGCTTGGACAACTGGGGCTTGATAGCCAAAGGGGCCAGGGTGCCCAGCCCCGTCTGGGTGAGCTGATGGTCCTGAGGGCGCCCTGGCTCCCCTGCCCCCGTCCTCTGGGGGCACAAGTGGAGGGGTTGGTGGTGGTGTTCAGGACACCTGGGGAGGCTGAAAGTGTCCCCTCCCCAGGTCTGCACCACAAGCCTGGGCCACAACCTCTGCTCTCCGCAAGGAAACACACAAGGAAAGAAAGGACGGGGAGGCCACTGGGAGAGCAGGCTCCGTGGGTCCCAGCATCTCTCAGGCTGTTGCTTTCCTTTCCAAGTGCTATGAAACCTACTAGTTCTCAGGAGCTGCTGAGCGGACTGAACACGGCAGGAACACAGACTCTGAACCGAGCAAAGATCGGAAGCACGGGGACCAGGGGCTCAGTTCAGCAAGAGAGGACCCACTGGATTTACAGAAAAAGGTCCTCGGGGCAAGCGTGTTAAACTTCTGAACTAATGAGCGCTGGCCTCCAGGTGTGCACATAGGGGTGGTCACAAGAGATGGCCGACGTTTAAGATTTAAAACTGTATGACAGTAACAGGCACATCACCGTTCATCCTTCTCCCTGAAATCCTCCTCTGTGCTTCGGGCACACCGACCCGCTGCTCTCGCCACTTTCTGAAGCAGTTCCGGAGTCTCTTTTTGGAGTGTCTTCATGAGTTCAGATCAAAATCAGATCAAAACGAGGTGAATGCTGCTGCCCGGGGCCATCCAGGGTAAAGGCAGCCTCGTAAGGACCTGACGGTGGCTGCTTCATCCTTCTCCCTGAAATCCTCCTCTGTGCTTCGGGCACACCGACCCGCTGCTCTCGCCACTTTCTGAAGCAGTTCCGGAGTCTCTTTTTGGAGTGTCTTCATGAGTTCAGATCAAAATCAGATCAAAACGAGGTGAATGCTGCTGCCCGGGGCCATCCAGGGTAAAGGCAGCCTCGTAAGGACCTGACGGTGGCTGCTGGCTGCGATCTTCCTGCTGCAACAAATTCCAGGACCCCAAGACTGGGAAATGGGAGCCGAGTGAAGGGAGGCGGAAGCTGGGTGGTCATCCTGGCCCCACTGCAGGACCCCCCTGGGGTCCGCCCAGCCCTGCGAGATTCCTAGCTGGATCCTGGGTCTCCTGGACCAGCCACCCGCCCGAAGCTGACCGCTGGACCCCAGCCATGCAGCGCAGCTTCCCCCGAATCCCCATGTGTGCCTGAAGCCAGGAGGCCGCCTCTGCAGAAGGAACAGAGCCGAGCGGTGCCCTGGGCCTATGCGGGTCCCTTCTGTGCACACGGGTCCTTCCTGATTCCTCACAGAAGCTCCACACCAGGGCCTGGACAAAGCGCAACATGCAAAGCTTCTGCCTGTAGCCCCAAGCCCGGGAGTGCAGCCATGCACATGAGCAAGGAAGGGGCTGCACAGATCCGCCTGGGTTCAAGGCCAAGGCGGGCCTCACGGGTCCATGGCTTCCCCTCGACCCTTCCCCGGCTGTGCTGGGCGCTGCACAGCCCAGGTGACAGCTTGCACCTCCTCAGCTTTCTGTGCGTGTGAGTGCCCCGGAGGAGAGGACAGGGTCCCTGCTGCGTGGCTCCCCTACCACTCGGCTCAGGGCCACGGCAGCGAGAGCCGAGCCCGGGCCCTGCCTGTCCTTCAGTCCTCGGCATTCCTCACGCAAAGGCGGGTGGCGGGGGACCCGCTCCTCCCAGGATCCTCTTTGTCCTGTCACTCCGGGAGCCCCCGGTGGATTCCGCCTGGCAGGTGCTTGTGCATGGCCAGCGAGCCAGCCAGCCCTCTGCTGCCCACGTGGCTTCTGGGAGTGGACGCCCTGGAGGAACTTTCACAGAAAGCAGCCCTGTTTCCCGTGGTCTCCATGGCCAGGTGTTCCTGCTTTTGGGGAGACAGTGTGGTGGGAATGCAGTGCCGTCCAGCCTGTGGCTCCTGGGGACACGGTGTTGTTCAGGGAGGAGAGGTCAGGGCAGTGGGACAGCCAGGCCCACGGCAGAAGGCCGAGGCGCTCAGGCCTGGGTCCCCAGTGGCACAGGCAGGCCTTCCGCGGAGGAGACGCGCTCTGTAAGGAAGAGAGTGGGGAGCCCAGCCTCTGGACACGATGAGCAGATGCCCCGAACTCACCCGGCCGTGCCCACGATGCAGAGCCGGCACGCAAGCTGAGCTCAGGACTGGGCTGATGTCGTCAGGGACAGAGGGGAGAGGGCTACGGGTGGGGAGATCGTCCCCGTCTTCTCACAAGCTGGGCGAGACCTCGGCTGAAGGGGAGCAAACGCTGCAGGAAAGCGGGAACGGTCTTGCTCTGTTCCCAAGGTCAGCACATAGGCACTGGTTGTGCCCACACCTCTCTGCCGCTCTGCCCGGCTCAGGCAGCAGGCACGGAGGGCGCTGAAGGTCAGCGGGGTCCCTGCGCAGTCCTAGCTGTGTGAGCCTGAGCCCTGCAGGATTCAAACACCACCCCTGGGCCCAGAGGGCTTTGGAGGATAAACCGCAGGCTCCTCCCTGTGGCGCCTGACGGGACTTCCTCAGCCAGCTACAGATCAAGGCTTGGGGAAGCGATGGAGCTCAGCCTGCGGGAAGGGTTAGAGTACAGAGCCTCGGGGCAAAAGGGACGTTCATCCCCGCTCGCTGGCTATGGTAGCTCAGGGACAGCACCCGCTTCCCCTGCTACAGCAAGGGACCCAGCTTGGAGATACCGGAGGCCGGGAGGCCATGGGGAGCAGGGCTGCTTCAGAAAAACCGACGGGTCTGTGCGGAAGAGATCGGGCCCCAGAGCGGCACCTGCACTTTAGGTCAGAGGCAAGCACAGTGCCATCCACTTCCAGGCAGGGTTTGGTTTTAACTGAGAGCTCCCACAATTTAATGCACTCAGGGTACATCGAAAAAGGTAGATTAATAACCACACAGTGTCACAGGAGCCAAGTACAAAAAGAACGCAGGACCAGGCAGGGCTCGGTTTTAACCTTTGCATCTCCGGAGGCCACAGAACAGGCAGGCAGCAGGGAGCTCCCCTCCGACCCAGCCTTCGCGCGCACCCCCGTGTGCGCAGTGTGATGCTCCTGGGGAATTTCAGGAGTTGCCAGCCCTGTCCCAAGATTCAGAGGCGCAGATGTGGGTAGCGGTGCAGCGTGGGCGCCACGGCCTGCGGTCGGATGAAGCCGGCCTCAGCTTCCTCCCGTCCCAGTCCCCGCGGCTGCCGA
>NW_022900930.1:50675445-50691519 GCF_012274545.1 Fukomys damarensis | reverse complement strand
CTGCACAGGCGCCCCGTCCTGGCCTTCGCTAGCAGAGACGTAGCTCGAGGTCTCCCGCGAGTCCACCTCTGCCCCCGGCTCGGGGCCCTTCCCCAAGGCTGCCGGGGCTTGAGGGGGCAGCGGGGGCCAGAGGTGGCCTGAGCCCGGCGCAGGGGGACAAGAGCAGCAAGGACCATCGTTCCCAAAGGCGGCGTGGATCTTAGACAGGTTTCCCGTTTTCAGGGCCAGCTTTAACAGCAGCCAGTGGTGCTGGCTGAGGAAAGAGAGACCCCTTGGGCTCTGGCCCCCGGGCCGTGCCCCTGCGGCGCCTTGCTCCAGGCTCGGGGCCTTCTCAAGACTCGGCAGCTCTAAGCTCTCCGAAGGGCACGAGCCTGGGCTCTCAGGCCTCTTCCAGGCTGGAGCATCTCCCTCTGCCTGTCCACAGCACTTGGCCGCTAAGCCCTGCCGGATGTTTGCGGACTCCGGGTGCAGCAGGCTATAATAAATCACCAGTGAGACACTGCCTGGGAAAGAAAGAGGGCACGTGGTTACATTCTTGGAAGCCGGCATGCTCTGGATGGTCTGCAGGTGTAGCCGTTTTGGAAACAATATATAATTTGGCCCCCCAATTAATACTCTAGTTTTAGCTGGGCCCAAGCGATGGTGCACACCTGTGATCCCAGCACTCGGGAAGCGGAGGCAGGAGGATCGCTGGGAGTTTGAGGCCAGCCTGGGCTATGCAGTGAGTTTCAGATCAGCCTGAACTACATAGTGAGACTCTGTTTCAAAAAACAAAAAGATCCTTTCTGGGATGTTAGAGCAGGATATTTGGAGAGGAATCTAAGCAGACCCCAGCTTCTATAAGCAGCAAAAGTGTCTAAACGTAGAATTGAAAAACAAAGTTAAGTCCTGTTGGTTCTGTGCCTTCTCCCTGGAAGGTGTCTCCCACCGAAGCTCGGTGCGTGTGCCTGTGCGTGTGTGCATGTGTCATCCACAGGAACTTCTTTACACTGTCTCCACTTCAAGGGCCATCGGCTCTGTGCCCACAGATCTCAGAGCGGGCAGGGCAGGGGTGAGAAAGCCTCACAAACAAGGGCAGCAAAGCACAGGGTGAGAGTCCACGTCAAGCAGTTTCCACGGGCAGCAACAGCAACTTCCTCTGTGCACAAACATCTTAATCTCATTGTTGTCAGCTGTCGGTGTTGATCAGAAGTGTTGCCGGTGCAGTAATCTCTTTAGCAGGTTCCAGTCAGCCGCCCCCGCTGTTTCCAGCTTCCTGCCGCCCCGAAGTGTCGGGTTCAGGGTGCTGGAAATCACCGCGAGGCCTGAAAACGCTGCCGGGGGAAACCTGCGGTGCTGGGGGCTGCAGCGTGGCAGGCAGAGGAGCCCAGAGGCCCAGGACCTGTCCTGGGCATGGAGAGGACGAACCCAGGGCAGGAGCCGGGACGGGTGACACAGTCCGGCTCTCAGGGCCGCCTGCAGCAGGCACCGCCGCCACGTGCCTCTCACGCTGCTGCATTGTGACAGCCCCTGGACAGGGCGTGGCATCACCTCGCAGCGAGCCTGGGCACGGTGCACCATCAGGGACAGCGCTCCTCAAGGCCAGGCTGCTCCCTGGGCTCTGGTGCAGCCCTGGCTGCTGGCACTCAGTCAGTGCACAATGCAAGTTGGCTGAGGGAGAGGAAGAAAGAGGGGCACCCTGGGTGTGAGCCACAACTGCCTTTTCAAAAAGCACTGACTTCTTGGGATGTGCTTGATTGTGAACACATCCCTATGTAACTCAATCTTCAGTAATGCCTGGGTCCCAGATTTCTTTTTCCTTTACTTCGAATGTCTATGGCCAAGGATCCCCTCTGGAGTTTGGGCAGCAGCTCCCCCTGCAGGTGGGTGTAAGAACAGCAGGCAGGTGGATGTCCTGGGGTCCCTGAGCCACCACGATGCTCCTGGTCAGGCTGCCCCAGCCCAGCCAGAAGGTCCACGTGAGCACAGCTGGCGAGGGCCTCCATTCCGTTCCGACTCCTCTACCTGGACGTGGCCTGGCATGGGCCAGGGCACCAGTGAGTGCAGGGCTGGCTGTGCCGGGCATCATGCCATTGTCACTGGTGGGTGCACAGCGGCTCCGAGCCCACTGTCCTCCTGAGATGGTGCTTTATGAAGGGCGCTGTGGCCCCCACTCTGGGAAACAGGCTCTGCCAAGAGAAGGCAGGCGCCGACGGTGCCCATAGCCTACGCAGCTTACACCGAGGGATGAAGCTGAGTTGCGGAGGACCCACCATGTGAGCCCAGCGTTCTCCACGAAAGCAGAGCCGGGGCCGGTGGGGCAGGTGGAAGCGGTCCGCTGGAGTGGGGCCTGCTCCATCTGGCTGAATGGATCCATTTCCTGTCCTGCTGTTGTTCTACAGCCTTGGGAGGTGTCACCATTGGGGAAACTGAGTAAAGGCTACAGAGATCTCTGTTATTTCCTGAAACTGCAGCGATCTCAAAAGAAAAAGTCAAGTTGAGAAGGAAGGGTTTGGCTGGGCCGCCCGCTCTACCAAGCTGTGGCTTTAGTTGGCTACGGAAGAGGGGAGCAGCGGAAAGCCCGGTTTGCTGGGCTCTCCTGAGTCTGTCACAGGCCACAGTTTGTGAGTCTCCTCCTGCTGCAAGTGGCTGCATCTCTACAGCATGGAGCCCAGGCTGCTCCTGTCCCTCAGGGTCCAGATCTCGAGCCTCTGGGTGAGGCTCAGGGTAGGTGGCTAGGGTAGGGTGCAGGTGGGGTGAGAGCTTGGGGCTAAGCGTGGCTGCAAACACCTGCGCTTCTCCGCGCTGGGCCTGCGTGGGGCGAGCTGGTGGCCCCAGGCCAGCTGCACTGCAGGCCCAAGGCAGGAAAAGTGAGTCTGTGGGTGGGGTGGGAGCTGCTGGACTAGGGCAAGAGAGGAGGCTCAGCACTGGGAAAGCACGGTCCACGGACCCGAGCGGGGCTCATACCCGCGGCTGAGCTGAGTGAGCACCCAGCCTTGGGCAGAGCGGCTGGCTCAGCCTGTCTGGGGTACCTTAGTCCAGCTGCCGCGCGGCTGTGCTCCGCTCCTCCTGGCCCGGAGGACGCCCCCCACCCCAGTGTACACTGGGCTCTGCTGTGCCTCCAGCCAGTGCCCGAGCTCGGTTTCCCACCCTTTAAATCCACCATGAGCGAAGGACATGGAAGGAGAGGCTCGGAGAGGAAGGCATGAGGGGTCTTACCAGTCAGAAATCCAGCCAGCACCCCGGCCACGGTGCACAGTCCGGCCCACGATGCCCCCTGGGTGAAGTCTGTGGCCAGCAGCAGCAGGAGGGTGTTTTCCAGCAGCATGACCTGCGGGGCCGGGGAGAGATGCGACCTGTCAGAGATTCCTGCCCCGGCCCGAGGTTTCCTCTGTCCTCCCGGCCGAGCGTGGCTTCCCAGGTGCAGGTCTGCTGCGGGCCTAAGGCCTCTGCCCGGAGCCTTTCCCCGGTGCAGCCCATAAGTGGAATCACAATCGGCAGCTCATTTGTAAGAAAGCGCTGAAAAACCTGTGTAACTTACCGAATACAGTATCGAAAGTGAAAGACAGAGTGGTGGTTCATGTGCACGTTTGTACCCTCATGAAGCTGAAATTCATAATTTGAGTATTGTGTAGGAGAAAAAAGACTTAAATTATAATCCTGACATGCTAAAGTCTTCCACAGATTTGCCATGCCAATTCATTAGCGGCATCTGGGTCTAGAAAGCTCAAATAAGGAAGAATTAGAAAGCTTACCAGGGCTGCTTAGTGACCCTAAGAACAGACCCGCCCTGCGGACCCCAGCCAGGGCCCCCAGGCAGCATCAGGCACTAGGCAGAAGCATAGACAGCCAGGAGCCCTTCTGTCCTCATGCCCACCAGCAGCTGGGTCCCCTCCGTCCAAATTCTGAGCTTTCTCTCAGATTCACCACTTGTTTCCTGCCTTTCCTGCCGCTTTCTGGTTCTGGCCCTGTCACTTCCGGTCTGCTTCTTCCTTCTGCATCCTTGGTCTGCAGTAGCTGGTGCTGTTGTGACCGAGCCCCTCAGCTTCGAGGCCGACCCCCCATGGCGTAGGTGGTGCTGTTTACCATGACGCCCGACTTCCTGTTAGGGTCACTTCCCAGCATTCCGGCCCCTGTGATCTCCGCTGAGTCTCACCTTGAGCAAGGTCGACCTGGGCTGCTTGTGGCGGGACAGCGGCAGGTGGTTCTGTGTGCCTTCCACCCTGAGAGGCCCGGGCAGCCCGGGCACACTTTCTAACCGCCTCCGACTCCCCGGGGACCATGCCCGTCTTCCTCAGAGCGGCTCCTGAGGAAGCTCAGAGCAGTGCCACCCAAGAGCCTCTGTGGCCGCCAGGCTGCCCTCGCTGCAGGACCATGGCGACCTCACTTCCCTGATCACACGGGCTGCATCCTCTTGCCCTGCACTTGTGTCTCGCAGGCGGGCAGCTCACACCCTGAGGCCTCGTCCCCTCCCCAGCACGGGGAGGGCTGTGTGTGGCAGAAGGGAATACACGCCCCACAAGGGACAGAGACCGACCCTCGCTACAGGCGTCTCCAACTGGAAGCGATTCTGGCACGTTCCCCATCTTTTTTCTTTCCTGACATCTACCCACCCATATTCTGCTTTAGTTTTTGGTCATTCAGGTTCCAATAGTTAGGAGGTATTATTTTTTTAAAGTAGCAACCCCCTCTGCTGGACTAAAAGCTGGAAGACAGGCATCAGGCAACCTCTGAGTGGAACTGGGTGATTAACAACACATGAGGGGCCTTGGGAGACGACACCAACTACAATTGCTTTTAGGATTTTTGCTGAAGTGAAGATATTCCTTCTTTGATAGGAAGAGTACATACCCTACCACATGCTACGTCTACTGTGCGAGTCGGGGTTAAAGAAAGCTGCCCTTGCCACTTGCCAGGTAGAAGCAGGCCATCCTGTCTCTGGAAGGGCTGTCCCAGAAGTTCAGGTAGCAGAGGATGTACACGGCGCCCACCAGCAGGGTGAAGAGCCGCCAGTGGCAGGTGCTGTACACGATGTCACTCTGCTGGGCCACGAGCCAGAATGTCATCCCCAGCCAGTGGGTGCCTGGAGAGACAGAGCGGGCGGCAGTCAGGGCCCACGGAGGCGGGGGGCTGGCCGGGACACAGCTGGACTGGAAGACGTCAAAACCCCGAGGAGGTTCGTGGGGCACAATCTGCCTTTGCACACACATGCTCTGCACACTTGCGTCTCCTAAGGCCGCTGACCTAGTTTGGAGTGGCAAACTAGCCTCCCTCCACTACCAGGACTGGATGTCAGGCGCTGATGCCTCTTTCATGCAAAAAAAGCATCTGAGGAGATCACAAAACTGACTTCTAGTGCACTGTTGTCGAATTGTTAGTACAGGAGCCAGGCCCTCCACACCCAAGGGCAGAACTCCATGCGTTCCCTCTATAGCTCTTACTCCCACACTTTAAGATGAAAGATACCTTCCAGAGCTCAAGCTGAACGTTAAAATGGAGGAATACAACACAACTAACCTCTTTTTAGGAGCACAGTTGCTTTTAAAAAATGGTCTTTTCTGCCAGTAACTATTAAATGTTTGCCTGGGGCCCAAGGGCCAAAATATTTCGCAATGTCTCCAGTTCTCCTAAAACAAGAGTACACTGTTCCTTCCCGCCGGGGGCATTCACCGATGGCCAGCAAGGCCTGCTGTCCTTGGCAGGGACACACAGGCCCCATTCAGGAGTCCTCGGGGCCAGGAGGCTTCCTGTCAGCGCCATTCCTATCTATGCTGCGCAGGGGCCAGGGTTCCGCAGAGCTGTCCCATGGGAAAGGGAGGCAGCGCCCCAGATTCAGCCTTCCGGGGAGACGCACTACGCTGTACCCTGTGCACTCAGCTCCTTGCCAGAACTTCTTTTTTGCTACAGATCAAACTTGGGTCCTTGAGCTTGCGAGGCAGGTGGTGGCGCCCCTAAGCTAAGTCCCCGTTCCTCTCTGGGGACTTCTGCGGCCGGGTTCTTGGGCTGTGGCCGCGCATGCCAAGTGCCCAGCACGCACGGCCCCCCACCCTGGACGCTCCCTGTTCGTGGCTAGAGTCCACCTGAGCCCGTGCGCCTGGGCTGACTGTGCCTGCTTTGCAGAAGCTGCCCTGAGCCAGGTCTAGGCCTGCCCTTCAGTGGCCTCGGGTTTCCTGTGCCCAGGGCAGCCCGGTGCTTTGCACGGGTGTGGTATGAGCGTGGTGCATCTTCCACTCAGGCCCCTGTGGCCAGGGCACCTGTATCCCTGCTGGGCCAGCCCAGCCCTGTGTGAGGACCATGCAAGGTTGTTTGTGATGAGTTCAGCCCCGGGCAGCCTGTTACACAGCAGTAGAGGACTGGTCCATGAGGCCCTCTTACCTCCGACCACCAGAACCCAAATGTGATAGGCTCTGCAGAACAGAGCCAGGCTCAGGACGCGGGCCCCCAGCATGCCCATGCGCCACAGCTGCTGGCAGAGGAGGGCAGCCCATGGCACGGCTCGGTGACTCGGCCTCATGACATCGAGGACACAGGTGTAAGACACGAGGGCCCAGGACAGCGAGGACCAGGACAGCAGGGCACTGACCCCTGGAAAGGAATCAGACAGTTGCGGTGTTCCTGCAGGCAGTGGAGAGCCATTCCCAAGGATTCTCTGTGGGCTTTAGACCTCTTGGAAAGCCCAGCCAGCAGAAGTGCATCGCTGGTCAGACTCTTCGGTGGGGCTAACGACAGCTGTGCGCGCGCGCGCACACACACACACACACACACACACACACACACACACACACACACACACACATCTACATGCAGGAAGCAATAGCTAGGGCAAGCTAGCGGGGCTGCCTGATTCCCCTGAGCAGGGCTTTGCCAACCAGGTGTGCCTTCTCTCCCCTCGGAAGTTGCTCACCCACCTGGCACAGCGTCCGTGAAGCCTGAGGCCAGAGTGACGTAGGTCAGCAGCAGCAGGTGGGGGGCGCTCTGCAGCAGGCCTTCCAGGAGCCGGAGCCCTGCCAGATCGGCCGCCTGCAGCTGCAGCTGGCCCAGGCCGGGTTCTTGCCTGCCCCTCCGAAGTGCGGCCCAGGCATCCCAGTGCCTGAGAAGAGAACAGCTGGTGACACCGGGACAGGGCCCCCCGGGATTGCCCTTTATCTGCAGCAGTGAGGGGCGGTGAGGGTCAGCCAGTGCATAGCTGATGTCAGGGGTCACAGACAGCAAGCTGAGGGTGTCAGTTCAGGGACGGCCCTGAACTGGGCAGCTCAGCAGGCCCGGAGCCAGGCCCCATGTGGGACAGAATGAACTCCCTCCGTGCACAGAGGTAAAGACTTCAGCCGGTCCTCCCAGGCTGCAGAACTCTGTGCCCTGGAGCTGGGGCCCACGGAGAGCAGTGGGGAGGGACAGGGCTGGGCTTCCCTGGGGCCCGCAAGAGGCCCACGGGGCTGGAGCGGAGCAGTGATGTGTGGGTCCCCTGACGTAAGTCGGCTCTGAATTTCAGGTTGTGGGACTTGGATTTTTCCCTGGAAAGATGAATATTGTTTGGGGTTTGGGATAAACACATGAATATACATGTGTGTGCATGCGTGTGTATACAAGATGTGTGTGAGTGTGCACATGTGTACCTGAGTGTACACAGGAGAGGGACAGCAGGACGAAGGTTAAAACAATGCTTTCAGCAGTAATTCCTGCACAGGCCGGTGAAAAGCCAATAGTCCGAATGGGAAGGAGGGAGCTGCTGCAGGGGACACTGCGGGATGGGGACCAGGACCCGCCTGCGCGGGAGGAGGTGAGGGTGTAGGGGGCTCTGGGGCTTGGACCTGGAGCTGCCACCCCCAGGAAGAAGCCCTGAGGGTGCAGGCCACTGGGAGCTCATCAGAGCGGGCTGCTCTCCCGAGTGGAGAGGCTGGGTCCCCGAGGGTGACTGAGGGTCAGGACGGAGACGACAGCTGTGGCTGAGGGACTAGAAGTGGCCTGAGGAGGTCACCGTGGGTAGCAGAGGCCCAAGGACAGGGCCTTGGTGCTGCGTACACAGAAGGACCAGGGCCAGAAGGCGGAGCTACTGGAAAGTGGGTGGTGGTGGAGAGCCAGGCCTCAGGGACAGCAAGTCTGGAAGAATTTGGTGTCCGCAGTATGAAGGGCAGGAGTGAGGCAGAGACCACGTGTTCAGAGGGTGGTCAGAGGCTGGCACGCCCAGAGGCGGGAGAGCAGACCCCTCCGTGTTTGGTGCACCCAGGGCCCCGCCCTTCGGTGTGGAAAAGGAGAACAGACAACGCCCACCTCCTTCTGCTTCTGTAAACCCACCGGAAACCCTCTGATGCTCTCACCTGGTGGGCGCTGTGGGAAGAGGAGGGGTTGTCCAGGGCACTGTGGGCTTGGAGGCTGCGTGGGGACCTTGGGTGACCCCTCCGGCCTGCTGCACGGCGCAGTGCCCACAGCCCCATCGGGGACCCCAGTCCCCTCTCCTGAGCCAGAGCGGCACGGCCTTCGGGTCACCTCGGGAACCCCACCAGGAGCCCCTGTGGCCCTGCGGGGGCTGATCCTTGGCCAGCACTGCTGCGTCCAGGAGGAAGGCCCGGGAAGGATGTGTAGGAAAAACATTTTCCTTTTTCATGATTTGTAAGCCTGGTGAACTGAATTCTTACTGAGTCTTTGAAGCCAAGATTCCTGACACGAACTCAATGTGGAGAAAAAAAGCACAGAATCCAAAGGGCCGCCGTGCCCTGCTCCCCTTGGCAGTTTCCCCTTCCATCCTCCAGAAGGCATCTTTGCTTCGAGATGCTTCTCATTAGGCGCTGGGGTTAAACGTAGGGCCTTCTCTGAGCTACACCTCAGCTTCCCCCATTTTCAGAGTTGAGATGGTCTCCTCAGGTCACTCAGACTGGGGCTTGGATTTGTGACCCGCCTGCTTCAGCCTCCCACAGCTCAGGGATGGCAGCTGTGCGTCACCACACCTGGCTTCCATATGCATTTTACCGGTGTTGACTGCAGGAGTAAGAGGCGAAGGTGTTTCCTAGAAGCCCAAGGGAGGGAAGCATGTGTACACGAAAGGCCTACACAGGAAGAGAAACTGGACAACGGGCAGCCTGGGTGGGGACAGATGGAGCTTCAGGGCGCAGGGTGGGCCTGCTGGGGAGGGCAACGCTGGACAGTGGGAGGTGGGGTCGGCAGGACGAGGCACTGGGGTGGGGCCCACTTCTGGGAATGGGGAAGGTCTGGGTGGACCCGGGGCCTCTGCAAGCCGGGGCAGAGGCACAGCTCGGACCCAGAACCCTGGTCAGTGCAGGGAGGCAGAACCCGTGGACAGCAGGGCGATGAGGGAGGCGTGGGGCTCAGCCTGGGCCTGTGTGGTCGCCCTGACCTCCGTCCGTCCTGGCCCCTGCTCTCCCACGCTTGCTTCTGCCTGGGTTTCTGTCCCAGCCTGGGGACCCACGAGGGTCTTCTCATTTCCAGCGGCATCACAGTGGGGCAGCAGCACGAGAAGCACTTCCTGCCCACACTGACCTCCGCGGGCTGTGCCCTCCCCACCGGTGCCCTCAGGGACCCTGGGCAGCTCTGCGCCGGGCTGTGCTTGGAGAACGACAAGAACTCTGCTGATCTGGACAGGCTGGAGAATTCCTTTGGCTGTGGGATGCATCCACAGGGCAAAGCCCGGGCCCCACCCACCTCCTCCACCCCTCCGTGCGGCTCGGCTGCCTTCAGAGACTGAGCTCAATGCCACCTTCCTCTCCAACCCTCAGGGCACCATGAGTCATGAAGGTGGCAGAGAGCCCAGGATCCTGGCTGCAGTAAGCACCACACAGGCTGTCCATTAACCCAGCTGAGGTCCTTGGGGTCAACTTTATCAGTAAGCGGCAGTCTTCCCTCACCAGCGGCTGGAGCAAACCCTTGCTTAGGCACCACCCATCGCTAGGAGAATCAGACTCTGGTCTTCCTCTAACATTGGATGGTGCTGGCACCAAGGTAGCCAACAATGCAGGGTTCCGGCGATGGCTGTGTAGTGTTCCACGTGCTGTTAAATAGCCAGTCTCCACCTATCTGTGCTGGGCTTGTGCTCTGTGCCCGTAGTTTGATTGACTTTCCTTCGAGAAAAAACTCTCAGTACGCTGGGAGGCTGATGCAGGAGGATCTCAAATTTGAGCTTAGCAAATTTAGCAACTTAGAGAGAACCTGTATCAAAAATAAAAGAGAGCTGGGGTGTGGCTGAGTATGAAGGCTCTGGGTCCAGTAACACACACACACACACACACACACACACACACACACACACACCTTCCAGCGTCCACTAAAGAAAGATCTCTAAGCCAGGATGCCAGCAGGTAGTACTTAGGTGTTCTTCTGTCAGCTTGTGCTGAGTTCCCAAGCGATTTACAGGCTTCCAAAAGAGTAAAAGGCTGTTGGCAGCATCAGTGAGAGGGTAGAAACAAAACTCCAGTAGAGAAAGAACCTAAGTTGTCGCTACCAGTTTCTCCTGAAAAGTCTGCCTTAGGACGAATACAGTATCACTTGGGATTAAACAAAGAACGATTTAAAGCCTTACATTTTGAGAAACAGCTTTAGATCGAGGCTCGCGCGTTGCTGACTGTTCTGGTTTTGGCGGACTCTTCTGAGCGATCCATTCTCCTGGGCAACTCGGGATCCACGGTTGTTTTGGCTCCCCCTGCAGGCGCTTCGGGCAAACTGCACCCTGAAAAGCTGGATTTGCTCTAGAACAATTGGCCTGTGTTTTCTCTGGGATCCCACTGTGCCAGCTCCAGAAGGAGGAAAGTCCCCGCTTTCTGCCTTCACGCGCAGAGCTCGTCACTGTGGAAGTCGAGTTCTGCGCGTTCGCTTATCCGTGAGGTAAGCGACACCGCAAGCTGTACAGCTTCTTGAATTGTGCTGGCTGTCCTGAAGCCGGGAGCTAAATTTGTGGCTCACTTGTAAAACTTCACATTTTAACTTTATCTTGTGCTCCAAAATTTTGCCCTTTTCCCTGTTTCTTCTCACTTCTTCATTCTTTTTGATTTTAATTTTTTTGTCCTTTTGAATTGTGTATGATTTTTTTTGTTCACCCTGACTTTTAAAAAAATAAATCTATATGACTTTTTTTCTCTTGATTTCTAGTTTTCAATTCTCTCTTCACTCATCCATACTGATTTTTAAGTAGATGCCAGAAAAGCGCTGGATTCAGGGCCTTGGAAGGCAGAGTCACCGGCACTGTTCCCGTGAGAGCCTCGTTCTGCTCCGCCCCACGCTTGCTCGCAGCGCTGCTGCAGCTCCCCTTGCACGGGCTTCCTGTCCATGGCGCGGTCCTGTCCTTGGTGACCACACGGCCCAGGCACAGTGAAGAGGCGCAGCCCTTCCGGTTTTATTACAGGAAGGGGCTGCCGAGGGCTGGAGCGACAGGGCCCAGGGCAGGGAAACGGGGGAGCCCGGATGTGCTCTTGGTGCTGCATGCATGGTGGGGACACCCCAGGGAGGGCAGGAAACTGGGGTGATCACTTGGTTTCTTTCTCAGGAGCACCTTCCACCGGCCCTGGCAGTGCCCTCGGGTGGGCACCTCACTCCGGTCTCGGCCTCTGGGACCCTCCAGAGGAAATTGGGGGCAGCAAGGGCACAGGCTCGGGGCAGACAGCAGCCCTTGCTGAGCTCCCGGGAGGCACCCTGGAATCTTATCTGCGATCCAATAAAACCGGGCTGCAGGCTTCCTTGGCTGAAACCTCGGATTCTTCCCTTCAGCCCCATGAGGTGACAGGTGGCTGTGGACCAGCACGTGCCCGTTGTGTGAACTCAGTGCCACCTTTCTTCTGACAACACCCAGTGTCCAGGAGCCCCGGGTGGAAAGGTCACCGGACCGCAGGTAAGCCACGGGCCTTGGGCCCACCCTGGCTCGGCCTCTGGGGGAAGACCCGGCTCAGACCTCAGGGGACTTCTTTCTGAGACAAAGGTTGTGGCAGACTCTGGCCATCTGTCTTGTCAGCGCCACCTTCTCCAGCCTGGTGACTGGTGTGCAAACAGCGCTACCCTAAGCGAGTTCCTTTACGCGGCTCCAAAGTCGGAGAATGGATGGAAAGAACAGCAAACCAGAATTAGCTGAAGACCACAGAAAGCTTTTGAAAGGTCTCAGTGCATCCGGAGGATCCCGGATGTCCCAGATGTTCAAAGTAGTGGGCAGGGCGGAGAGGTGAGCAGCACTGAAGCCGCCACTTCCTGCCTGGGGACCAGGAGCCCAAGCACAAGGGACGCCCCCCCCAGCACCCAAGGGGCTGCTGTGCTTACCGCTTCCAGATGCCGAGCTGCAGCAGGTGCAGCCCCAGCAGCCAGTGGCGGCTCTGATGCCTGTCTGCCGGGAACCACAGGTAGCTCAGGCCCTGGACCAAGAGGCCAGGCAGCAGGGTGCAGAGGGCCAGCCATGCCCAGAGGCGCTGTCCTGTGGCTAAGAAGTAAGCCACAGAGCCGAGGCCTGGGGAGAGGAGACAGGGGTCACTGCGCTGGTGAATGGTTAAGCAGGCTGTGCTTTAGGGGCTCTGGCTTCTTTCTGGCTGGAAGAGAGCCCTTTCCACAGCACCGCAGGCCCAGACGTGCAAGCTAAGCCTCCCAGCCACCTGCTGTCCCTGATCTCACGTGGGAGCCCACTCTCCTCTCCTTCACTATGGGAGAAGTTCAAGCCTGGCTGGGCCAGGTGCACCACACTCCTGTCTCCTGAGCTAACTCGGAGACCTTGCTAAGGCTGAGCTAACGCACCTAAGTGTGTAGACGCTGGGTCTAACAGGCTACACCTCCGCCCCTAGTCCATGACTCCTTTGCTTCGTCCAAGAAAAGTCACTCTACTGTGTGTCCAATAAGATATCGCCAAATGTTAAATGCTCTCCCATGCTCCTCCCCGTGGTTGTCCCTATATGAGCCTGTGCATTTCCTGAATAAAGCGGAAGCGATCCAGAAACCTCCCTGGAGTCTGCCTGGTGATTTAGCGCCTTACCCTCCCAGTCCGAGCTCCCGAAGCTTGTTCTATGAGCGGGCTCTCAGATGACAATGCTTTGCCACAGCAGGGGCCCACGTGGGAAACTGCTCTCCATCCTGTGCTAAACGCCTGCCCTCCCCACTGTTACAGGCTGGACTCCCTGTCCCCTGGCTCCAGACTTTGCCTCCTGATGGCCTAGCACCATCCATGTGGCCCTGCAGGCCTGCCAGGCCTCTTGACTCTGCCGCCACCTGTGACCATGTGAATCTTGCTTTCCCGAGCTTCTTCTGGGTCCCTGTGTCACCCAGCCTGATGGATCATCTCATTAAAACCAGAAACAAAACAACCTGATCAGCAACACAGTGTCCTGAACCAGCAGGAAGACTGTGGGGGACCCAGCCAGGGAGCCAAGGGCCTGCTTGCAAGGGGGTAACAGGGAAGTGCTGGGCACTCCTGAAAGGAGCTACTGGCTAAGGTCAGTGTTCCCCCAAGATTGAGAACGAGACAAGGGTGTACACTCTCACCACTCATGCTGCACAATGCCAGCCAGAGCATCTCGGCAACAGAAAGAAAGCAAGCAATACAGATAGGAAAGGAGAAAGTCCAACCGGCCTCGTTTGCCAATGATGTGATTCTGTACCTAGAAAATCCTAAATACTCCACTAAAAGACTGTCGGAGCTGAGATACAAAATCAATACAAAAAAATCAGTAGATTTCTTTTTTCTTTTCCTTTTTTTTTTTTTTTTTTTAAAGACAGGGTCTCACTGTGTATTTGAGACTGACCTGGAACTATGTAGCCCAGGCTGGTCTCGAACTCACAGAGATCCTCCTGCCTCAGCCTCCCAAATGCTGGGATTACAGGTGTGCACCACCACACCCAGCAGTAGCTTTTTTATATAACACCAACGAACTCGCTGAGAAAAAAATCAGGATAGTTATCCCCCCCCCACATCTAGGAATAAGCCTAGCTAACAACCTGAAAAACCTCTACAAAGAAAATTATAGAGCGCTAAAGACATGGAAGAAGACACCAGAGGTAGGAAGACCTCCCACGTTCCTGTGTCGGGACAATTAGAACTGTTAACAAGCTGGCGCGGTGGCACATGTCAGCAATGCCAGCTACTCGGGAAGCTGACGCAGGAGGTATTGCCAAGTTTGAAGCTAACTTGGGGAACTCAGGAAGTTGAAATGAATTTTTTTCTCTAAATGAAATTAACAACAAAAAAAAGGTTGGGGATGTAGGTCAGTGGCAGACAGCGCTTGCCTAGCGAGCACCTGGCCCTAGGTCCAATCCCTAGCATGGTGGCGGGGTGTTAGAGAGAAGTGATCTGCAGCCAGTGGAATTTTCACCAAAATATCAACAACATTCTTCACAGAGCTAGCAAAACATAAAACTCATATGGAAGCACAAAGACGCTCAATACCCTCAGCAGTCCTGAGTGAAAAGATCATTGTGAGAGACACAATGCCTGATTTCAAAAATCTACGACAGCACCATGGTAACAAAGACAGCGAGATGCTGGTGAAAAGAAAGAGAAAGAAAGAAATAAAAAAGAAAGAAGTCAAGAGACCAAATAAATAGATACACCCTGAGGAAACACAAGAGAAAGTAAATAAATCCATGCATCTCTGGCCCTCTGACTCCTGACACAGGTGCCCAAAGCAGAACATTGGAGAAAGGACAATGGTGCTGGGGAAAATGGTGTTGGGAAAACCGGATATTCAAATGCAGAAGATTAAAACTGGACCCCTATTTCTTACCCCGTGCAAAAATCAACTCAGAATAGATTGGAGACCTTAACCTAATAGCTGAAACCCTGAAACTATTAGAGGAAAGCAGAAGGAAAACAAGATTCCACACAGGCAGTGACTTTCCAGAAAGAACTCCAGCAACTCAGGAGATAAGAAGCAAGAGCTGAAAAATTAAAAATCTGCACAGCAGAGGAAACTATCAGCAGAGCAGGGACAACGTACAGAACGGGAGAGAATCTTCCCCAGCTGCTATTCAAAGAGGATCAATATCCAGAATACACAAAGAACCCCCAAAACTTAACAAAAGACCCCAGCTATTCCATAAAAAGCGGGCAAATGATCTGAACAGGCACTTCTCAAAAGAAGAACAAATCTATGAAAAAGTATTTGGGCAACAGGGAGACGCAAATCAAATCCACAGCGAGAGACCACCTAGACCTGTTCAGAATAGCTCTTAGGAACAAAAAGTAACATGCTGGCCCAGAGGTGCAGGTGGGCATGGGTCAGGACGGCCTCATGGGGAGGTGGGGAGGCTTCTCACAAATGGAATCCTGGGCTTCGCAGGAGAACGATCCGGAGGACATCACGGGAAGCCAGACAGACAACTGCCACCCGCGGCAGCTAAAGAAAAGATGACTGAGCAGCAGAGGCACTAGTGGCCGGAGGGGACAGGCTGGATGAGAGGTGGGAGGGGAGACCGTGCGTGGAAACGTCACATCGAAACGCACTGGAGTGTAATTATACATTTAATTGGAGGAAAACAAAGGCGCAAAGGCTGGCCCAGAGCCGGTCAGGTTCCCAGAGCAGGTCAGGTTCCCGCCGGGGCCCGCAGGTCCCCGGCGCCGGGCGCAGTCTCCCTCCAGCCCCGGAGCCTCCAGCCTGCAGCGAGGCGGAAGTGGGCGGAGGCGCTCGTCCCGCGCGGGACGGGCTCCGATTCAAACGGGAAAGGCGCGAAAAGGTGCCATGTTGCCAGCCTGCACTCGGGCTCGGCCTAGACCCCAAAGGGAGCCCCTGTTCTCCCGAACCCGTCTTCTCCTGGCCGGCGAAAGCCACAGAGAGCTGCATGCGGCGTCCTCCGTTGCCCGGGGGCACGGGGTGGGAACCCTGCATCCGCGGGGAATCTTGCACGGGGAGAGGGGCCCCATCCCCAGGGGGCTCATGCACGGGGAGAGGGGCCCCACACCCAGGGGGCTCATGCACGGGGAGAGGGGCCCCGTTTCCCCGGGGACTCATGCGCGGAGAGGGACCCCCATCCCTGGGGACTCATGCAGGCCCTGGATGGAGCGCAGGGAGGGAAGGAGCAGGGAGTCCTGCAGACGTCCGCACGGGTCGTGCCTCTGCCAGGGCTGGCGGGCGGGAGGAGTCGCCCAGCGTGCGTCGCACGCAGTGCTTGGCGGGCCGAGCCCCGCAG
>NW_022900930.1:50656399-50675220 GCF_012274545.1 Fukomys damarensis | reverse complement strand
GAGGGCCGGGAGCAGGGGGCGGCTTCCCAGGGCGGGGTGTGCGCTCGGGTCCTCCCCGCGGCCTGCGCAGACGCGAGTCCAGCGAAGCACCGACTTGTGCTCGTGAAGGTGGAAGAAGTGGGATTAACATCTTTAACGGGCTCTTTTGAAATCTTACAAGTCAGTGGCCAGAAAAACCCAGAGCGTGCTAGCGGGGTCTCCCCACAAATCCCTCCCAACCCGCACCCTTCCTCTTCCGGAGAAGCTTCTCCGGAGGGTTCGTCCGGGTGCCTGGGCGCGGGGAGCACAACCGCGCGGGAGATGGGAGTCGGGGCAGTCCGAGCCCGGAGAACTTCTGTGCTGCTGGCACCGAGTGTCAGGGCTTCATTTACGCGGCTCGTTTTCATTGCTGTGAGCGTGTGCTTTGTATTCAGGTCTGCTGAGCTGCTGTGATACATATTATCTGTTTTTTCACGTGTCAGGCTACACCGCAGCCCCGGGTGCTGTGACTAACCTGTAGTTTAACATTCCCGCGTTTATCTTTATAGTGTTGATACTACGGGACTAGCCAGTTTGTGGACTTGGCCCCGCTCACCCCTTCAGGTGGGAAGTTTCCTTTTAGATAAACGTCTAGGAGCAGGTTACGAGAGACGAGAGTGCAGAGAGCCCTACGCTCCTGGTGAGTGTGTGGCCGCCCTTGGGGACTGGACGTGGAGGACCCTGTCCTCTGCTGTGGTCGCCAGCCCCGCCGATCAGGAGCCTCCCGGGCTTTCGCCTTCCCCCTAATTCCCCTGGTGCCATTTCCAGGACTCCTGTCGCACCCCGAGGGGGGGCAGGGAACCCTCCCTAGGCCCCTAGAACGGCGCCCCAGAGCCGGGCGGCTTGGCCAGGGCGCACAGCTCAAGGCCGTAGGTGAGCAGAGCGGCCCGCAGCTCAGCCGGGTTTGCCGTGGGACGAACGCCCAGTAGGTGGCAGCATCGCGCCGGTTGTCCCAAACCATCCAGGCGCAATTAAATAAACAGGGCTCCGGCTCTGGAGGGAGGGAGGGAAAGCCGTGCCTTCAAAACCCCGTCTGCGTGTTGGCAAACGACTTAAATATAAATACATGGGTTTTAATCGCGTGAAAAATCTTCCCAAGTGCTTGAAAATCTCAGCTAATTTTCCAACCCCTAAAAAACGCCTGAGTCTGCGGCTCCCAGGCCGTGGGTGGGCGGGGCGCAGAGGGCTCAGGTCTCTGCCCCGAGAGGGTTTAGGGCAGCCCCGAGCCCAAGGGAGCCTGGGTCCCCGGTCTGCGCTGCCAGCAGCGGTGGGGAGGCTGAGGAGGTATGGGCTTCGGACGAGGACGAGCTGCACTAAGTGGAGGGGCAGGGAACCCCCTTCCCTCCCCTCCTCGGGCTGGGCAGAGCCCTGGCAGGGAGCCGGAAGAGAGGAAGGCGCAGGCTTTTCCTGGATTAGTACGGGGAGCTGAGCCAGTGGGCCGCACCCTTCCACGCACTGTGTATGCGAGTCCCGATGTCCCCCAGGTCCTGGATGTTGTGTGTGACATAGGAGACAGGGCGAGGGCTGCAGCCTGGGACCTAAGGCTCCCTTTTGAGGGTGTGTGGTGTGGGTTGAGCTGGGGTCCAGGCCCAGCTCCTGCACCGCCAGACCCTCTCCTTTGCTTCCTGGCGCCCACCATCTAGCTGGTTTAAGTTTCATGAGATGGCGCCCCACTAATGTGACTGAGAGAAGGCAGACTTCGTCTGACTCACGCTGGACCCGCAGGGAGGGCGCTCAGTGGTCCTTGTGGGTTGTGGACTGGGTGGATCCGATTCTAAAGATGGAGCAGGGCCCCTATGGCGCCCCCCTGGCCAGGGCTGAGTAGACCTTTTCCCCTCTACCTTTTACCCTGGAACAGCTCTGGTTCAGTGACTGTGGCAGGAACACAGGAAGGAAGGGAAGGACTCCCTGCACCCTGAGGGAGGGGGCTGCTTTTAAGCCAAAAGAAGGGGCCAAGCCCTTCTTGATGACCCGGTCAGTATGGGAACAGAGCACGGTAGGGAGTGCATGGGGGAGGGTGGGAGGTAAAAGGAGCTGGTGAAGGTTGGTGGTCCCCAGAGGCCCGAGGAAGCACTTAGAGCAGGGAAGTTAGAGGAGGGCTTGGGGAGAGGCCTCTGAGGTTGCACTTATTTTGCAAGTTATTCATCTTTTTCTTTGTTCTAGTGGTGACGGGAAGTAGCACTGGGAGCGTGAAGGGTCCTCCTCAGCCTCCCTCAGCCCTGCGCCAGTGCGGACAGAGGTGCAGCCCTCAGGAAAAGACAAGGTGTGGATTCAGACCTTCCAGGCCTCCATTGCAGACAATGTTTGGGGTCCCATTTTGGTTACCCATAGCAACAGGAGTGCGTGTAAGCTAAGGCCTCTTTCAAAGGGAAACCATCTCTCCCAGGCTCAGCTTTAACCACGTGACTTCAGGACGATGCAGGTGCTCCTGAGAACCCTGCAAGGAGCTGGATAATCTGGGAAGGGATGTTCCTTGCTGCCTGGACCCAGTCAGTCTGCTGGCTGCTACGGATAAGGCAGGCGCCGGGGGCTGCCCTGCGCGCCCCAGATTTGAATGCCAAAACCCCCACCCCCAGTAGGTCAGAGGGCACTCGTACTTGGAGACTGAATCTGCACAGAGTAATTCAGGAAAAAAATGAAGTGTTCAAGGTGAGCCCTGATTGGAACTGACTGGAATGTCCTTACACAGGAAGGGGAGTTGGACACAGGCAGAGGCAGACACAGGGAGAAGAGAGCCATCTGCAGCTGAACCTGCCATGCTGATGTCTGCACACCAGACTTCCAGCCTCCGGACGTGCGTTGTCTAAACCCGTCTGTGGTGCACTGTCACAGCGACCCTAGCAGACACACGACCCAGACGAGACCGCAGCCGCCCAACCACAGCTGGAAAACCACTGCACCTTGGGACATTTTTCTGTCTAGTCAACTGGTGAGCTTTTGAAAGGCCCAGAAAATAGTTCAGCATTGCCTGGAAAATGGAATGGGGTAATGCGCAACTGAGCATGGGCCCCTCCCCTTGCACGTACGACTGCCTCATGGGGTTCACCACACAGAACTGGCTTCCCACACGTGTGTAAGCAGAAGCCCCCAACACAGGCTCACGCTTTGTACCCGAGGCCCCAGCATCTGCACATACATGCAGCCCACGCGCCGGCTGCACTTATTCTCAGCTCTAAGACAGACCTCCTTCCCGAACATTTTTGTGCATTGTGATCGTCGATCCTCAGCATCTGGCTGCTTATTCTTGGCAGGAGGTGCTACGCGGGCATTTTGAGGGCGAAAGTGAGACCCGTGCTGTCGTTCTCCAGGCAGCCTTGCTGTTCCGGCTTCAGCTCCTCACAGACCTTTGCAGCATTTCTTTCTTACTGTGGAATGGGTTCCGACGGCTCCCTGCTGGACTCCGCAGGACATTTGCATTGGTTGCTCCCCCGGGGCAGGTACTGGGCTTTGGGAGAGAGGAGTTGCCAGAGCCGGTGGAGAAGAAAGTACATCTCAGTCCCTGGGCTGAGGACCTCGCTCAGAGCCGCAGGCTAGGAGCTGCATTCTCCTCCAAGATGAAGCCTGGGAGGGAGCGAGCGGGGTGTTCCCTGGGGCTCCTGGCCACAGGAGCAGCTCCGCCCTAATAGAGGGTGATGTTGAGTTTACCACCTGTGGGTGGGGTGGAGTCACTTGGGACTCAGTATCTCGAGCCTGTCTGATGAGGACCACCCAGACTCGAGAGACAGTGGGAGAAGCTGGGCCAGAGGAGCTGAACAGAAAGAGCAGGTGGGACCCTGTGCTGCACCCAGGGCCTTAGGCAGCTGGTGGGATGGACGGGTTACGCGAGGGAGAGGATACAGGAAGCAGTGGCAGCCAGGATGTGAGCGGGGACCACAGCCTGCTGCGTCTACACGGGCATCACCAGGCCTTCCCCGAGACTGGCCAGGCTTTTGTTCCCATTGTACAGAGGACAAGTCGGTGACTTGCACGGAGACACATGAGGCTGCGTGAGCCGAGCGCTTGGGAGCTTTGACTCTGCATGGAGTGCTCTCCTCTGTCCCAAGCTCTGCAGAGTGGTCAGGCGGGCCTTGAGCCTGGGCCAGGCCTCCCACTGAGGACCTCTCCTCTCTGCAAGGCCTGGCACCTCTCCGGAGCATGCCTGCTGCCCTGAGCCCCGAGCACATTCCTTTCGCTCCCCTTCGAAGACAGTCCTGTCTCCGCCTGAAGTTTTGCTGGGGTGAGGGGCGTTTCCTTGAGTTAGGAAAAGATAAGAATTTCCCTGAGATTGCTCATATTCTCTGGCTAAGTTGTCCTCCTGCTAGGGTTTATTGTTTGTTTCTAGGCCCCAAGCCTCTCCCGAACACAGCGTGGCTGCCATTCCCTTGGTGGGAGATGCCCTCACCTCCATGTCCTCCCTGCGCCAGGTCTTACCCGGGGCAGCCTGGGCAGAAAACAGTCCTCATGGATAACAGCTGGCCAGGGCATGGCAGGGCAGGAGGCGGAGGACAAGAGCACTCAGCTGAGACCCACCGGGGTGGCACCAGGCCCTGAATCTGCTCTCCCACTGCCTGCACCCCAGGTAGCTGCCTGGGCAAGGTGGCTTGGCAGGAATTCAGGCCAAGACTGATGCGCTGATGCTCTCCAGCTGAGGGCTGCACCCCAGCCTCGCCAGTGGGGTCGGCCACACACCTGGGAGGGAACCGCTTCATGCACAGCTGCAGGGTGGGTGCTTGGCCCACACATCTAGCCACAGACTTGTGTGAGAAGGGACCCTTGCTACAGCGACACTGCAGCCAGTGAGGAGGAGGCCCAGGCGGCCGTTCTAGCTTCTACCGGAAATCCTGTGAATTCAAGGATGCCAGCGAACACTCGGCTTCCCAGGTCGCTATGTTGACGACCACTTCCTCTGTCACTGCTTGCTCTGGTACCACTGCTCTGCCCGGAAGCAGGTACGGGGGCCTCTTCCTCCTTCGTTCAGAGTGAGTCGGCTCCAGGCTGCTACAGCAATGGCCATAAACTAAGGGGCTTAAAACAACAAAACATAATTTTCTCCCTGTTTAGGAGGCCAGAGATTGCTCCTGTGTCCAGGACTAAGGCCCCGGTAGGACCACAGCTACGCTGCCTTGGGAGGCTCCCAGGGGATCTGTCCCAGGCCTTATACTTTTTGCTATCCAGCAGGGCTGTGGTGGCGTCTGTGTCCCCTGCAGGAATCTGCTTCCACCCTCACGGGGGAGGGTCCAGGCCATTTCCCTGCCTGCCTCTCTTAACCCAAGGGTTTTCTGTACCAGCCTTGGGGCCGGTTGAAGACTCTGGGCTTTCCCTCAGTGCCAGCCGAAGCCCCGGTATCAGGGGTCCTGCTGGCTTTTAGAGCTCTTTTCTCTCTTCTCTCTGTCACTCTGCAGGCCTCTTGACCTTCTTGTCGCCTTCTTCCTGGGACTCTAGAAGCCGCTCTCTGTCTCCCTGAGGACAGCTGGGGGCCAGGGTGCATGTCCTAGGCCCACAGGGTGCTGCTGTGGGAGGGCAGGTGGGGTGCAGGGGCGCAGGCCGAGGGTCCGTCCCCCAGCAGAGGAGGCCCTGGGTGGGGCTGGGGTGTCTTGGGAAGAGCAGGGCACAGAGACGTGGGGCCAGATCCCCCTTTTCCGGCTGCTGGTGAAGGACCATCAGGAGGTCAAGCACGCTGAGTTTTACCTGGCCTTGCGGGGTGTTTGAAGCGCATTTGTCCAGGGCGGGAGGATAGCATGATCTTCATCTCACAGTCAGAGTGACATGGCGGCTCGCTGTGAGTCTTATTTGTGTTTTTCCACTGGCACAGGAGGATTTACAGCAGCTCGGAGCTGCCTGCAGGGCCCAGGGCAGCACTGCGGCTCCCTCCGGCACCCTCTCTAAATCTTGAGCATTTTCTTCCTTCTGCAGCCTCCCTGCTGTGCTTCTCCCTCTGCCCAGCTGCCTTGTTCCTCGCTGAGGGTGGACGTCTTTCTGGCTGCTCCTCAGCGTTTGGCTACTCTGCCTCTGCCAGGGAGGCTGCCCTCGGGGAGAGCACAAGCCAGGGCATCTCCACGTGGCTCGGATTCCTTCCCAGGCTGCAGCCCTCACTGGGGGCACCGTGGCAGGCGGGATTGACAGCCACTCCTGACAGGGGGCCGGCGACACCATCCTGGGCTTCCAGCGGCCTTCAGGGAGTGCGTTCAGAACGACCTGGTGGGACTGCCCTCTCTTCTGCGTCAGGTGATCCCTGTAAGCTCCCGGATCTAGGAGCAGGAGCTGGGCTGAGATGAGCTGTTTCTGCTGGGTTTTATGTTCTGCACGTGTGGTACAGCCTGGTTTGGTGAGGCCGTGGTCATCCTTACATTTGGGTCGTATAGAGAATATGAAATTTTAGGGATGCTGTATAGAATTAGATGCTTTCTTACTTAAAAATAGTGTATTACAGATGAAGGCCGTGGGTCGGGTAGTGACACCATTGAAAACACAGTTTACTATGGTCTGAGGAACGGGGCAGGGGTGCACCAGGCCTGGGGGTCACACAGGAAGCACTTGGGGAGAACAGTGGTCAGAGACCGGGGTCCTGCCGGAAGGAGGAGGCGAGGCGGGGCACACGGGTTTGGGCCCGCTGGTCGAACGTTTCAGTGCACTCACAGGTGCGGGTGGGCCCAGGCTGGCTGGTACCTTCCGGTGGTCATCGCTGGAAGAGGTGGACAGTGCCTGGAGCTTGGGCTATGGATTTTGGATTAAAGTCAGCATGAGTCCTGACCTCAAGCTTTTGGGTGCAGAAAATAAAGAGAACGCATTGCTCACCATGGCTCTGCAGGTGAAGTGTGAAGACCTCACTCAGGCACCGCTGTCCGTAGGGACACCGGTCACAGCCGGTTACCTCATTTAAATGGATCTACCCGCGAAGACCCGCGCAGGCCCGGAGTGCACCTTCCTGGGGACACAGGCCCACGGCACACGTCCATCTCAAGCTCATGTCTGCATCGCGTTCCTCTGGGACCCCTGTGCCCTGGCCCAGCCCCGAGCCGCGCCTCCTGACCTCGTCCTAATCGCAGTGACCTCGTTCCCTGGCTTGGCGAGTGGAGAGAAGAGAAAGGGTTTTAAGAGAGGTGGAGAAATAGGGAAGGGTGAACGGAGGGCAGGGGTGTGGGGAAAAAATAAGAACTAAGACACGTCACGTAAAGGTACAAGATCCCAATGTGAATGTAACTATAGTGTTTGCTTTAGATGGACCGATAAACTCAATGGGGAATAAATAAGTAAGAGAGGGCCAGAGATTTAGTGCAGTGGTTCCACTGCCTGTCTCACAAGCGCAAAGTTGCAAGTTTGATCCCTGGTACCAATAAAAAAGGAGAAAAACACACCGGAGAGACCTGGTTTTGTTGGCTGTGTTTAGCATCTTAAGAGCTTGGCTTTATTCATCACCAGGACAGCGGCAGCGCCCGCGTGCGGAGCAGCCGTCTCCGTCTGTGCATCACATCCTCGTCATGGTTTGCCAGGTGAGGTCTCACAAATGTCTAGGGTCTGAAGACTGTGTTTGCAATGAAAAGGGAAGAAAGCAAGGGCCTGAGAGTTTGAAGCCCTGTGCAAGACGCCACCATGGGCAGGGCAGGATCGGGACCTGGACCCAGAGTACGCTGTGCCTTCTTGCTGAATGAGTTTGGGCCTTCTCAAGCTTCAGTGTACCTTAGTTTTTTCTCTCTGGCAACAGCTGAGCACCACAGGCTGAGAAATGGGTAAAAAGTGTGTTTACTGGCTCGTGGTTCTGCAGGCTCAGAAGTTGGAGATGGAGCCATGCAAGGGTCTTCTTTCCAGGGCGGGCTCTGGAGAGACAGGTGTCCCGGGCTCTCCCGCTCCTCTGATAAAGCACACAGCCATTGGGTCAACGCCACACCACCTTGGCCCCATTTAACCCTCACCATCTCCCGGAGGTCCTGGCCCGATCACCACACTTGCATTCAGGGGGTTAAGACTGCAGTGTCCTTCCTGGCTCTGATGCCCTCCAGGCCTCCACTGCACACAGCGTCTGCCTTCCGCACTGCACTCTGACTCACACAGGGGCAGACCGTGCCGCAGTTGGAAGCTCTTCAACCCACCAGTAGCAGAAGAGCCAGCTGTGAGTGACACAGGTGATGAGGTCATGGGAGAAACCGTGTGTGGATGGGCCTGGTACCAGATGGGATCTTTTAATTCAGAGACCATAGAAGCAATGCTGTGTTAAGTCCTGCAACCACATACACAAGACTTTAATTGGGCTGAGGGAGGCTCCAGCTGCGGGGAGTCAGTGATCATGAAAGAGGGACCAGGCTGCTCCAGGAACGTGGGGAGCAGCATGCTCATATGTATTTGCTGGGGTTCCTGGAGTCTGGCAGGTTTCCACTGGCCAGCAGGCTCCAGAAGACGATTTTTCTTGAGACTTGGGCCACAAGGTGGTCACTCTGAATTCGGCTTAGGAATTGCTGAGTTGCTTTTGTAGCTGTGGCCATCATCTTGTGCAAACATCCTGATCTGTGGTTCCAGGCTGGGCCTTAGGATGGAGCTAGAGGACTTCAGATGCTCAGCCTGCTGCAGCAGCTGGAGTACAAGGTTGGAGGAGGAAGAGGGACAAAGAGAGAGAGCGAGAGAGAGAGAGAGAGAGAGAGAGAGAGAGAGAGAGGTGGAGTGGGGGAGAAATGAACATGCTCCAGGTCCACCAGGCAACTGATGTGTCTTTACTTGGAACTGAGTGGACTCTCACTCGAAGGTTCAGGGAGCAAAAGGGACAGGCTTGATATGAAGCGGAGACCCCAAGCCTTTATCTCTAACACGCTCCCATCAGATGTTTGCAGGCTTGGGCGAAGAGTCAGGGTTCCCAACAAAAGTGGCCTTTAGGTCCCCAAGAAGAAACCGAGGCCACTGTCACTGTCCCAGGCCAGGCATCAGATGTGTTGTCCACAGCAGTGCTAGTGGGAAACAAGTGCTGTGTCACCCAATCGTGTGATCTCCGAAATCAGTGCTTTTTAAGTGAACTGAGGGCAAGGAAAGCTGGGGGTGTAGTTAGTATTTTCTTCTTGGCAGTAATTTCCCCACGTTGTGAAGACATTCTGCTTTTGGGGTTTCATTAGTGCCTCACATGGGGTCTGTTGAACACAAGGGAAGAGCAGCAACTTACTACACTACAGACGGTAGAGTAACTTTACTGCATGCAGCTGTTTATTTTGTCCCAAACTTTGTCCCCCGAGGTGGGTCCTAACTGTCCCATTCTTGTCAGGCTCTTTACCCCAACCAGCCGGGCGGGCAGATGAGTCACTGCCACCCCTGTACCTCCAAGAACAGGACAGAGGAGAGGAGAGGAGACTCCATTAGTGTCAGGAATTGGATTCAATTAACGTTACTGGTAAGTTACGTCTCACTTCCTCCTCACGCCAGCTCCAGAGGTAAAATCCTCCCTCATTTTCATGTACTAGAGAATGCTGACACAGAGGGGTCAAGCAGGCTGCCCAAGGCCAGCATGGGATGCCCTGTACCACCTGGGTTTCAATGTGACCATCACTGGGATGAGAGATTTAGAGGTTAGAATTGAATGGTGAGAGGAGAGCACCTAAGGACAACAGGAGATGGCGAGAGCAGGGAGCTCTGAGACGGACAGACAGCCGGGGATGGTGTCTCAGGCAGAAGGACTAGAGTGACGGTGTGGTGTGGTGGCTGCCACCGGCTGCTGCTGTCCCAGGACAGGACGTCTCCAACTCCCTCCGCCCACCATGGTTCTGAAGCGTCTCCCACGCACACTCCCTACACAGCGGGTGCTTTCTGGTGTGCCGGCTGCTGGGGCTCGGTGACCTCGTTCCCCTCACGCATGGCAGCGGCCTGCATGCTCTGTCCTCAGGGCCACCAGGGCAGCCACAGGCCGGAGGGCGGCCCCTTCTTCCCCTGTCTGCTTCCCAAAGTCTGCACCGCCTCTGCCCAAGTTTCTCCACCAGCACTGCTTTCCTTCCGGTTTCACTGGATCTTCAGTTTTGCAGCTTTTCCAGTCCCAGGTGACCCTCATGATACCCAGCAGAGGCACCGGAAGAGCCTGCAGGGAGAGGGGCAACAGGCCCCTGCCTCCCACCCCAAGTTCTTGATACTTTAACACCGCCTCTACCTGCCAAAGGGGCTGAATCTGACCCAGAGAGTCTGCTGTGAATAGACACTGAGAGACCTCCGGAGACAAGTGACGCTCTAAGAGGGGAATGCAATCACACACTCGAATATTCAGGCAGAAAAATGTGCAGGAAGCCAAGCCCTGCGGTGTGAGAGTAATGTACGGAGGACACACACAGAAGGGACTCCAAGCGGAGGTGCGTGGGGGAAGGGATACGAAGTTGCTGCAAATCCACAGCTCCAGCAGGGCGCGGGTGCAGTGCTGGGCTCCCCTCTGGGGCATGGAGGGAGCAAGCCCTGCCCAGGGGGCTCCTTAGAGTGTGGTGAGGGTCCCAGGACTGCTGCCTGGAACACCTGGAGGACTGGGCTACAGGTGGGCCTGCAGCCCGCACGTGGTCTCCGGAGCCTTTAGCATGTTTGTGCTTACAAGGTGTTTCCGAACCTAGCATGTCCTGATGTGTGGACCAGAGGGTGAGGGGTACAGTGGAGCCCCAAGTTTAGCACCTGCGGGCAGCAGTCGTGTCCCAGCCAGAGTGTGGGGGCCGGGCAGGAGGAGCTCTCCAGGGCCCCTTTCCGAAGGCCTGTTCGCACTTGTCGGGAAAAGGCCAGGCAAGTCAGGCAGGGCTTATACTGGGGACAGATTCTAACAAGTACTGCCTCACTTCCTTATCGCATCAGATTTCAGGAGCTGGCAAAACCAAAACCCGCAATCATGAGAAACTCAGGGAATCGGGCCAGACTTATATAGGGTAAGGCAGGGGTGGAGCCAGGGCGGTGCTACTGGATTGCTATTGGATAGGGTAAGGCGGGGGTGGAGCCAGGGTGGAGTAGGGATATTTGGCACATCGTTATTGGCCACATGTTACTTTTTGGATTGTATACTTTAGGGGCTGAGGGAATGGAGTCAGGACTTTAGAGGTTTTTGAGAGGAACAGTTTATCTGTCGAAGGTCAGATCTCTACACACCTGGTGGGGGGGCAGATTATTCCAGCCCTAATAGGCCTCAGAATTTTCTCACGAGAAATGGGTGCAGAGCTCCTGACTCCGCCAGGCATGAACCCGTCCCTGTTTCCCCATTGTCTTTGACTCCAGAGCCTCAGCCAAAAGCAGGAGATGTGTGACTTTCTGCAAGGGTCTGGTAGTGCCTGGGTCTCACTTTTCTAAGGCGACTGCTGATTTCCCTTCTATGAGAAATCTGAAATGTACAGAAAGGGCAAAATAAAAGATAGATAATAGGAAATAGGGAGACAGATCTTTTGTAAAAGAGATGGAGGGAGGATGGAGGAATGGGGAAGGGAGTGAAAAAGAGTTACGATGTGTTTGTACAGGTACCAGCTCCCCGGGGAGAGTGTGGTCACCACGTACCGCAAACACAGACACATAAACATAAAAGCTTCACAGGAAAGTCCTAGCACACTAAGGATGTTTCTGGCCAGCAAGGGATCTGCCTCCCTCCGTCCCTCCCTCCCTCTTTCCTTCCTTCTTTATCACTGCTTAGGACTTAGGCTTTGCCTGACTGATGGTTCCTGTAGTTCCTATGTCTTAGGGAGCTCTAGTCACAGGATGGGAGAAGAGAACCAAGATGGGTCTTTGCTCATCCTGGGAGACACATTCCAGTTCTGCTTGCTTCCTACTTGCAAAGAGGTCCACGTTTGGATGGAAGGGTTCATGCAGTCAATATTGGTCAAGACATAGTAAAAACTCTGTCCCAAGAAAGGCCAGGTGACTGCCTTTCTCCATGATGTCTTCCTTGTTATGAATTTCCTACCAAATTGGTAAAAGGACACTCTCTTCCCTTAGGGAAGATATATTGAAGTAAAAATTTCTACCCCTTTTTTATGTTGAAAAATACCATGATCTTGCATTTACCTGATTAATTTATCCACTCACATGGATTCTAACTTCAGTATTGTTTTCCTTAAGAACTTTTCCTTTTCCCATGATTTTCTGTAAGTCATACTTGCAGAAGAAAAGTCTGAAGCCAGACTAATAATTTACTTGCCTTGGCAGAAGACCCCATGCTTATTTTTTCTTTAGAGAATGTAGAATCTTTCCTTCTTATTTTGTGTTCTAAATGTTCATGAAGATGCTAGTCTTGTTTTATTCTTTCACTTTCTTGGCATTGGATAAGCTTTTCAATTCAGAAATTATATACTCTGTCTTTGGGAATATTTCTTTCATATTTCTTTGATAATGGCTTCTCCTAATTTTATTCTATCCTCTTTTTTGAAACCCTGTATGAGAAAGTTTTTGAGTGTATCTCCAATAGTTTTTATGTTGTTTCTCATTCCTTACACTTTTTGGTCTTTGGTGCTTAATGCAAATTCATGTTGTGGGTTTTATTTTACAATTTTGTCAATAATTATTAAGTGGCTAAGCAGTTCTTTCTTTTGTCTGCTCTTCTTCCAGAGCATTTTATTGTTTTCTCATAGACGCATTTGTCAGAGGCCTTTTGTATTTGTGTAACGTGGCTTTCTCCACCTTGTGCAGGGGTCCCAGCTGTCTTGTTATTCCTGGTTGTGTATTTACACTGAAGGGTGTAGATCCACACAGTGTCCTAGGGAGGCAGGGTGTGTTTTCTATGCTGTGCTTTTGGAAGGTTTGCTTCCCTGATAAGCTTTTTGTTTTGAGAGACAGACCAATTAGATTTTTTTTTTTTAAACATGGGGCGACCATGCTGATGAGAATATTCTTTCTCAGGTCCAGTGTTCTGCTGAGCCTGCTCAGCAGAGTTTGTGGTTCTAAGATGCCCTCACACCTCCTCTGAAGGTTCAGTCCATTTTCCACCGTGGCTGGTCCCGGGTGCCCAGAGCTTTGGCAAAGTGCTCCTCTGGATGCTTCTGGGAAAGCGTATATTGGATCGAGTTACCATCTGTTTGGCTTCCTTTTCTGTTATGGTCACTCTGTCGTAGTCACAAGAGGACACAAGAGGGGCTGAGGCAAGCAAGGCCAGTCACGCCCAGGTTGTAGAGTCAGGAGGCCAGGCAGGCCATGCAGTGCCACATGGGGTAGCACCAGGTGTGGGGTCAGGGGCGGGGAGGCCAGGCCTGTGCTGGGGTTCCCTGAGAAGAGTTAGGAAGGGCTGGTGTGGGCATTTGTGTGTGTTTGGGCTGGCGGGTGGCCCCTCATTGCTTGGCGCCTGCCCTAGGGAGACTAAGCAGGGGAGCATGGCCTCCTGGGTGTGGGCTCAGAGAGAGGAGGGGCTCTGGGCTGAGCGTCCCCGAGAGGCCCAGTGTGGGCGGCTCCTTTGCTGCCTCCAAACACTGCCCAGCGCTGGCAGGGGCACCCTCTCTCTCCGGCTTGAAGGCAGTTTTGCTTTTTGCATTTTGCTTATGAAAGTGTAGAAAGTAAAATATATACACATTTAAACTGGTGTTCGTTGGACAAGGAAGCTACTCTCCCTCGCATGTGTGGGCCTCATTAAAAAGAGCAGCCACACCGGCCAGCTGAAGCTGGGAGGAGTTTTGCTGCGGGGCGCACTGGTCCACAGTTCCTCCCGAATCTGCAGCCTGCCACCTGCCCCATCGGTGTTCGGCTCACCACGCCTTCCCACGCGTGCACCCGATTCCTTGAAGTCACTCTGGGCACACATTCTGCTGTTCTTTCCAGTGCAGTCTTGCTATTCAGAGTGCAGTGGTCCTAGGAGAACAGAACTCTAAGTCTGATTTTTCTGGATGGTTTTGGGGTGACCTGAACAGGGTCTCTAATCAGAGTAATTCAAAGACGAGGAAGCTCCTATTTCTAATAGGAAAGGGAAGCCGCTGGGCCCTGGTGTAACGAGAGTTATTTACAGTGTTACTGTTGGATGACAGTCTTCGTGGAAACTCACAGGGCGAAGGTCCCGGTGACTACGTGTGGGACGCCATTGAAAATCTGTCAAACCTCCGGGTGTGAGCAGAATGGAGCCCTGCTGCTGCTGTTACTGGATAAAGTGGGGACGCTGAAAGAGGGTCTGTGGGATCCCACTCCCGCACTCAAGGCTGCAGAAATGGTCAGAAATCTCCAGTGTCTGCTGGAAAGGGAGTCATCTCCAGTAGCACAAGGGTCATATTTCTCTTTTCAAAAAAAATTCGTAGTACCATTTTTGATGTCTCATAATTGTACACTTTTACAGGGCACAGTTTCAGACTTTGATATAAATGCACAGTATAGAGATTAAGCGGAGATAAGTGAGATCCACGACTTTGTCACTTATTATTTTGTGGGTTTTTTGTATGCTATATTTGAAATCCTCTATCTTAGCTAATTTAAGGTGTGTACTACACTCAGCCTGCTGTGTGTGGGGGTCTGAATCCCGCCCGTCCTAACACAGCCTCCCATCGTCACGGCCTCTCCGCCCACTGGGATCGTGGGTGCCTAGGAAGCACAGAGCCAGTGCTTGCCAGCGAGTTCGGAAGGCTCGTCTGTGGCTCGGGGCGGCTGTAGGACAGGGAGGGCGGCCCTCCAGGAGGAAGTTGGACAGGCCCCGCCTCTGAGGGTCTGAGGAGGGGCTCCCAGCTCGATGCCTGCAACCAGAGCTCCGCGGTCAGGCTGCGCACCACCCGGTTCTCCTCTGTCGCTGCTCACACTCACTGGGCAGCCCCAAGTGCAGTTCTTGGCTGTGGCAGTGAGGACTAGATCGACGCAGGAGCCCCTGCCTCTCTGAGGAGAGGTGCCGTTGTCTTTTCCGAAGGCCAGACCTGGTGGGGGACCTGCGGCCACTGAATATGGGAAATAAAATGCAGCCAGCAGAGATTCTGAGCCCAGACGGCCGCTCAGCTATGAAGATGGACCCTTTGAACCCCGCTTGTGGGTTTGGGGCTGAAAGCAAGCAGAAGTGATTTCAAGCCCTGGATGCTGCTTCTCTGGGTCACAGACTCTCACTCCAAGATTGCTGCCCTAACCTCAGATTTTCTTAATTGCTTCTAAACTGAGACACTTTTACGAAAGGGAAGGGGACCAGGAAGTGGACAGTGGGGGAGAAAGGGATGAAAACAGAATCAGGATGTGTTTTATGCGTGTGCCAGGACCCGAAGAGGAAAGTCATCAGTATGTGCTGCAAACGCCGACCAATAACAGAACGAAGGCTGGAGATTTAGCTCAGTGGTTCTGCTGCCTGCCTCCCAAGTGCAAATTTCCAAGTTCGATCCCCAGTACCAAAAAACAAAGGAACAAACAAATGCAAGCAAACAAAGAAACAAATCGAGACACGAGACTCAGTTTGATCCAAAGATGGTTGCCTCAGAAAAGATTTCACTGAAACAGTGATTATGATCTTTCTGTACGGCTCCCGCATTTTCCTCTGCAAGCCACTCTCAGCTCGTTTACAGCACTTGCCTTTCCCCCCGAAGCAGGTGCCGAGGTATTTGGCAAAGTCAGGGCAGTTGTAAATGCTGCAGCAGCCTGCATTCTCCGAGCATTTCATGTCATCATCCATTCTGCGCCCCAGACCTGCCAGAAGCTCGGAACCTGCAGCGGGAACAGAAGTTTTTCAGTCGCGGCTTCCAGATCGGTGACATGAGAACCAGTGGGAAAGGATTGAGGGCAACTCCCGACTACAGGGCTCCTGCCCGGACTCGACTTCTACTGTGCTCCCAGGAGAGGAAGGCGCGCTGTGGTCCGGCCCCCAAGGCCTGTGGGGTGTCTGCGGCGCCTCCCGAAAGCTGCTTGGTTGGACTCAGCACAGGCTCCCTCACTGCGAGGCTGTGTCCCGAGGCAGGGCTTTTCCAGGCTTCGTTAAGGTGGAGGAGGTCATTTGGGCGCGCTCTAGCCCCGTCTGACCGGTGTCTCTGTGGGACACACTCACACACAGCACACACACAGGGAAGTGAGTGAGGACGCAGGAGAAGGCACCACCTACAAGCCGAGGAGAGAGCCCCCAGCAGAGCCAGCCCTGCTGTCTCCTCCACCTCAGACTTCCAGCCTGCAGAGCTGTTTCTATGGCCGGGAGCCCCAGTTTGTGGGGTTTTGTTACCGCAGCCAGGACTGTGTGCTCCAGACGTGTGCCTGTTGGTTGGAAAGACGGCTTTCTTACCAGCCGAGACGAGAATGTCCTCAGGAACTTCCACCCAACGGCTCTTTTCTAACTTTTTGCAGTTAAATCTAATGATGATTTGAGAAGGTAACCAGCTGTTGGTGATTTTGCTTTTACAGTTTCTTTTCATCACTCTCTCATTCCCTCATTTCTAGGCCCTCCCCATCCTGCACATCAGTCCTCTGAATGTGCCCAGGCTGTCAGGAGACTTCTGAAGGTCCGAGGCCTGGAGTCAACGCAGAGCACCGTCGCTGTCTCCCTCCAGCCAAGAGCAAAGAGCCTCCTTCCCCACACTCTTCATCATAGGAGTGTGTGGTCCACCATGGCAGCCGCGTGTCCCTGAGGTTGTTCCCACATAAATGAGCTGGCGTCTCACTAGACAAATTGCAAGGGGTTCATGGTTACAGCACTGGGCAGTGCACGTGGAGAAGATTTCCTTCGCCCCAGAACATTCTACTGGGCCGTGCTGCCACAAGGATGGAAAAGACCTAAGAGACGCTCTGGTTGCCCATCCCATCCCATACTCAGAGGTGCTTTGGGGTGAGGCTACCCCATGGCTCACACAGAGCAGTCTCTGGCTCGCAGTCTTTCTCACACCCCGCTCCCTGCTACTGACACTGTCCACGGTTGCCCTGACTTAGGCAGCACACCAGTGGGGACCTTCAGTCGGACCCTCGTCAACCACTCTCCCCACGTGCTTGTTCCCACGTCTGTCTCCTTCCCTGGGGGCTCTCGGAGCTTGCAGGATGCCAGGGGAATACTCAGTCCAAGCCCTGCAGCACGATGGATCCCTCCAAGAGCTTGCCTGTTGCTCAGGGCCGTGAAGCTAACGGTCTGCCCCGGAGTCACGAACGCCTGCACGTTCTTCTCCATTCAAGCGTAACACGGCTCACAGTGGCAGCGCTCGACAGTGGTGTCCTCGTTCCTAACAAGAAGTAACTTCCGGCATTAGCTTCAGTGATCCCCTCCACTGAGGACACAAATGGAACAGCGAAGAGCTAAGTGTGCGATGTGGCAGTTGCTTTCACTTCTAACCCAGGATGTGATCTGTGGTGACTCATTCCACCTCTCTGGGCCCCAGTGCCCCACATTTAAAACTGAGGATTTATAGGGAATGATTCCACTCCTCTCTGACATTCTAAGGTTGGTCATTTTCCCCTGGTGCTTGACTGATAATCACTGAATTTACTCCTCCAAGGAAAGAATTCCTTTTATCTAATTTACATATAGGGAAACTGAGGCCCAGAGAGATGGGATGAGTTGTCAATTGTCTCTTAGCAACCAGGCCATGTTCAGCCTGGTTCTGGAACCCAAGTTTTTGCCACCTCAACCCCAGGACACCTGCAGGACAGGGGTTTCGCAGCCTCCTGTACAAATGCACGGAGCAAAGGGAAACCATCTGCTCTTTTGTTTGTTTGCTCATGAAACATGAGGAAACCATTTTCAGTTATTCCTCATGATGAAAGCATTTATTATGTATCACAAACACATACAAATAAAGTATTTAAAAAAGGGAACACCAAGGTATGTCCTCTGCTCTCCCCATGCCACGTCTGTGTGCAGGTCTGGGTGCTGGTGACAGAAACTCTGTTCCCGTGGGCTCCACTCTACCTACCCAGAGCCCTGGAGGGCCTGGAAGGGGGCTCTGCGGGGTACAGTTCCAGCCGGTGCAATGGAGCCCAGTGCTGCCAACCTCCAGCACATGACCCAAGCCAAGTTATGTCCTCAGAACGGACCCGAGGATTCCCAATTTCTCACTGGAGTGCCATGAAGACTAAGTTGAAGCCCAGCTGTGGTTTATTTCCCTGTGCACACAGGCTTTCACAATGCTGTTTCTGAACTTCCGGAATCCAGGGTGCAAATTGAGATGCTCATGGCAGCCAAGCCAATGAAAGCCAATGTCCAGACGCTGGGGAAGGTGACAGAGCTGCGGTGACCCAGGTGCGGCTCTTTGCCTGTAGGAGCAGGCCCTGCCCAGCTGCATCCACTGAGGAGCCCAGGCACACAGACAGACTCTGTTTTCAGGAGAAGACCACAAGCTAAAGCTGATGTGACCAAGCTCACTTCTTAAACTGGTCAGGGATTTAATGTTGAACTTCATTCATGCTGAGATCACCTCGTTAGCCCTTCACCCCCACCCCGCAACAAGCCTCTCCTGAAGCCTCAGACTTGGTCTGAGCTTCGCTTCACCCCCTATGGCCCTGTGCTGCACAACTGCTCACACAGCTGCACGCAGGGACTCCTGCAGCCCGGGGTCTCCTGCTGCTCCACTCCCAGGGCCGAGCCTGCACAGAGGAGCCTGGACGAAGCCTCACGCCCTCCCCTCCATGGTCCAGAGACCTGGGCTGCGGGGCCCCAGGTGTCGTGGCCCGAGCTGTGCACGGAGAGGCCCCGCCCTGTGTGACAGAGGAGCTGCTCCCCACAAACAGCGAGTCGGAACCCAGCCGCAGGGCTCCCTGGGCCTTGCTTTCCCACCGTGCCACGGCCGGGCGAGCCCCAGGACCCTCTCAGGAGGGGGCGCAGGGATCCCCTGCTGGGATCAGGGCCTGGCAGCTGCTGGGCAAGCGGCCTGAACCGGCAGGGGTGGGTGGGGACGGCAGCACCGACGGGGACATCCGCATGCACGTGTGTGCAGTGGGGGCACCGGGGGGAGCTCCCCGTCACGTTAGCGCGTCACACGGCACACCGCCTACGCAGG